>NW_016107555.1:1536196-1561751 GCF_001604975.1 Cebus imitator
GCCCAGCCACATCCCCCTTTCACAAAAATCACTCTTAAGTGTTTTGCTTTTCTACCTAATCCAAGGCATGTTTTAATGCTGGCCTCAGTGATTCATACATTTGTTCAGGCCCTACTGATTTGAAATTTGCAAGAATTGGAGGATGACCCTGGTCTATCGGTGGAGTGCTAAGGGATACATAGTACTTACTAAATTACCTCCTCCCAAACTCAGAGGAAGTGAGTGCCGTGCCGGCATGGGAGAGCATCCCTTGATGTACTCTGACGTGACATACGGAGCCAAGACACAAAAGAATCCTCACAGGCATCGCGACGCTGCTGGAAAGAAGCTTAATGACTAAGAATTTTCTAAAACCCTGTGCTTCCCTTGGGGTGATCGTTTATTTCTGAATAAAAGGTTTAAATGGTACATTGACTTTTTAAAAATATCATCTGTTTATCAGAAAGGTCTATGAGGAATTATAAAATTGTTTTGTTTTGTTTTGTTTTTGAGACAGGGTCTTACTCTGTTGCCTGGGCTGGAGTGCAGTCACATGATAGTAGCTCACTGCAGCCTCCATCTCCTGGGCTCACGTGATGCCCCCCATCTCAGCCTCTAGAGTAGCTGGGACTAAAGGCACATGCCACCATGCCCGGCTAATATTTTTATGTTTTGTTGAGATAGGGTCTTACTGTGTGGCCCAGGCTGGTCGTCAGCTCCTGAGTTCAAAGTGCTGAGATTACAGGCCTGAGACACTGCCCCAGCTCGTATTCTTAAATCATTTCATCCATTAGGACCTATTTGATTAGCTTCTAATGATAAAGATAAAATGTTGGACAGACATTTTATCCAGAATACAGCTGTTTATTTTAAAATGTATACATTTCATTCTACTTATGTTAGGTTGGACTTATTTTTGGGAAGTTGGAAGGACTTATTTACCTATATGTTTTCCAGGTTTTGTAGCACTATGAAAAGGATTATAATTAATAAGCTTGTGAGTTCTGGAACAGAAGTCTCTCTATAGAATCCAGTGTTTAGAAAAATACATATTTTTGGAACATTTTGGGTTTTAACTCTCACAAGTTAGCAAGACAGTTGGGACCATCTGTGCAGGTGGTCCCCCTACAATTTGTTCTGAGAGCCAAGCCTTGCCAGCAGCAGCCCTTTAAATAATGTATGGAGAATACACTCAACACAACTAGTGAAGATCCAGCCATCCCACCCCTGGGTATGTAGCCACAGGAAATGCAATTAGGATGTCGGAGAGAGATCTGAACTCGCGGGTTTATTGCAGCTCTGTTCACAATAGCCAGGTAACGGAAGGAGCCTGAGTGTCTATCCGTGGATGAACGTGTAAGGAAAGTGTGGCCTGTCTACAGTGGAGTGCTATTCAGCCTTAAAACAGAATGAAATCCTGCAATTGGCTACATCAGAGCTGAATACGGAGAGCATTATGTGAAGTGAAATAAGCCAGGCGCAGAAAGACAAATGCCACAGGATGTCACTCCTAGGTGGAGTCTAAAAAAGTTCATCTCACAGCAGTGGACAATAGAATAGTCATTATCAGAGGCTGCTGATGGGCGCGTTGGGGAGCTGTTTGTCAGAGAATGTGTATTTACAGTTATAGACAGGAGGAATCAGTTCAAGAGATCTGTTGTACAGCCTGGTGACGCGAGTTCATCACAATATATTGTATTCCTGGACATTGCTAATAGAGTAGATGTTCAGTGCCCTCACCACAAAAATGATAGCTATGCTATTATTTCATTAACAAATGTACTACGTAGTACATTTGTACATAGTACCTTACTATGTAGTACATTTGTTAATTAGCTAGATTTAATCTTTCTACAACATACATGTACTTCAAGACATCAGGTTGTATGCAATTGATATATACAATTTATGTTCATGTAACAAATAAATTTGAGGCCAGACGTAGTGGCTCACACCTGTAATCTCAGCACTTTGGATGCTGAGGCAGGAGGATCACTTGAGCCCAGGAGTTTGAGATTAGCCAGGGCAACATGGTGAAACCCTACCTCTACCAGAAATACAAAAAATTAGCCAGGCGTGGTGCTGCATGTCTGTGGTCCTGGCTACTTAGGAGGCTAAGGCAGGAGGATTCATTGAGCCCAGGAGGTAGAGGCTGTGGTGAGCCATGTTTGCACCACTGCCCTCCAGCCTGGCCAACAGAGCGAGACCCTATCTCAAAAAAACAAAGCAAAACTGATGTATTTGAGAGAATTAGCTAAAAGGTGGCTTTTAGTAACTTAGCTGGGAAAAAGCCCATCATAGAAACGACTCGTGAGAACAAATATCTGTTCCATGTATTTTTCTGTACCTTGTCCTTCTGGAAATTCACGTTGTATATTTCAGACAGTTGAAATTAAATCAATTTAGTCAATAAATACCTACAGAGAGTCTACTGCGTCCCTGGACTTCCGCGAGGCCTCGGGAATGTAGCAGTGACTGGGATGAACATAGGCACTGGCCTCGTTAAGCCAGCACAGTATTTCTGTATGTCCATGTCCATGAGACTGAGTTTCTGGAGATGAAGGCTCATGGCGTGTTGGTTTCTGTAGTCCCGGCAGCTGACAACTTGAGTTGTCTTGTTCACCCTTGTTCCCTACAGCCTTGGCACGGTCCTAGCCAGCAGTGGGCGTTCTGTGAACATTTATGGAATGAGTCGATTCTGGCCAGATTCTTCATAGTTCTTCCCCAAGGCTTTCAAGTGGTGTTTTGGTCATGCTGGGCGCCACAGAACACCCGCCAGTGCGTAATTAATGTGTCCATGCCGCCTGACAGTTCCTGTGTACTTTGTCATTTTTGTCTTCTCAGCTTCCCTTCCTAAGTGTTAGGACTTCCATTTTCCATTTTCTTTTATATAACCCATTTAAATCACACCTTCACGACCAGGTTAAATCATTCATTGTTCATCTCCAGATCTCGTTACAGCACTTTTTTTTTTTTTTTTTTTTCATCTCCAGATCTCGTTACAGCACTTTTTTTTTTTTTTTTTTTTTGAGACAGGGTCTCGCTCTGTCACCCAGGCCATAGTGCGGTGATGCCGTCTCAGCTCATGGCAACTTCCGCCTCCCAGGCTCAGACGATTCTCCTGCCTCAGCCTCCTGAGTAGCTGAGACTATGGGCGCATGCTACCCTCCCTGGCTAATTTTTGTATTTTTAGCAGAGGTGGGGTTTCCCCATGTTTCCCAGGCTGATCTCAAACTCCTGACCTTGGCCTCCCAAAATGCTGAGATTGCAGGCGTGAGCCACCGCGCCCAGACAGCAGTTTTTTTGTTTTTGTTTTTTTTTAAAGACCTCATTGGTCTTAGGAGTAATATGCTTTCTCCAGTCTTCTACATTCATTTCAGTGCTCTTACTTTAGATTGTCTCAATTCTTGTTTATAATACTTCTGATTTTCACTGTGCACTGAAACTGTTGAGGCAGTGTGCTCCCAACTTGTTTTCTGCAAAGTTAGCCAACTCTGAGATGTTTTCCTCTTTTGTAAACTCTTTAAAGGCAGGTCCAGAATCTGTGTTGGAGTTCCAAATCTCTTTTGTACTCAGGCTAATTAGCTGCAGCTTTGCTACTGTTGTCTTTAGTGGGATTTGTGACTTCACTGACAGCAGAGTTAGCTCCTGGGTGGTGCCGGAGGCTTTGCTGTGTTGTGGCTGCTGCATGTTCCTTGGAGAACAGGTTTGAGATTTTTACCCTCAGAACCCTCTAGCTCTAGCATTGAAAGATTCCAAATGAGAAATCATCGTCAAGTGCTTTGCTGCCCTCGTTACATTTTGTCTTCTAATTGCTGTTAGTCTGTTGTTTTGGCCGCATCCTGGATGATTTTTCTTGACGAGCCCAAGACTCTGAATATGGGGATAGTGTAAAACAAAGTCCAAGAAGAAGAAACGTGGAGCCAGAAGCACCGCAAATGAAGAGGCCCCAGCAGCACCACTCATGGCCACTTCTAGTGTTTGGGTACACAGAGTCGGAGGTTTTTAAAAAGTGGCCTATGGCAGTTTTTTCTCCGGCTAAATTTAGCCATTGCTTTGGAAAATCAGAGTGGTACAACTTGTGCCTTATCTCTACCCGGCCTTTACCCTTCCCTCTGCACTTGGACATCTTAAATGCCTTGCCAGGGAGGAGCCGCTTAATATACTCTTGTGGCCCCATTTATTCTGGGAGGGAATTAAGTGACTTCATTTTCCCTGTCCTTCTGAGATTCCTGAAAAATGCAGGAGACTTCCTCAGCAGCGCTCACAGCGCTGTACAGAAATAGTCCCGGCATGCCTCCTTTGCTTCCTCGGCTCTCCCTGCCAGGGCAGCCAAGGGCTGCAAGTGGAATGGGAGATGGATGGCAGCGGGGGAGCACATGTGCACTTGAGCTACAAATAACGTGTTTTAAAATAGCAGATGGTATTTGACGACTGCTTCTTCATTCATTTACCTGCCAAGGCAAAACTTTTTCTTCTCCTCTGGCAACAAGACCCGAGGTGGCACAGCTCAGCAGTTGTGATAACAAGCTCTCATGTTTGCCAATATTATTCATTAGCTGATGTGCAGGCATTCAGGTTCATGGACACTTTCTAGGCTGTTCTAGAAAGTGCTTCTTTTGTTTAACCCAATTGAAACTTCATGTTTATACAACAGTTGAACATGGCTGGCTTGTTAAACCCTTTGGTAGCTAACAGAAGCCATTCCTTTCATGAAGGGGGGCTACCAGGCATTTGCATTCCAGATAGTCCATTTTTCTGGTGAAAAGGGGAAATATCTCAAAGTTAGCAGTCGGGTTGTTGTTTTTGATTTTTGTTTGTTTGTTTCTTTTGTTTTTTGATGTGGAATCTCACTCTGTCACCCAGGCTGGAATGCAGTGGTGTGATCTCGGCTCATTGCAACCTCCTTCTCCCGAGTTCAAGTGATTCTCCTGACAGCCTCCCAAGTGGCTGGGATTACAGGATTACCGCCACACCCGTCTAATTTTTGTATTTTTAGTAGAGACAGGGCTTGCTACATTGGCCAGGATGGTCTCGAACTCCTGACCTCGAGTGATCCACCTGCCTCAGCCTCCCTAAGTGCTGAGATTACAGGCGTGAACCACCAGACTATATTTAGGGGTTCGTATTTTTCATGCGAAACTCAGTGGCTATGGAAAAGTGACATTACTGGGTATTTCCAGCTTGTACCTGTGTAGAAGTCAGCTCATTCCCAGCTTCCAGAGGCTTCACCATAGCTGCGTGGTTTCCTCCCCTGAGCTGAGAGCAGACCAGCCGGGCAGACATACTTGCTTTCCACGTCAGCTCTGCCGAGCTCAGATCACTTTGACCATCCTCCCTTGCCCCTGGATAAGTGATAAAACTGCTCATTGGTGTATGAGCCACCTGGACTACACTGTGGGGGGCACGGAGGCTGCTCAGGGTTCTTGCCCCAGAATTTGGATGACCTCATCAATAAATAGGCTTCCAGGAGCTTAAATTAGAAAATAATCCTTTCCACACGCACTCATTCTCTGAATGGTGCTAGGGATACAAGACAAGGTCCTTGCTTTCAAAAAGCTCACAGTCTAGCCTCTAGCAGGAATGACACGTAGAAAAAGAACTATCCCTTCATTTGCTCAGGACTGTTAGGACCCAGGGCAAAACGTGGAAGGTTTACCAGACATTGCGGAAAGAACATTGGTCTGCAGTCCAGCCTGTGTTCAAATCTCTGCCCTGATACTTACAAGTGGTATGCTCCTGGGTGAGTAACACATTTTCTTAGCCTCAGCTTCCTCATCTGAAAATGAAGGGGAGAATCTTTCTTTCAGTCATTTTGAGGATTAGACTTAATCCATGTAGAGTGTCTGGCTTACTGTAGATGTCCAGTAGCTGCTATTATTAATAATATTGGAATGATGTCTGGGCCACACTCTGAAGAGTTAAGCACTGATGGGCAGTTGGGGGGAAATAGGGGAGGGACGGTGTGGGGTGGGGAGTTGGGGAGAGATAGCAAGGGGAAAGATGCCAGATGTAGGTGACAGGGAGGAAGGCAGCAAATCACACTGCCACGTGTGTACCTATGCAACAATCTTGCATGTTCTTCACATGTACCCCAAAACCTAAAATGGAATAAAATAAATAAATGGAAAAAAAAAAAGAAATTGAGCAGATAGATGAAGCAAAAGGTTGGCCTTGGCAGAGGCCCAGGGGGAAGTAAAGTTCCTGGTGGTGAACCAGGAATTTTGGAGAACATTGAGTTATGAGAGAACCCTAAAAATGTAGCCTGGGACAGTTGGTAAAGAACACTCCATTATGTGTCACAACAAAGAGTTTACATTTTGTTTTGTATGTTCAGGAGGAGGGATTTATTTTACTTTATTTATTTTTTATTGAGGTGGAGTCTCACTCTGTTGCCCAGGCTGGAGTGCAGTGGTGAGATCTCAGCTCACTGCAACCTTTGCCTCCCAGGTTCAAGCGATTCTTCCGCCTCAACCTCCTGAATAGCTGGGATTACAGACATGGACCACCATCCTAGCTAATTTTTTTGTATTTTTAATAGAGATGGGGTTTCACCATGTTGACCAGGCTGGTCTTGAACTCCCAACCTTACGTGATCCACCCATCTTGGCCTCCCAAAGTGTTGGGATTAGAAGTGTGAGCCACTGTATCCAGCCAGAGGAAGGACTGAATTTTTTAAACTAAATTACCTGATAAAATATTAGGAACTCATGGTGTATTGCTCAGTACAACCAGGCAAATTAATTAGGTTTGAAGATTGAAAGTGAGTTGTGCAAAATCGAGAGGAAGCATTAGGTGCAGCTGGGGCCTGAGAGCCTGGGGAATCTGGCTAGGAGTTGGTTTCCTGGCATAGACACTTTCTTACTCACAGCAGACGCCCAGACACTCGGGATTCTCCACTTTTACGGCCGCCAATCCCAGCCCTTCTAAACTTAGAACACACTGTGGGTGTCTGATTTCATGAAATCGTCTCTGTCTTTAAAACATTGCTCAGGAATTTTAAACATTTAAGTGAATATTAATATGGGACATTTTAAAGTGAGTCCCTTTGAAGGTTAGTAATTCCTGTCAGAAAGAGAAAGGGATGTCCCATGACTGTGCTGTGTGACACTTTGTGTAACAGCCCTGATGGAGAGGCTAGGATGGGCAGACCCAGAAAAAAAAACGAAGGGGGGCAGGAATCTGAAGCCCCAAGTAACCATTCCTTGACCTTGGGCCGCTTATTAGTTGGAAGAGTTTTTTCATCTTCTTCTCAATCTCTGTAATACTCAAAGCTGTTCTGGGACTATGAGTCTATTTCTATTTATACCTACGCTTTCTAATATTGTTGGAATCTAAGAATTGATGTATAATAAGGTAAATGAATATACTACTATACTACACCCTATGCTTATACTTTTGAGATACAAGAATTAAACCTAAAAGTCTTCTTTTTTTGAGTGTAACATATCAATAAAGTTTCTTTTCGGCATTTCATGTATCGTTTTTTTATAGTTAGGTAACACAGTTACTTTCATCACCACTTAATCTGTTTTTTAAATGCTAGCTGGGCATGGTGGCTCATGCCTGTAATTGTAGAACTTTGGAAGGCTGAGGCAGGAGGGTGGTTTGAAGTCAGGGGTTCAGGACCAGCCTGGGCAACATAGCAAGACCCCAGCTCTAACAAAAACAAATACTCTCAGAGGGCTCTAATAAACACAGCTGTGCTGTATTAGACAGAGAGACATCAGTAGGAACTCACATTTCCATTAGTGTGTATGCAGATAGATACAGAAATAACTCTAGATAAGTGTACATACGTGGATGGTTATATGTGTGTATACTTCCTAGCTCTGTGAGAAGGCCTGGAAGCAATGATATCTCAATAGCAGTGAACACCCCAGCACCTAGATCTTGGTTTCTAAATACCATTCTCCAGTAAAAAGAACCAAAACTCCACACTTTAGAGAAATGAACAGTTCTCGGACTGGCACAGGCAAAATAAGAGGTGAATCTGGAGCATGTTGTAATGCCAGAAAGGAAGGAATTGCTAAAAGGAAGAAAAAGACGGTGAGAGCACATCAGTGGGGCCCGAGGGTCAGCTGGAAAGAGTTCCTGATGGCCAAAGCTGGAACACTGGGAGCAGCAATATAAATAATAGTATCAGGTTGTGACCCAGAGTTTAAAATAAATGTGCAGGAGTCCGTGCTGATATCAGTAAGTGATTGACTAAATAAATAAGGGCAAATCTTCCTTACAAGAGAACTCCAAATAATCTATGTAGATACTCCCCCATCTGCAAGGTGGAACTTAGTTACCCTCTTGTTGTTGGGACCAGACTTAGTGACTTAGTTCCACGAATGGAAAGAGAAAAATTGTAACTTTACAGTAGAGAAGTGTAGCAGACTTGCCTTTACCAAATGGTGGAGGCTGCCTTCACCAGGACTCACCAGGTACGCTCTGATAATGGAGGTGATGAGCAGGGCGCCTCACCTCTGATACTCTTTCTAAAACCCGGAACCCAGCCTAAGGATTAGAAAACATCAGGCAAACCTAAATTGAGGGATGCCTACAAAATACCTGACCGGTATTCTTTAAAACTGTTCAATTTTTTTTTTTTTTTCCGATGCAGTCTCACTCTGTGGCCCAGGCTGGAGTGCAGTGGCATGATCTCCACTCACTGTAACCTCTGCCTCCCAGGTTCAAGCAATTTTCCTGCCTCAGCCTCCTGAGTAGCTAGGGTTACTGGCACGGAACACCATGCCTGGCTAATTTTTGTATTTTTAGTAGAGACAGGATTTCACCATGTTGGTCGGGCTAGTCTTGAACTCCTGACCTCGTGATCCACCTGCTTCGGCTTTCCAAAGTGCTGGGATTACAGGCGTGAGCCACTGCACCCGGCCCGGGGCCGCAGTTCTTGAAATGTGGCCCTAGACCAGAAGCATCAGCACCACTTGGGAACTTGTTAGCAATGCAAATTGAGTCTCACTCAAACCCACTGGATCAAAAACTCTGGGAATATGACCCAGCAGTCTGTTTTAAGAAGCCCTCCTAAAATTTGAGAACCACTGGTCTAGAGGAATGGTCACTGGGATGAGCAGAAGCCCCCATCCAGGGCAGCACACAGCCTCCAGCAGGGAACAGGCGGGTGGGTCACGTACAGAGACTACCACTGGAAGGGAAGCTGAGACTCATACCCACACCAGGAGTAGGACATTATTCAGACCTCATTTTGCCTGAGCCTTTAGATCCAGGAGTTATGGGACTTACCCAAGGGGGTTAAGAGTTGGGGAACCTCAGCCCAGTTGCCACTTTATTTTGTATCTTTTGATACAGCCAATTTGGTACTTTCTTGTCTGTCAAAGGATTTTTTTTTTTTCTTGCGTTCACCTTTTCCTATTTTGCCGTCCTTTTCTACACCCTCAGAAAGTTTATAGTTTCTCTGGGAAGGATATGGCTGATAGCTCCATGCAATTCTGGGCCTAAGATTCACTTACACACCCCCCAGGATATAAACTATATATATGTATAGCCTTCTATGTGGCCACAAATGTTTGCTCATTTTTCCCACTTGAAGGTAGGGTATCATTGCAACTAGCTTTTGTAAAGTTTGCATTGATACTTAGAAGGCTCTAACTAGATGGCTCCTTATACTGTTTTTTACCAAAGCATATTTGTAGAAATATTATGTAAGTTTTTATTTTCTTGGGTGAAATGCTTAGGATGGTCACCGTCTGCCTCTGGATTGTGCGTTTGTCATCCTCATGTCTTCAACAGGAGGCCAACCTGGGCCACCAGAAGCAGACCTCTGCGCGCCTCTCTTTTCTGTACCCTTGCCCAGAGCTCACTCACTGCAGCAAATACAGAGCATCTTTTCTGTGACGAAGCAGGAACTTGTTCTTTTGGTGCGTCGGATATAGCCTAATATTTCTGGATAAGAACTAAAAATCTCAGCACTGCCAGACAGGAATCAGAGCCAGAGCAACTGGCTTTCTTTGTGGGGACCTCTGGAGCCTCCTCTGGCCCTGAGCCACCTCTGAGCCTCATGTGCCCATGGAAACTTGCATTCGGAACTTTCTTTCTGTGCAGAATTTTTCTCCTGATGGAGCAGAGTAGTTCAGCTGCTTCACTCAGACTGTCCCAAGGACATCCACTTGGAAGCCCCCAAAGCTGACCCTGTTTTTGTTTGAAGCATCATGAGTGGTGAGAACCAGGGCCAAACTCATCAGCCCCCTAAATCTATGCATATTCCTACCCCTCTTCTCCGCCTTGTATTAGTTTAAAACTCCGGGTTTGTTCGGGCTTCGGAAATTACTTGTTGGTCCACAAAAGAGGGCAAGCATGTTTTCACTGCTGTTTTAGGTACCCCCAAGTGCCTGGTACACAGTACGTGCTCCAGTGAATATTTGTGCATGAATAAGTGAATCTTTCAAGTGTACTTTCTTACTCTAATGTATTCAGAAATTCTTTTTTGCTTCTAAGTAATTATTTTCCTTGTAGCCCGTAATCACAGGCAGCATACAGTTAAAGCAGTGCATAGCTCTCAATTTGCCAGATGTTTCACAATGTTTTAGTTATCCCGATAAAGCTATAAAAGCAAAACAAGTATGAAGGTGTGGCTTTTGGTTTGCTAGTCTGGAGATGTAAGGACCATTGTTTTATCCATCTAACCGAGTAAGCCTTAAAACTCCAAGAGCGTGCCCTGGCCCCGTGCAGAGGAAGGGACATGTGATTAGAAAGTCTCTTGGAACTTGGGTAGCACAGGGCAACAGACCTTCACTCTCTGGGATGCCAGCTCAATCAGTTGCATTTGAGATTGGTTTCTTACTTTAATTATCACTCACTTTCCCTTTGGAATGGAGAGGCTCAGCGATGCTGTTATGCATGAGATGGTTTTGTGAAGAGGCACATAATTGCTTCTGAGTATTTTCATGAAGTGCTTCTCAGAGCAGCTTAATATCTTGCACTTACAGCATAGCAACAAGGAATGCAGCCGGGGAACAAAAACTGGTCACCTCTGTGGCACACACACAGTCACTGTGACTGTTGGAGGGGTTGACCAGGCGATGCTGTGGGCAGGGCCTGACTCAGTGATGTCAGGGAAGGTCTGTTTCTGCAGTGTCTGTGCTTGGCGGGGGGATGGGCAGGGGACAGCTGATGCAGGGACAGCACTGCAGCACACTGCAGCACAGCGCCGCCTCCATGAGCAGCAGACGGGCTTACTCCAGGCTGACCACAGCTCGCAGAGGGCCTTTGGTGCTTTTCTGCCCCTTTGTCTGCCAGGGGATGTTCATCTTGGCCACTTGGTTCCAGAGGGTTCCAGAGTGTCCTGGAACAAGTGAAATGGATAGTGGAAACTCATTTAACAGATGCAAGATTTGTAGACTTGCAGAAGAAATCATAGATCTGTGCCTGTGGAGGTTTAAAATTCAGTCACACCATTTCAGTGGGATGCATGAGGATCTCTGAGTAGGTTCCGAAAAAAACGGTTGTCTGGCTTAGCAGCATTAGAAACAAGCAGGGGAGTTTATCGTATCCCGCAGAGGGTAACTGCCATGCTGCTTTGAACTGGACTCTAACTGAAGAGTAAACTTCTTAGGCTTCAGATGGAAGAGACCTGTGATCTGCAAGATTTCAGGTTTCTAACGGAGAGGCATGGCATCTGGAGTCAGGACACCAGCGCCACCTCTGTAGTCATCTGGCAGTTTCCACTGGTGGTTACAGGATGAGAATGGCCATGTAGAGGTTACCCCACACAGCGTGTATTCACAGCTACTTCCCTGCTGGCAGTTGCTACTGAGTGAGACACTTCGCGGCAGGATCCTCTAAGTTTCCCTGTGTCTTTGCATCCGCAGGTGTGCAATTGGAAGAAAGACGTTATTTTTCATTTTAAAAAGAGGAAATATCTTTCTTGCATTGTTGTTCCTGGAAGTAGCTTATTAGAAAATAATGTCAGGATTTTTTTTTTTTTTTTGAGACAGAGTCTTGCTCTATTACCCAGGCTGGAGTGCAGTGGCACCATCTCAGCTGACTGTAACGTCTGCCTCCTGAGTCCAAGAGATTCTCCTGCATCAGCCTCCCAAGTAGCTTGGGACTACAGGCACGCACCACCATGCCCGGCTAATTTTTTTTTGTATTTTTAGTAGAGATGGGGTTTCACCTATTGGCCAGGCTGGTCTTGAACTCCTGACCTCAAGTGATCTGTCTTGGCCTCCCAACGTGCTGGGATTACAGGTGCGAGCCACCGTGCCCGGCCAGAAAATAATACCAAGATTCTTAAAAACCAGTCTTCCTCTTGCTTTTGTGTTTTAGTAAAGTAAAATCAGTTTGTTCCGAAGTGAGGATTGAACTGCTGACTGGGTATTGACTGTCTTCTGAGTAGAGCTAAGCTTTCTGGAACGTGAGAATATTGTCTCCTTCCGGTAAGACTGCCTCATGCCTGTACATCTTATCTTCCCATCACTGTTCCTTCTTGGCATATCTGGTTACACTCCCAGCCCTGGGGCCAGACCAGGTGGGTTATCTCCGTGTGCCTGAGTTTTCTCGTAACAACGCCTGCCTCACGTGATGGTGGTGAAGTGTAAATGAGCTCATGTCTGCAGGGTGATGCAGTGGTGAGCGGCGCGCAGGACGCATTCTGTGAGTGCTAGCTCTGCCTGTTTTCTTTCGCATGGAACCATCCTTCGCTTTGCTCACTAGTCTTGGAATTTATAGTCAGGATGGTAAGGAGTGCTGATAAAATATTTCTTTTCCAGATTATCCCTTTGCATAATTCAGATGACTGTATTTTGAAAATAGTTACATTCTCAACAGTTGGAGTAGAAATATGTGGTCACAGCTGTTCAGTCAGTTTCTACAGACTTTGACTTCATTTGTCTAAAGATGATGGGGATGGCAAGCACACTAACCTAGGATTCATCAAGTTCTGAGCACTTAGATACATTAACAGCCCTCTGAGGTGGGTACAACACCATGTTGCTACAACTGATACAACTGCTGTTCCCATTTAGGGGGTGAGGAGACTGAGGCATCAAAGGTTTTGTTCTAAGTTCAGAGCTACACAGCTGTTAATTATACGGCAGAGCCAGGGCTTTGCACAGCTGTTCACTGTCCGGCTCTGCACACCTACAGCTCCATCGTCTCCTGCTCTCCCTCCCTTTGTGCTCCAGCCATGTGGTCTTCTGCTTGCTGAATGCGATGCCTCAGGGCCTTTGCATGTGCTATTACCAGGCCCCAGTTCTTGGCATGTCTGGCTCCTTCTTATCATTCTGGTCAAACTCAAGTGTCACCTTTCCTGATTTGTCTAAATTCTGTCCCCACTCCATCCCTCCTTATCACATTATCCTGCTTTCTTCGCTTACCAGGGTCTGGCTGTGCTGGAGCTGGGAGAGACCTCCCCTGTTTGCTGTTGAATATCTGTCACAGTGTTCCTTAAAATTTGTGAAGTGTGGCCAGGCACAGGGTCTCATGCCTGTAATCCCAGCACTTTGGGAGGCCGAGGCGGGCAGATCACTTGAGGTCAGGAGTTCAAGACCAGTCTGGCCAACATGGTGAAACCCCATCTCTACTAAAAATACAAAACAAATTAGCTGGCCATGGTGGCACGTGCCTGTAGCCCTAGCTACTCAGGAGGCTGAGCCAGGATCATCACTTGAACCCAGGAGGTGGAGGTTGCAGTGAGCCAAGATCATGCCACTGCATTCCAGCCCGGGAGACAGAGTGAGACTCCATCTCAAAAAAAGTTTCCCTCTCTCTCTCTCTCTCTCTCTCTCTCTCTCTCTCTCTCTGTATGTGTGTATATATATATATATATATATATACACACATACATACATACACACACGTGTATATACACACACGTGTATATATATACACCTATATATACATGCATACTTAACATGTATTGTTACATATATATTTTATATATGATACATGTGTCGTATATGTTACGACATGTATATATCAACATATATATATGAAGTGAGTGTTAGCATGATTGATTTTAACATCGATTTGACTCCCTTATGTACATGGATAGGTGACCCAACTCTAACGTGTGTGTGCTTGTGTGTGCACGCACGCGTGTGTGTAAATGCAGGAATGTGGAGAGACATGGTCTAATCTTCTTAGTAAAGTGCTACAGAATCGCAAAGTGTTTTCTCTTTGAGTTTCAATCTTAGCTCCAACAGTAATGTCCTGTTGTTTTTCTGATGTAGAAGTGAAGTTATTTACGTTTGTCTCTGATGAGATATGTGTTAAAAGAAATGTGGGGCTAGGTACAGTGGCCCATGCCCGTAATCCCGGCACTTTGGGAGGCCAAGGAAGGCAGATCACAAGGTAAGGAGTTCAAGACCAGCCTGGACAACATAGTGAAACCCCGTCTCTACTAAAAACACAAAAATTAGCTGGGCTTGGTGGCAGGTGCCTGTAATCCCAGCTACTTGGGAGGTTGAGACAGGAGAATCATTTGAACCGAAGAGGCAGAGATTTCAGTGAGCCAAGATCATACCACTGCACTCCAGCCTGGGCAACACAGCGAGACTGTGTCCCAAAAACAAAAAAGAAATGTGGCTGGGTGTGGTGGCTCATGCTTGTACTTGCAGCACTTTGGGAGGCCAAGGCAGGTGGACTCCTTGAGCCCAGGAGTTTGAGACCAGCCTGGGCAACGTGGTGAAACCCCATCTCCACAAAAAAAGACAAAAAAAATTTTAGCTGGGCATGGTGGTGCACAGCTATGGTTCCATCTACTCGGGAGGCTGAAGTGGGAGGATGGCTTGAGCCTGGGAAGTGGAAGTTACAGGTAAGCCAAGGTCACACTACTGAACTCCAGTCTGGGCGACGAAGTGAGACAATCTCAAAACAAAAAAAAGGTGTACTCAGACACTGCATGACACTATTCTTGAAATAAATTATAAAAGCTAGTGCCTCAGTCGGGAACTAAAATTTTTTTAAAAATTGTTTTTTTTAAACTCAGTGTTTTGGCAAAATAGATAGTATCTTTTTATTTATTTTTGTCTGACGTGCCTTCCTTTCTTGCAGTGATCGCTTTCTTCTACTAGTTTAATTTAAACTGTATGCATTTCATTTGCTTGCTCTAGGGGCCTCTCTACCAGATCTCATGTCAGGTTTCCACTGGGGAATTTGACAACGAAACTAGGGGGCAGGAACCTGAACCTCTTTTTGATCTTTGACAAAAAGAGATTTTCTGGTCCTTTATCTGAGAACTTTAGGCTACTGAAGATGCCACCATCCTGTGTGACGTGGCAGACTCACGAGCGCGCTGGGGAGTTCTGGCCTGCAGAGATCTCTCTGGTTTGGTGAAATGACGGACAGCGTTTGGTTGCTGGTGCCGCAGGCTTGGCAAGGCCACATGTTGACTGCTTTTCTCCCGGAACACAACCTCACTCTTCCTCCTGCTCTGCCCTAGATAACCAGTTCAGGATGTCCATCCTGGAACGACTGGAGCAGATGGAGAGGAGGATGGCGGAAATGACGGGGTCCCAGCAGCACAAACAGGCGAGCGGAGGCGGCAGCAGTGGAGGCGGCAGCGGGAGCGGGAACGGAGGAAGCCAGGCGCAGGTACGAGGCAGTGCTGATGATCAGCTCCCATTTCGCTTCCTGTTTATGGATTGGCGAGTCAGTGGATGGATCACAGGTCTCTCTTCTCTGCTGCTGATGCTATCCCTGGATTCAGGCAGAAAGTCTGAGGGCGTACTTTGCAGTACCTGTGCTTTTAAAGCATTATGATCTGTGCAGTATGAAAGAAGCCTTAGAATGTGGAGCTTCTCAGTTGTTTACTCCCCTAATCCTTAAGTTACTTCTATTTATCTCAGAAATCACTACTAAATTACCTACCAGTGGGCCTTAAGGACAACCAAGTGAAAAATAGAGGCCGGCCGGACGTGGTGGCTCATGCCTGTAATCCCAGTGCTTTTGGGAGGCCGAGATGAGAGGATTACTTGAGCCTAGGAGTTCAAGACCAGCCTGGGCAACACATACTGAGGCCCTGTCTTTATTAAAAAATTTAAAAATTAGCCAGGCATGGTGGCACATGCCTGTGGTCCTGGCTACTCAGGAGGCTGAAGTGGGAGGATCATTTGAGCCTGGGAGGTTGAGGCTGCAGTGAGCCATGATCACTCCACTGTACTCCAGCCTGGTCAGTAGAATAAGAACCTGTCTTAAAAAAAAAGGCCAGGTGGTGACTCAGATCTGCTAGGGTTCAGAATTAATTTAGAATCTTCCTACTTTCTATTCTGTATTTTATCCCTATCTTAAGTATAGGTAAAAAACATAATTGAATTCGGTAATTCATAAGCCTTTTATAAACTCAAGGTCAATGTGAAAAGAGCCCAGAGAAAGTGTTTACGTAATGATTTAGTGTAGAATGGCATACATTATAGCATGTTTCACAGTTTTTTTGTGAATTCCATGAAGAATGTATATTGCCAAGTACAAGTAAATTACCAAATATTGTTTTAGAGTCCCATTGGTCTTTAAGGCTTTACATACATTTCATTTAGGAAGTTCATTTTGGGGAAGTCCCCCAGGGAGGAATTATTTCTCAGGGGGCCCTAGAAATAAATTTAAAGGAACTGATGGTATTTCTTATCTCTACTACCAAGTTGTTGGAAAAAAAAAAAATCCTCAAATGATCCCCCCTCTTTCTCTTCAAGACAAATGGTTTCCTTTGCACAGCTAAATTTATAGGTGTTATGTTTCTGGTTTTATGAACCTCATAAATATCAAGTATTAGTAATATTTTAAATAATAATGGGTAAAAATAGCACCATATACCATACCCAAAAAGTTGATCTCCTTTCTCCTCACATTTTTGTATTTCTCCCCCATCTTCAGAGATCAGCAGGAAAGAAACGACTTGGCACACAGTCAAATAATATTAAGGCCAAGATAGGCTTCTTTTTTTTTTTTTTTAAGATGGAGTCTTGCTCTATCGTCCAGGCTAGAGTGCGGTGACACAATCATAGCTCACTGCAACCTCCCCCTCCCGGGTTCAAGTGATTCTCCAGCCTCAGTCTCCCAAGTAGCTGGTATTACAGGCATGCACCACCACACCCAGCTAATTTTTGTACTTTTAGTAGAGACAGGGTTTCACTGTATTGGTCAGGCTGGTTTCAAACTCCTGACCTCAGGTGATCCACCCGCCTTGTCCTCCCAAAGTGCTGGGATTGCAGGCATAAGCCACCGTGCCCGGCCTAAGATAGGCTTCTTTTTCACCTGATAGTACTATGTTTTATAAAGGAAGTCGTCATCGTTTAATTTATCTCATGGCTCACATAAGAGATCTCCTTAAAATACTTGTCCTGTCACCAACAAAAGTGGCATAAAAGATTTGGTATGTAATGTCATTTTAAAGCTCAACCGCTATGCAACTGGCCTGTCAGAATCTCATTCCATATTGACCACTATTGAATATCCTTTCCTCAGTTTAAGTTGGCTTCAGTAAATGTCTGTGTTTGCCAAACAGGATAGAGACATGGCTGTTTTTGTTTAATACACAAAAACTTCCCTTTTCGTTCATTCTGGTGATCTCCATGTGCTCGTGAATGTGTCTGGTGGGTGTGGAATGGCTGTGCCTGGGCCTTCTGAGTCAAGGTTAGCGCGCAGCATGCTGCGATCACCCAACTCTGCTCCTGTAGGTGCTTTTACAGCTCTGATGAGGATGGCGTAAGAAGCCCATCATCTGCCTTTTTGTTTTGGGAGCCATTTTTTCCACATTTAAAAATAAAAATCAGCGAGGAGCAATAGTATTTCTGTAGTAAGTGAAATTGCTTATGCAGTTTATTGCCAGAAAAAAAGGTACTTTTTACATAACACCAGAGATACAAATTAGCCTAGAAGCGCCACTTATTTGGGGGAGTGTTAAACATGAAACTGCTATCACACAGACTCAAATAAGCTGTTGAAATTACTAACTGTGATTTTATTTTTCTTCCATTACAACTGATTCAGAGGAAGTAAGCCATGTGGTTAAAATTAGTAAACTTCTCTTTCCTATAGCCCTTACTGTTATCAATAACACTTAAGTTTCAAGATCTCTAAATGCTTTCCTCAGCATCCTTTTTACTTTACACAAAAGTAAAAAGGATATTTTTGGATACTTTTAGTCATTTCTTTAAGGAAAGAGCAATCCACATCTAAGTGATCTAATTCTCCTTCAGAAGAAGCAAGAGGCGAGGCACGGTGGCTCACGCCTGTAATCCCAGCACTTTGGGAGGCTGAGGCGGGCAGATCACTCGAGGTTGGGAGTTCGAGACCAGCTTGGCCAACATGGTGAAATCCCATCTCTACTAAAAATATATAAATAAACTGGAAATTGCTTGAACCCAGCAGGCGGAGGTTGCAGTGAGCTGAGGTTGCACCACTGTAGTCCAGCCTGGGTGACAGGGCAAGACTCCAAAAAACAAGAAGAAACAGGACAGTGAAAGAGCCACATACCCACCAGTGGAAACATTAGGAGAGCCACTCTGCTCTCTCATGACAATGTATTGCCTACAAGAAGGCTGGAGCCACTTTTTTTTTTTTTTAAGGCTTTGTATGCTTTCCCCAAGGTGAATCTCCATTCCTAATCAGAGTGTCAGCCGTAATAGATAGACTTGTGTCTTTAGAGCTGTGGACTTCAGAGAAGTGCTGCTGAGCTGAAGCTAAGCACATTCTCTTCTCAATTTCATGGACGGTTCTTGGGGATTTGGGGGCTTTTTTGTTTTATTTTTTGAGACAAAGTCTTACCCTGTCACCCAGGCTGGAATGTAGTGGCATGATCACAGCTCATTGTAGCCTCGACCTCTCCAGGCTCAGGTGATCTTCCCACCTTAGCCTCCTGAGTAGCTGGGACTACAGGTGCACACCACCACACCCAGCTAATTTTTGTTTATTTTTTTTCTTTAAGACACAGTTTTGCTCTGCCACTGAGGCTGGAGTGCTGTGGCACGACCTCAGCTCACTGCAACCTCCGCCTCCTGAGGCACACCTCTCGTGCTTCAACCTCTCCAGTAGCTGAGATTACAGGCACACACCACCATGCCTAGCTAATTTTTGTGTTTTTAGTAGAGAAGGGGTTAGGGTTAGGGTTGGCCAGGCTGGTCTCGAACTTCTGGCCTCAGGTGATCTGCCTGCCTCAGCCTCCCAAAGTGCTGGGATTACAGGCATGAGCCACCATGCCCAGCTTAATTTTTGTATTTTTTGTAGAGACAGTTTTTCATCATGTTGTCCAAGCTGGTCTCAGACTCCAAGCAATCCTCCCACCTCGGCCTCCCAAAGTGCTGGGATTTCAGGCATGAGCTAGCATGTCCAGTGACGTTTCTTTATTTGCAGTGTTTTATGTTTTCCATCGTGAGTTTCTAATCATAAAGCATTTGTTTCCCCTACATTGAAATGCTGATGGGGCGGAGGGCCTTTAGTCCTGAGGTCGTGACATGCGCTTTTTCATGACAGTGTGCTTCTGGGCCCGGGGCTTTGGGGAGTTGCTTTGAGAGCCGTGTGGTCGTGGTGTGTGAGAAGATGATGAGCCGAGCCTGCTGGGCCAAGTCCAAGCACTTGATCCACTCAAAGACGTTCCGCGGAATGACGCTCCTCCACCTGGCTGCCGCCCAGGGCTATGCCACCCTTATCCAGACCCTCATCAAATGGCGGTAAGGCTGTGGTGCAGCCGGCTGGGGTCAGCCTCACGCGTCCTCATTCACATTCCTCCTGAGCACTGCCGCCCATGGAAGAAATCTGCCCTTTCAATGTGCTTTATAGCCTGCGATCAAAAGGCTTTCTCCAAGGACAATTTCCAAGGGATTTTCTATGAACTTCTTCCCAAGAAATACCCAGTGAGATAATAAGTAAATGTTAGACTTGTTATTTTCTTTGGACCCCTAGCCAAGTGGAGCATCCACACTGCCCTGGGACCCTCTGTTTCTTCACCACAGGGATGTTATATGCCCAGTTGGGTTTCATCTTGGTGGGGTTTTATACTGTTCTGGTGTTTCCTTTTAACAGTGATGAATAGTGTGGTAATTTCTGGTGGTCTCCCTTACAGCACAAAGCACGCAGACAGCATTGATCTGGAACTGGAAGTTGACCCCTTGAATGTGGACCACTTCTCCTGTACTCCTCTGGTAAGGAATGCATTCATTTAGCCCCCTCGCTGTTCTTCCAGTCTGGCGTAGGATTTGCCTGGTTCTCACTGTTATCTCTCCCTGACACATGGCATGTTTTGGAGATACTTTGTGATGGGAATCTTCAGTGGCCCCACCGAGATTGCCAGCAAGGACCAGTTTGTCAGTTGGCAGCAATGGCAAAAGTCAAGCCTGGTCTTGACCTCTGATTGAGAACACTTGCTGTGTCTCCCTGTCTTCTAGATGTGGGCGTGTGCCCTCGGGCACTTGGAAGCTGCTGTCGTGTTGTACAAGTGGGACCGTCGGGCCATCTCCATTCCTGACTCTCTAGGAAGGCTGCCTTTGGGAATTGCTAGGTCACGGGGTCATGTGAAATTAGCAGAGTGTCTAGAGCACCTTCAGAGAGATGAGCAGGCTCAGCTGGGACAGAACCCCAGAATCCACTGTCCTGCAAGCGAAGAGCCCAGCACAGAGAGCTGGATGGCCCAGTGGCACAGTGAAGCCATCAGCTCTCCAGAAATACCCAAGGGAGTCACTGTTATTGCAAGCACCAACCCAGGTAAGAATTCAGAATTATTACATAGCAGAACTTGACAGAGATCCCATTTGCTTTCATGCACTTGCCCTCAGCAAAGTCCATAGGATAGTCACATACATTTCAGATTTTTTGTTAATGATTCTGATTTTCCTTTAAGAATGTCTAGTGCCACCCCCAGTACAGAAGAAAGTAGCAAAAAATCTATGTTCATGTAAGAAATACATAATTGTGGAGGAGGATGATCTGAATCTGGTGTATGCTACTGGGGATATTTAAATGTTAGGGGCGTGTCTTGAGTTCCGGCTTTGCACTTTGTGTCTCTCAGGCATAGAGAAAGTGTTGATTCTTTAGGGTTCCTAGTTGTATCGCCTGTCCTGACTGTCCTTTCTACTGTACTTTTCAGAGCTGAGAAGACCTCGTTCTGAACCCTCTAATTACTACAGCAGTGAGAGCCACAAAGATTATCCGGCTCCTAAAAAGCATAAATTGAACCCTGAGTACTTCCAGACAAGGCAGGAGAAGCTGCTTCCCACTGCACTGAGTCTGGAAGAGCCAAATATCAGGAAGCAAAGCCCTAGTTCTAAGCACTCTGTCCCCGAGACACTCAGCCCCAGTGAAGGAGTGAGGGACTACAGCCGGGAAATCTCCCCTCCCACTCCAGAGACTGCAGCATTTCAAGCCTCTGGATCTCAGCCCGTAGGAAAGTGGAATTCCAAAGATCTTTACCTTGGTATGTCTACAGTACAGGTGACTGGAAATCCGAAGGGGACCAATGTAGGAAAGGAGGCAGCACCTTCACAGGTGCGTCCACGGGAACCCATGAGTGTCCTGATGATGGCTAACAGAGAGGTGGTGAATACAGAGCTGGGGTCCTACCGGGATAGTGCAGAACATGAAGAATGCTCCCAGCCCATGGATGACATACAGGTAAGCGGGGACCAGGTAAGCCTGCAGAGGCCGGTGGGCCACAGTCACCGTGATCTTTACAGTCAGTTTCTGAAAGTCGTGTCATTTTCTCCCCAGTGAAGGCCTAGAAGTCTGGTCTTGTGGTAACATTGTTGGGGTGTCTTCTCTCCTTGGGCCCACATTTTCATTCAGTGACTCAGACACTGAATACCAGTGACCCAGGTCTCAGGAAAGCCTTCCCTCTTTGCACCAACTCCTCAGAACTCACTCAGGGCCCTCCAGTATGTCATCTGCTTCCTTCTTGCATTTAGGTTGACTGATTTCACTGTGTTAAGTACTAGTTAGAATAGAGTCAAGGCCCTAAAAATAGCTAGAACAGGAAGCCCGTGGATAGATGTTGAATTATCTAAGTGACCTTGATCAGCATAGCTATCCTCTAGCCATCTTAAAGGGCATATATGGCATGAGGCTCTCATGAGGGCAGTGAAATATTCCTAAAGCTGATAATTGACTGCTCTTATAATAAATCTAGAAATTCCAGAATCCTTTCAGGTTATTAAACTTGTTACGGACTAAGATAATATATGCTGAAATAAACTTGACATTAGGCTAATAAGCAAATTCCATCTATTAAAATATATAGGGGAGGACCCTAAGGGGAGCCTAAAAACATGTTTGACTTCCTGTCTCTAACTTCCCATTGATGCAACCTGAAACAAACGTAAAAGGAAAAAAACTGCTAGAAATTCAACAGGACATCCATGCCCGTAGAAGTGAGACAAGGAGAGGGAGGTGTGTGGAGGCGATCACATGTCCCAGCCAGCACATCCTGGGAGAGGCCTGATTGCTGAGCCATTCCTGCTCATTGCATCCCAGGGGCCCCTTCATGCCTCTGCAAACAGCAGAGGATGAGAAAGAAGCTTGCATGCTCACCAGTGTGCTCCCATTTCTGGACAGTTTTCAGGAGCAGCACTTCTGACCTTCCATATTAGCCCATTCTCACACTGCTGATAAGGACACACTTCAGATTAGGGAATTTATAAAGAAAAAGAGGTTTAATGGACTCACAGTTCCACGTGGCTGGGGAGGCCTCACAATCATGGCAGAAGGCGAAAGTCACATCTTACATGGTGGCAGGCAAGAGAGAATGAGAGCCAAGAGAATGGGGAGACCCCTTATAAAACCATCAGATCTTGCGAGACTTCTTCACTACCACGAGAACAGTAGGGGGGGACCACCCCCATAATTCAGTTATCTCCCACTGGGTCCCTCCCACAACACGTGGGAACTATGGGAGCTGCGATTCAAGATGAGATTTGGGTGGAGACACAGCCAAACCATATTACCTGCCAACCACTGCAGTCATGGGGAGGACTGCCCAGAAAAATCAAATAATGTTTTAGACAAGGGGCTGTTACATTTCTTCTATAAATAGCCAAGTATTGAATATTTTTAGGCTCTGTAGGCCATACAGACTTTGTCCTAGCTACTTAATTGGCCCTAACAGCACCAAAGCAGCCTTAGGCAGCATTAAACAAAGGAGTGTGGCTGTCTCCCAGTAAAGCTTTATTTACAAACAGGCAGCTGTCTGGATTCAGCCTGCCATCATTTGCCAAATCCTGTTTTACACAATTCCTGATGGAATCCACATCAGACACCAAACCTGAGCAACCTAGAACTATATTGATAAATATAAATATCTAAGAATTAATCAGATTACATCACAAATCAGCAGCTCAAAAGAGGGGAGCCAATTGAACATCGAGAACAATGCCATCCACTAGACCTTTCCACATGGACGTGCCATCTATCCATGCTGCTCACCATGGTAGACACTTTGGTCCACATGTGGTACCGGGCACTTGATCAGCATAGTTGTCATCTAGTCATTGTAAAGAGCATATATATGAAATATAGCCAGTGCAACTCAGGAACTGGGTTTCTAATTTTATTTAAGTTTAAATAGCCATTGGATAGCGTGCCTTTTTAGAAAGTGGCCTTCACTGAAACAGAGTCCATGCAGGAAATAGAAAATAACCTTTACAAAATCCCCTTCCTATTTTCACAGATCTGTAAGAGAATAACATCTTGCCAAATTAAGAGCATGTGTCTATGAAAAAAGCAGCAGTCTAAAGAAAGTTTTCTAGCCAAATGAGAAACTAACAATTAAAAATAATGAAATAATTTTAGAAAATGGCAAAACACTCATAAAGGAGTGAACAATCAAACCAGTAAAACTGAGGAATCATCGATAGTGTGGGTGTATGTAAGAAGCAGATGTTAGGAAGGGACTCTTTAAATAGAGGAGGAATAATGTTTAAACAGTCTGCTAGGACTAAAATTCTAAATTATTTTAACAAAACCAGGAAGGGTAGGGAAATAAAGAGAATAAAGTGTATGAAAGCAGCTCTCTGGTTCAGGGACAGTAATGGATTTTGTTCCACTCATGATATAGATAGATACGCACTGGATAGGCTGAAATATGTAGTTAGAAATGTAAAGTTTGTAGGCAGCATAAAAATGGGTGGTGGCTCACACCTGTAATCCCAGCATTTTGGGAGGCCGAGGTGGGCGGATTACCCGAGGTCAGGAGATTGAGACCAGCCGGGCCAACATGGTGAAACCTCGTCTCTACAAAAAATACAATAATTAGCCAGGTATGGTAGCACACGCCTGTAAATCCCAGCTACTTGGGAGAGGCGGAGGTTGCAGTGAGCTGAGATTGCACTACTGCACTCCAGCCTGGATGACAGAGCAAGACTCCGTCTCAAAAAGAAACAAACAACAACAACAACAACAAAAAACAGGCTACAGACTTTGAAAGTCATTGAAGGGGGAAAAAAAAATTTGGCCCATTTGGAAAAAGTTTAGGGATAGTAACAAAGGAAAACGTAACAATACAAATCATAGGAAACAGAAGAACATTTTCAAACATGATTCATTCTTACTTTAGTAAGTGATAATTCTGTTAAAAGGCAGATTCTTGAATTTTTTAAGCAAGATATACTATATGCTGCTTGTAAGGAATACAACCAAAATGAAATGAAACAGAAAGAAGATAAAGTGATACTTATAGCAATGATGGATAAATGAGCAGAAAAAGATAAGTACAATTCAAGGCAAATGTGTGTGTGTGTGTATATATATATGTACACACACATATATACACACACACACACATATATACACACACACATATACACACATATGTACACACACATACACACACACGTATATATATACACACACATATACACACACACATATATATATACACACACACATATACACACACACATATATATATACACACACATATACACACACACATATACACACACACACATATATATACACACACACATATACACACACACGTATATATATACACACACACATATATACACATACACACATATATATACACACACATATATACACACACACACATATATATACCAGACACACACATACGTATATCTACACACATATATATATCTACACACACGCACACACACACATATATATACACACACACAGTTTTTCAAGAAGATATGACAGTTATAAATTATATACCTAGCAACATGACCTTGAAACATTAAAGCAAATACTAGTAAATACAAAGAAATGTGGACCCGTAATCATAGTATGCTACTAATAAAGCTCAGAATTTTTCAGACCAAGTAGATATGAAAAGCATATGAACAATTTGAACAATAAAATTAGAAAGCTTGATTTAATATATATTTAATATATGATAGATTTAATATATAATATACTTATATATAACTATATGCATATATGTAGTTAATGCACATAGCAACTACGTATATAATTGTTCTTTCCAGATGTCCAAGGCACATTTATGAAAACTGCTCATATACTAGGACACAACAAAAATTTGAATAAAAATCCAAAGCTACTCATTAAAAGGCTGCCTTCTCTGAGCACAATCCATGAAATTTGGAAATGAGTGACTTGACTTTTCAGGTCCAGCTGCTGAGAATGTTACTTAAGATGTTTTTACATTGTT
>NW_016107555.1:1561981-1616400 GCF_001604975.1 Cebus imitator
TTTTTTTTTTTTTGAGACATAGTCCTGCTCTGTCACCCAGGCTGGAGTGCAGTGATGCCATCTTGGCTCACTACAAAGTCCATCTCCTGAGTTCAAAGTTCAAGCAGTTCTCCTGCCTCAGCCTCCCTAGTGTCTGGGATTACAGGTATTGTGAGAAAGCACTAGGCCTGCACCACCACATCTGGCTAATTTTGTTTTTTTGGAGGGGTAGAGACAGGGTTTCACCATGTTGCCCAGGCTGGTCTTGAACTCCTGAGCTCAGGTGATCTGCCTGCTCAGTCTCCCAAAGTGCTGAGATTACAGGCATGAGTCACCGCATCCAGCCCAATATATTTTTCTTAAATTTTTTGTTTTTATTCTTAATACAAAAACTCATTCTTGTTCTTTGATGAAAATTTATAAAATTATCTATGATAAGCATTTTTAACAGCTTGATTGAGGTATAATTTACATTGATAAAATTTACCTATTTTAAGCGCTTAGGTGATGGCTTCTAGTAAATGTGTACAGCTATGCAGCCATCACCACAGTCCCTCCGTAGGACACTTCTGTCTCACTCCAAAGTTCCCTGCCCATCCGCAGTCCATCTCTGCCCAGTCTTAGGCAGCCGCTGATCTGATTCTATTCCCAGAGGTTTGCTTTTTCTACACATTTCATATAAATGGAATCATACACCATGCAGCCTGCTGTAGCTTTTTCCACTTAGCAGGATGTTTTTGAGGCTCATTCATGTTGCAGGAGAAGCATTTTGTCACCTTTGTATAGTTCAATCTAGAACATTTCTAGTTGACTTAAGAACCCAAAGTGCTGTGTTTCAGTTACCACTTTTAAGAGGTATGCAAGGAAATGTTTAAGAATCAGTACATAGCTCTGATTCTCATAAAGAATATCTTAATCTTAATCCAGACCAGCTTTGAGGATTCTTTTTTTTTTTTTTTTTGAGTTAGAGTCGTGCTGTTACCCAGGCTGTAATGCAGTAGTGCCATCTTGGCTCACTGCAATCTCCGCCTCCCAAGTTTAAGCAATTCTCCTGCATTAGCCTCCCATGTAGCTGGGATTACAGGCATGCGCCACCATGCCTGGCTAATTTTTGTATTTTTAGTAGAGACACGGTTTCACCATGTTGGCCAGGCTGGTCTGGAACTCCTGACCTCAAGTGATCCGCCCGCCTCGGCCTCCCAGAGTCCTGGGATTACAGGTGTGAGCCACCATGCCTGGTCTAGACTGGGGTTCTCTAGGCTAGGCAAAAGCAGGTCGTTAGATATTGGTTGCATAACTAATAGTGACACCTCATTCATGTGACAACTTACTCTAGAACTGCCCAGTGTCATTAATTGGTTGATCCTAACTGAGAGTAGGGAGTACACACAAGCCAGAAGTTTTTAAGACTAGACTAAAGGTTTCATGCTAAACTGACTTGGAGATAATCAGGTCTCAGGATCTCAGCACATTTCGGTGCGTTATAACCTTAAAATGATATTTGATTGCATTGGATTGAGGTAGAAGTCTGTCTTACTCTTGCCCACCTGTCTTACTATTTTTTTCTTTCCAAGATGGGGCAGGAGAGGTAGACCTGGATAACTTCTAAGGTTCCTTTCTAACCTGAGTGGTCTGTGAACTTCCGATTTCAGGTGAACATGATGACCTTGGCAGAACACATTATTGAAGCCACACCTGACCGAATCAAGCAGGAGAGTTTTGTGCCCATGGAGTCCTCAGGATTGGAAAGAACAGACCCCGCCACCATTAGCAGTACAATGAGCTGGCTGGCCAGTTATCTAGCGGATGCTGACTGCCTGCCCAACGCTGCCCAGATCCGGTGAGTAAAGTTACAGGGGTCACTGCCCAGGATAGATTCCCGGATTTAATTGGAGGCAGGGGAGGCTGATTGTTTTTGATGAATGTCATGTCATAGAAGACCGTATCAAGGATGGAAGAAAGCACTAGGACAGTTCTGTTGTCACTTTCAAGGACCAGCTCCCATTCCTACCTCTCCCATTATTTTTTTTTACCGATATCAAAGCATAAGAGATCATGTTAGGCTGGACACAGTGGCTCATGCCTGTAATCCCAGCACTTTGGGAGGCTAAGGCTGGCAGATCACCTGAGGTCAGGGTTTGAGACCAGCCTGGCCAACATGGTGAAACCTCATCTCTACTAAAAATACAAAAATTAGCTGGACATGGTGGTACGCGCCTGTGATTCCAGCTCCTTGGGAAGCTGAGGCAGGAGAATCGCTCAAGGCAGAGGTCTCAGTGAGCTGAGATTGCACCACTGCACTCTAGCTTGGTGACAGAGTGAGACACCGTCTCAAAAAAATAATATAGCATAATGTTTCCCCCCAATTCAGATGAAGTTTCCTAAGGGCACTAAGAGTGTACTGCTACTAGGTTTTAGTATTTAGCTTAGTACTAAAGCCATAATAGGTGTTGAGTATGAACTTACTCAATTGAAGGACAATTAAGGCACTGGGTATGTTTAGCAACTTGCCTAACTGAAAGAAAGCATGTTCCTAATTGCCCACAGTAGCTTCTGACAGATACCATCTTGGCTCATTCATTAATATCTAATGGATTGTGCAAATCAGTCATTAATCTATCTCTCCTTTTTCTCCTCTTGTTTCAGAAGTGCATATAACGAGCCTCTAACCCCTTCTTCGAATACCAGCTTGAGCCCTGTAGGCTCTCCAGTCAGTGAAATCGCTTTCGAGAAACCTAACCTTCCCTCCGCTGCAGATTGGTCCGAATTCCTGAGTGCGTCTACCAGTGAGAAGGTAGAGAATGAGTTTGCTCAGCTCACTCTGTCCGATCATGAACAGAGAGAACTCTATGAGGCTGCCAGGCTTGTCCAGACAGCTTTCCGGAAATACAAGGTAAACTATAACAGAACCTTCATTTTGTGACATTCTTAAGATCAGGGAGGACACATGAAAGTCAGAATCATGTGAACGAAAACGTATCCCATTTCTTTTTTTTCTGAATTTGTAGAATTTTTTGGAAGTCTCCAATTTATTAAGATTCAATATATAACATATCTGTGTATCTGCTTTGTAAAAATATTTTATTGTGGTAAAATATTCATAACAGAAAGTTTGCCATTTTGTCCATTTTAAAGTGAGCAAGGTGGGGGCATTAAGTATATTCACAGTGCTGTGCAGCCACCACTGCTACCCATTTCCAGAACTTTCTCATCCCAAACCATTTGCTTTTAATGACCAATTTTTAAACAGTTAAACATGAAATTTTCATCAAATGTTTGCAAAGTTCCAAAAGCACCGTCATAGAAGAGTTTCAGAGTGTGGTCTTCTGAGTTAGCTGAGGCACAGAGAAGTAACTGGCTGGGACAAGGGCCCCGTCCATGGGCAGGCCAGGTCAGGAATGGGGCTCTCCTGGCACAGAACAGTGCTGATTTTTCTTTATTTTTTTTCTTTGGAACGGTGTCTCATTCTGTCACCCAGGCTGGAGAAGTGCAGTGGCGCGATCTCCGCTCACTGCAGCCTACGCCTCCCGATTCAGGCAATTCTCCTGCCTCAGCCTCCTGAGTAGCTGGGATTACTGGCACGTGCCCCCACACCTGGCTAATTTTTGTACTTTTAGTAGAGACGGAGTTTCAACGTGTTGGCCAGGCTGATCTTGAACTCGACCTCAAGTGAGCTGTGTGCCTTGGCCTCCCAGGGTGCTGGGATTACACGCGTGAGCCACCGCACCCGGCCATGATTCTTCTATTCTACCTTGCCATCCCGAATGCAATGTCTCTTTACTATTCCTTAAAACAAATTTCACCAGGTTACAGAATTTTTAATTTAAGTTATTAGTGTCATGTTAGATAACGCTCAGACGCTTTAGTAAAGTAACCTTAGCCCATAATGTAATGGTTATCACCATCTCAATGTACTGTTGGTAATGATAACGATGTCTGTTATTCAGTTAATGTAAAGTAAGCTGACCCCTCCACTTTAAGAAGGTCATGACCTAAAGCAAGGGTTTCCAACTGGAAGCCTGGGGACTGACTCCAGGCAGCCCCTGAACACCTAAAATTAAGCACTGAAGCTTTTCTGTGTGTATTTTTGGTGGGAAGCAGACCCATGGCTTTCTACAGAGACTCAAAGGAGTCTCCCACCACTCCCAAAAAGCTTTGAAGCCATTAATCATTGATCTAAAAGTAAAGTAGTTGGGGTTGTCTTAGGAAAGACAGACAGCACAATGCTAATTTGTTAACTACTTCAAAAAGGAATGTATTTTTAGTCTGCTTAACATTCCAATATAATAGTTTTATTTAGAAGCAAGGATAGTCTGAGGTCTATTCTATGAATTCATTTCTCCTCATTTATAATTAATTATCAGTGATTTTTGGTAAACCTGGGGTCTCAGCTCTGAGAAGGTGCATTAAATGAGTAGTAATAAAAAGCTGACATTTCTTGTAGTTAATCATTACTAATTTTTTTCCCCTTACTTTACTCTTAAGGGCCGACCCTTGCGGGAACAGCAAGAAGTAGCTGCTGCTGTCATTCAGCGTTGTTACAGAAAATATAAACAGGTAAACCTCGGTTTTGTGCCACAGAAGGAAACTGTGCCCCACCCAAGGCCACTGAGCATCCTGGGGTGCAGTTTAGCTAAAGAGCACCTATATCCAGTACCTCATTACAGAGACTTAATTTGTTTTTTGTTTCGGGATGCAGTCTTACTCTGTCACCCACTCTGGAGTGCAGTGGCACAATCTGGGCTCACTGCAACCTCCGCCTCCCAGATTCAAGCGGTTCTCCTGCCTCAGTCTCCCAAGTAGCTAGGATGACAGGCGCATGCTACTATGCCCAGCTAAGTTTTCTAGTTTTAGTAGAGTCCGGATTTCACCATGTTGCCGGTGTGGTCTTGAACCCCAGACCTCAAGTGATCCACCCTTCTTGGCCTCCCAAAGTGCTGGGATTACAGGCATGAGCCACTGTACCCGGCCAGGGACTTAATTTGAATTGTCATTTTAAAAAAAAAACAACAAAAAACGGGAAGCCAGACATGGTGGTATGTGTCTATCTATAATCCCAGCTCTGCAAGAGGCTGAGGCTGGAGGATTTTCTTGAGCCCAGGTGTAGAAGTTGAGTTTGGACCTTGTCTCTAAAAAAAAAGAAAAAAAGAGGAAAACAAAACAAAACCATCTGCAATGAGACTTGCACCACAAACGATTTTTGGTTAAAATTTTTGGCCTTTTAGTATTATTACCTACCTGAGATATTGGTCTGATCTTAACACCAGTATCTCTGAAGTGAGGATCTATAGTCCAGTACTTTTATAAACTCCCTAGTAATCAGAGAACTCTAGGGAATCCAGTGTTTGATATGGTGGTTGGAGAAGGTACATGCCAGCTATTTATTACTTTGAGTTGGGATTTTATAAGGTATTTAATCATTGGCCATTTTCCTTTCAGCTTCTTATCCATTTTAAAATGAAGAATTGTTAAAATCTTTGAAAATCAGAAGAAGCTCAGAACATCTTAAACTGCTTTTGTGCACCTTAGTTAAAGGCGCAAGAAGAACATCTGAGTACCCGTTCATGCAGTATTACTGTTTGCAAACCAGCTTGTAGGGCTATGTAACTGTCAGATGGGAAAGGGAACTCGGATTTTTGGGGCAGATTTTTTAGGTGCCCCATCTCATTTACTTTTTACAATTATTTGAAGTAAGCAGAATTTATTTCTAGATTACAGATGAAGAAGCTGAAGCTCAGAGAAATTGCTTGACTGTTAGGCCTTTTTCATCATCTTAGTGGTTATAAAATAATAAAAATTGCCTAATGGAGTTTTGACTGGTTCACATGATAAAATTCAGGCCTGTCAGTAGATTCTAGAATCTTTTATTAGATTGTGCTTTAGGTAGTTCTGAAGTTTTATTTATAAGATTGTGCTTTAGGTAGTTCTGACGTTTTATTTAAGGAATAGTAGATTCTAATATGTGTGATGGTCACATAGACATTGGGGATTCTGTTACCTTGGGTTAGCTTCAGTTTCTGATACGGGTTGCCGTTTCCTCAAGCCTCTCTAGGATTAAGCCCCATGAATGGGGGTGGGGGGACGTCCTCGGCTTCGAGCCAGTTGAGTTCCTGATCCCAGAAAATGAAGGTTTATTGTGCAAACGCTGACACCACAGTGCCTGTAGCTGTACAGCAGGGAACCGTACTGGCTTCTGTCTGGTGAGCAGGCTTCCTGGGAGCATAAGTAATACACAGAATGAAGGTTTCAAGCCTGTGATCACAACAGGTATTGATTCCAAAATAAGAGTTTGTTTTTTCTTTAAAAAACAAAAACAAACCCTCCCCAGAAAGTGTCATCTACAGCTAGGAAGACAGAGGGCATTATTTTTGGAAATAGTAACAACTATAAAACAAGTATTTTGGAAGACGGAAGGCATTAATATAGCCAGGTTGCCTTTTTTTTCTTGGTTGGGAGTTTTATGATTCTGGTTTTTAATTTCATTATATTCAGCAATCTAACATTAATCTTGTATTTTCTGTTTTTCCCCCAAGCTGACATGGATAGCCTTGAAGGTAATGATACACCCAAGTCCTCTCACAAACCATTCCACCAGAGTCACAAACTTCACACCCATCACCAGCTACAGGGAGGGGCCATTCAGATGGCACGGTCATGGAGTAAACATACCCCCCTTGCCAGGCCACCTCAGCACAGTGCATCTATCCTCTGGGGACCACGTGGTTATTCAGGTGTAGTGGGTTTCAGCATTGAGAATTGGACATTTTCTGGCTGGTGTTAATCCATCTACGCCAGTTCCTGTGAGCCCTGTGGCCACTAAGGAAAGACCCTTTTCCCAAAGTGCTTCACTGTGGCCCGCTGGGTCTGAGTGTGTAGTGTGTACAGGTGGAGATGATGAAAACCACAGGGGCTCTGTAGCGTACAGCATTCTTGTCCTGAAAGACTTTCAGACCAGTGAAAAGATAAAGCAGGTCAGATAAGACCAAAGGAGATTCTTGCAGAAGGGTCCTGGTTCTTGGACAGTTCTAAGAAGTCAGTTTCCCTCCCTCATTTCACCTCCTCATACATCCAGAGATACAGTTAGGCAGATGCAGGGATTTTCTGGGGAATATTTTTCCTTGCAATGGTAAGTTGCCTTCTTAGAAGCAAAGGGCTTCATTGCGACTTCTCATCCCCGGAGTCATATTCTTGTTTTATTAGAAACTTGGACATAGCATTTGAAGACCATGGAGAGGTCTGTATTTTTGGAGCCTAGAGACTGATGTTGAGGAGAATTCACCCTGGGCCTTCGTTCCTCACTGCTGTAGCTCTGTGGCAGGCTGGGTGGAGGGCTGCTGGCACTGCCTCCTGGGCCACCTGCAGTTCTGTGACAGCCGTCCGGGGTTCGTGGCTTCACCACCATGTGGGTCTTACGAGTGTTCATCTTTTACAGGTTAAAATGGCTTAAAGGTGTCAGCGTTTCATGATAAGCCTTGTATTTGGGACCTTGCAACTCAGTCAGAAACTTGTCATGTGGAATGATAGAAATCAGGGGCTGACTGCTAAGTAGATTTGTGTATAGTGGGAATTGGGAGGCATAAAAGAATTATTTTACTGTTTCAAAACTAGATAGAAAATAGCAATCGGAAGCATTTAAAATTTACTTTTGAAATCTGTCTTTAGAGTCATAAAGGTCTAAGGATATTGCTATTAAAATTATTCTCCAAGTAGGGCAAAATATTTCGATATTTTAGGGGAAGAAAGAATGTCAGAAGGCAACCCTTAAAGTAATATTTTACATTCTGGAAAGGTAGGTGTAAAGATTCCTAGTTTGCCTCTTTTGTGATTACACCCCAAACAGAGAATGTGACCACAGAGGGAAAAGCATTTGCTCTTCTTCCCTTCCCGGTAAGCTCAGAGGACGCCGAGCCCGTGTGGCCCCCATTGTTACTGTGTCGCTTGTTCTTGTTTCCCCTGCAGTACGCACTTTATAAAAAGATGACACAGGCTGCCATCCTTATCCAGAGCAAATTCCGAAGTTATTATGAACAAAAAAAATTCCAGCAGAGCCGACGGGCTGCTGTGCTGATCCAAAAGTACTACCGGAGTTATAAGAAATGTGGCAAAAGACGGCAGGCTCGCCGGACAGCTGTGATTGTACAACAGAAACTCAGGTGGGTGGAGAAGAGCCCGTGGAGGTAGAGCTCCCTAGGGAAGAGAACGCTGGCTGCTTTGAAAGAATTGTCCTGGGCTGACACTGGAGTCTGGGCCGGGCCTAAAGCATTGGCAGTCACTGTGTTCCAGAATGTTCTAGGCGTGGTGGCTGTATGCTGACACCTGTGCTGAGTCTGGTTTTCAGTCTTTCTCTCTACCTTTTGATGTTGCCACACAATTTCACCTTATATCAGATTTTGGCAGCACCAGCTTCTACTCGGAAAGGTAACACTCAATTATAGTAGTGTAAGCCATCTCCCGTTTAGAAAAAAAAGTAGAGCTTGCTGGCAGCACTCAGCTAATTTTACATAAACATGCTCTTTGAGGCTAAAACAAATCCGATTTTCAGTGTGAAAATAAAATACAAAAACTATTCTTGGAGTTACTTCTAAACAGAACCTGTCTCTAATCCTAACGTAACTGAAATGTAGACAATGCTGCATTAGGATTACAGACGAGTAAATTTGGGGCAAATGGGAAATGAATGAAACTGTAGAATCACTGCATGTAAGACCTTGGAAGAGTAATTAGGGTCAAACCCTTCCATTTTAGAGTGTAATAAAAATGTTTAGCCAAGTAAAATACATTGATGTGAACATTTAGAAAATAGTCCAAAGAGTATATCAGCTCTGGTGAACGGCCCTCTTAATTAAGAAAGCCTCTCTGATGCCAGAATGCCTTTTGTGGCCAAATGAACTTATAACGTATGGTGGATGAATAGTTAAGTGGCATTTTACTTTCAATCTTTATCAGCCTCTCTTGGAGCTAGGGGAGAGCGCTGACACCTGCCCTCCTTTCTCTTCTAGTGATGCCCAGACTCAATACGGTGAAAACAGCCTATGCCCTCGTTCCTCTTCACATTGTATCAATCTTTAACATATGCTGTTGGCTTTGCTACAAAATGCTTAAAGTAAAAGTCCTCTCTCACTTCTGACCAGTTTTGCATATTGGGCTTTACCCTTCTTGTGATAATAATGTTCTGACTTTTTCAGGAGCAGTTTGCTAACCAAAAAGCAGGATCAAGCTGCTCGGAAAATAATGAGGTTTCTACGCCGCTGTCGCCACAGGTACACTCATCCTCGCTTGTTCATTCTGCTCAGGGAGATGGATGATGCAACCCTGGCCTTCTTAACCCTCAGTAACTCCTATGTAAAGCCAATCCCCCCACAGATAACCAGTGTAGATGTCCCAAATTACAGTAGGGTGGTAGAGCTCTTTAACTAGGGAACAAGTTGCCACCCTTGGAATGCTGGTAACCATGTCAGACGATGCTGTTTGAACAATGGAGGTTTATGCCTGTGTTTTTCTGTTTTAATTTGGGTGTGAGGTCAACTTCGTCGGACTAGCTTTTAATTCTAAGTCTCTCTTTAAGCTGTGATTGATATGCCACGTTGCAATATGTTCTTTGCTTTAATCCTTTACTGTGCTAGCGAGTGTCCAAACAGAAAACAGTTTCTAGTCTCAAAGAAAGGAAAGAAAACCATGAATTCCAAACAAGTTTTTTCTGATATAGAATTTCCACTAAATAGCTGGTGCCCTCTGCTGGACATGTAATTGCTAACATGCTCTTTCAAACTCAGTTAAAGCTAATCCGTGATGAGGAACAGGAGAGATCACTGGAATGTTCAGGAAAAGAAAGATGTCTGAGGTTATAGGCACATCTACAATTGGTAGGAAATGGGGTACTGTGACCCCGGCATTCCATGGGACACAGCATCTTTTCATGGAGCTAAGCCAGAGGAATTTCTCTTTGTGCCTCAAATTTGAGCTTTCTTCATGAAGACTAGCTTCTCTACTTAGAGTTCGAGGGCTGTGTTCTTTATTCAGGTTACTATTCCAGTCCGACGTCTGTAACTGCGGCGTCCGAGCTGGGTGTCGACAACCTTCCGAGTGGTTGGGTTGTTGCTGTGTGTCAGGAGCTGCGTAGTTTATAGTACCAGACGTGAAAGCAGGCTCTTTAATGTCTTATTTCCTCTTCCTATTTAATTATACTGAAAGTCCTAGTATTCATATTTAATTGGATTCCTCGGAGGTTTCATTTTGCTTTAGTTTTTCTTATTCCTACAACCATCTGATGGCTAGCTTTGAAAATATCTTGCCTTTAAGACTTAATAGGCTTAATGGGTTATTTGTACTTTTACTTAAATTAACAAAAAAATTTGTGTGACCATAGAAGGAAACATGCACAGCCACTGCATTAACATTGTAAAAACTTCAAAAACAGCATTCACTAGGATAGATGGTTTTCTCCACCTGGAATGCCGTGTAGAAGCTAATGTGCACTCGCCCTGGGCCTCAGCAACATTTGCTTTCCACTATGCAAGGATGGGAGGTTTTTCACCGTTATAGCTCATGAGTAACATACCAATGTCGGTACTCTGAAATAGGAAGTCCTGTTAGGAAATACATCCCCAAAATGGGTGTGGCTATAAGATCATGAAATTAATTCTGCAAGCCTTACCAAAGGCAGCCTCTTTTCTGTATTCTTCAGTTATCCCTTTTACTTAGCAGGGGACTTAGGAGCAAATAGAGTAGCTGATTTTCTTCATTTGGTGAACACATCAGAGACTCACCTGGGCCCTTTTCCTTACATTCTCACATACATTCACAGTTCCTCCTCCCTTTTGCTCTTATATCTGCAAAATGAAAATCCTTAGGAAGACCCTATCTAGCTCTGAAACCAGTAGACTTTGGCCACTTTGAGCAGAATCACATGTTCTTTCATGACACTGTGGCTTATACTTTCCAGATAGATTTTATTTTCAAGAAAATTACCTTAACACTGCTCTTCTCCAGGCCACTTCAGACAAACCAGAAGGTCCACAAGTTAAGTTGTGCCAGACTTTTTCCTGGTTTCTTCTAGTCTGATCCTCAAACTTTGACTATCTGTGTGGGTAACGCAACCTTGGTGACTGAGCAAAACAGCATGAAGTCCTCCACTCTTCTTCCTTTTGTTTTTGCCTAAGTTGTGTCCTGTGTTTACTTTGAGAGAGTTAAGAGAAAGAGATATTTAAACAAAATGTAAATTCATGAAAGGTTGCCTCACAAAGTAAGCTGAACAAAGGAGTCTTTTCACTTTTGTTTTTAGAGTTCTCTTTCTGTAACCTGATAGAGAAAAATTTCATGAAGATTTTTGCCTTCCTTAAGTTTATATTTTACCTGGTAATAACCTCATAAGATGGATAACAAGACAGTGCATTATGAAGAGAACGTAGATATGGGCTCTGGATTTCTGTTCATTAATTGAAATGAAATAAAAAATGTTACTGGCTCTTTACTTGACCATTTATGGTTCAGATGTTAGAAAAATAGGCAAATTTTAATAACCTTGGTGTATACTGACTAAGATCAGTATTCACTTCCCATTTCTGTATATTCAATTAATATGTTCAATTAAGGACCTTGAAGAAATCCTGAAAATCTAACCTGGAAGTTTATTTTAAACTCATATTTTCCTTAGGATATGTGTATCCTATTTTCATTCAAGGTTGAGTTATTTAATGTTATTTTAAAAGAAACTATCATGTCTGTTGTCCCCTAGAAGCATTAAAATCTATATTAAGGTAGAAAACCTCATATGATACTCTCTCAAAAAGGTAGGTAGATAGTCGCTTTGGGAATCAGTCAGAAGTATCCCATTTCTAAGTCATATGACTCCAATTTTTTAAGACTTAAATTGGTGAATTTTCTACCTACTCATTTCACATACCCCACCATCACTCTCCTTTCCTTTCTTTCCAAAAAAGAAACCACTTTATACTCTTTTTCGTTGAAATAAAGCTATTTGTAAGATTTCTGTTGTGACCCTCACGTGCTAATAGCTCTCTGGTGTTGTTTTACTGTCTAAAGCCCCCTGGTGGACCATAGGCTGTACAAAAGGGTGAGTTTAGCTGCCTGCTAGCCAGTTTCTCTTCTCTTCCATTTTCAATATTTTGCTTTTTGCTTGCTTGCATGGGGCTGCAGCCTAGGTATGCCAGTAAGTTTCACATCCATTTTGAATGAAATAAAATCAAATAAAAACTAACCCTAATTACTAACACTGCTATTGTATACAACAGGAGAGCAGTCACATACATTAAACGTACAAATGCATGAGTGAATAACAGGGAGGGCCGTTGGAAGGCGCTGCAGAGTATGCCTAGGATGCGGTGGAGGAAGCGTCCGGGATGAAAACGTGGCTGGTGAGCCACGGCCACAGCCAAATAAGGCTGCGTTAAGATGAAAACATTCAGCAGGTGGCTTTTTATGATTAAGATAATTTGCCACATGAAATTTTCTCAATGGCTACTTTGTCAAAATTTCCAAAGCAAGGAAGCTTACTAGGAGGTGGTACTAGGGTTGTTGTTTTTTAAACAAATCTATTTCTTACTGAGAATGGTTGTTTCCCTATACCCTGCTCTATACTTTCATTTTCTAAATCTCTCCCTCCCTGGTGCTGTGAGGTAAGTCAGTGTACAAAGCTGCCCTTTCAGAACAAACCCAGGACATTCATTATAAAATAACGAGTGAACTGGAATTCCAGCACTTGATGGTAATGCTGAATAATGAAAATGTGGTATAAAGTGTCTTAAATATTTATATTCTGTATAACAGTTAAGAGTAGAGATTCCAATAGGCTTTGAATTTTAAAGAAATTACAGTGAGTAATTTAGATTTCTGAGATTTTAGAATATGATGCTAATTTTTAAGCAGGGCAAGACGCAAAAGTCTCCCAGAGGCAACTATAATGTGTTTGAGTTATGATAAAATATGTAGTGTCAGAAAACCAGTTTTTCAAAGCCAGGAATAGGCCAGGTACAATGGCTCATGCCTGTAATCCCAGCACTTTGGGAGGCTGAGGTGGGAGGATAGCTTGAGCTCAGGAGTTCAGTGCCAGCCTGGGCAACATAAGGGAGACTCCATCTCTACAAAACATATAAAATTAACCAGGCATGGTGGGGCATGCCTGTAGTCCCAGCTACTCGGGAGGCTGAGGTGGGAGGATCACGTAAGCCTGGGAGGTCGAGGCTGCAGTGAGCTGTGATCACACCACTGCACTCCAGCCTGGGCAACAGAGCGAGACCCTGTCTCAGAAAAAAGGTTGGGGGAGGGGCAGGAATAGAATTCATCAGAATCTAATTGAATGAATTTAGATTAATTTGACAATTTGTTTCTTATATATAATCTTGAGAGAAAATGAAATTATAACATGGGAACTATCTCTATCAGCTGGACTACATTCAGTGCCCTCTTCTTAACCTTATACTTTAGTCACCTTTAAGATTATGAGAAAAGGTCATAATTCAAAAAATCTTAAAACTGCTAATATTTCTGGAGATATTATTTCCCATCCAACTATACTAACATTGATGCTAATCCTTATTATATTTTAACCCAGGGATTGGCAGATGTCTTTTGAAAGGCCAGATAGTAAATACCTTAAGCTTTGTGGGCCATATAGTCTGTCCCAACTACTCAGTTATTTTAATGTAGCAGGAAAGCAGCCACAGACAGCACATGAAGGAATAGCTGTGGCTGTGTTTTAATAAAACTTTATTTATACAAATAGACATTGGACTGGATTTTGGCCCACAGGTTGTAGTTTGCCAACTTGATGATAGGAGAATTTAGTTTTTATAAGTTCTTCGTAATAATGACCTTAACCCTAGATTTAAAAGCTGTGGTGGCCCATACCTGTAATCATGGCACTTTGGGAGGCCAAGGCAGCCGGATCACTTAAGGTCAGGAGTTTGAGACCAACCTGGCCAACATGGTGGAACCCCTTCTCTGCTAAAAATACAAAAATTAGCTGGGCGTGGTGGCATGCGCAGGAGAATCCCTTGAACCCAGGAGAGGTTGCAGTGAGCCAAGATTGTGCCATGCACTCCAGCCTGGGTGACAGAGCAAGACTCTGTCTCAAAAGGGGGAAAAAAAGCCTTAAAAGATTTTAAAGATTTGAAGCCTTATCTATTTATAACTATAAATAATTACTAAAGGAAAAATTTGTCTTTTGGGGAAAAAAAGCAGCTATACTCCTATGTAAACTTAACTAATTCATCCTCTTTAGACTTAGGGAATTGTTCTCAATTAAAATATTCCAGGTCCCATGTGATAGAGCTGGCTCAGAGATGTTTGTTTTTGAAATGTAACAAAAAAAGAGGACAAAAATCTCCATTTCCTTCCCATTCCCTCTCACCCTTTGCATATATATAGATAATATTTCTTTCCATTTAAAAAAGATAAAAAAACCTCCAAGAGAATAGATGCATGCCCTAGTATTCAGTTTAACTAAAAGTTGTAGTATCTTGCATGTTATATGCAATTAATATCACCTGCTGCAAGGACAACATTTTACGGGACGCGGTTGCTTACACATTTTTGAAGCTTGTTAGTTTCTGGTGTGTTAATGACCATTTTTAAGAGCACATTTTCAGAAGGTGCTTTTCAATGCAAACCAGAGTCCCAACCTTCATTTCTTTAATGCCTGCTGCATTCTGTTGTGAACTCCTAAAACCCCTACTCGTGCATGGAACGTTGGAATCTCATGACGCCCCTTATGCCTCACGATGTCTACACCAGTTTGAGAGAGAAGGGCTGAGAAGCGTCCAGGTTCCTTCTGTCCTGGTGATATTTATAAAGCTAACTCTGTGAACTGCGCGGAACAGCGTATATATGGCTTTGTGTGATTACCAATAAGATCTTCTTTCCCTCGTTCTTCCACCAGAGAAGTCACAGTGACACTCCCGCTAACAATCCCCGAGTTGAAATTACTCTCGGGAGGCAGAGCATTCTCTGAGGAAGATTTATAGTCCCGGAAATTATGTTAAAGAAGATAATATACTTATTTTGTTAATTTGTGAAATGTGCCATATGTAAGACATTTATGGTTTATACATTGAAAGTGATATTTTCCCAGCTACTGCAGGCTGAGGTGAGAGGATTAGTTGAGCCAAGGACATATAGGCTACAATGTGTCATGATCGTGCCACAGCACTCCAGCCTGGGCAACAGAGGGAGACCCTGTCAAAAAGAAAAGAAGAAAAGAAAAGAGAGAAAGAAAAAAGGAAAGGAAAAGAGGGAGGAAGGAAAGGAAAGGAAAGGAAGAAGGAAGAAAATCTGAAAACTTACAGAATTAAGTTTTAGGGACAGTATTCGTAAAACACTAATAAGGAAGGAAGGGAGGGTGGAAGGAAGGAAGGAAGGAAGGAAATTTGAAAACTTACAGAATTACATTTTAGGGTATTTGTAAAACACTAATATTGACCCAGACTCCTACGTCAGTGGAGCAGAGGGAAATCTAAAAATGCAGAATTAAGACACAACAGATGAATTCCAGCAGCAGAGCAATCAGAAAATACCATTTGTGTCTTGAAATGTTTAGTCTTTGCTTTGAGGAAGGCTGAGAGAAAGCACCAAATATTTTTCACTGAGTACAGCTCATTTTTATCCCTGCTTTCCTTCAGGCTTACCTCTTAATTTATCCAGTAACTTAAAGTGAAATTAACAAACTCTTGATACTGTCATCAGGGTTTGGGTTTTTTTGTTTTTGGGGGAGTTTTTTTGTTTGTTTTTTGTTTTTGTTTTTTTGTCTTGGACACAGTAGTTGTATTTAGGAGAGAACTTTTGTCTTACACAAAGAGGTTATTTAAATGAACAAAAGTGATTTATCAACAAATGACTGAAGGATTTTTACAGTTTAATAAACTTTTAAAGTACATATGTTGAAAATACACTTTCACTTGGATTTTGAGTATATCTAACAGGATATTATTCAGCTGCATAGAGAAAAACCAGGATACCTTGCATGTTAGCAAATAATTAAGTTATATAACAGATTTATCCTCAAGGTATTGAGGCCGACCTAAAAACGAAAATGCCTTTTTTTCTAGGCAGAAAATGACTTTCCACTTCTCTAAGACATTTATTTTTCCTGGGTAGTAGAAAGTGTTCTCACAGATGAGAGAGACCACTCTCTGAACAGCAATCTCTAGACAAAGTCCTCCTTTTCCTATGTGAGACAATATTTCTGTGAGAAGACGTTATAAACCATAACAGTCACTACAGGTGTTACTAAAAGCAGCGGGAATTCTAGTATTTAAATGACCTGTTTCTTATCAGCTGCTGGCCTAGTCACCTGTGTTCAGTAAAGTCAGGTGCAGTTATTTTACTGGAATAAAAACCTTAATTGGAGGAAGAAGAAATAACACTTTTTGATCACATATTTTTAAACAACATATTTTCTCTTTACCTGAGAACCGGATTTCCAAACACTTTTGCCAGAAGCTGGTAAGTAGTGGCCTCAGCAGAGCAGCTCTGCCGTGCACTTCTCAGAACAGCCCCAGGTCATCTCTGCACCGGGTCATTACCAAGTTCTGAAAGTTATGCTTACACTTTTGGCTGTGTTATGTACACTTTTACCCAAGGGACAGTTCTCCAACAATGCCAGGAAGTGTGCTGAGAAAAGTAAACAGCGCTCTAGGGTCAACAGATGTGTTCTCACACTTCCGTAGCTCAGTTTGGCTTGAGGCATAGTTTCGAAGTGGCCCGATGTGTTCATGAGAAGACGTGAACGTGGGATGTGTCATCGTGGATGTGTTTTAAATCTCCAAAGTAATTTTGTCTTACTTGCCTCTTTTAGGAAATGAATATTTTTGGAACACAGTGGTGTGTGTTAAATTGCAGACAACATGCTCTGTGTCATTCTTACTGGGCCTCTCTGTCTTTTTTGTTTTGCAATCCAAATGAGATTTCTGGAAAATGGCAACATCTCTCTTTTCCTAAATTCCCCACAAGCTATTGCAGCTCTCAGAGCAACAGGTAACTAATCAGAAAGCCGCATCCGCTGCCCTGTCTATTTTTGACGTCCAGCATTGCGAGAATATTCCCGCTGAACTCCACTGACTCATGAGACATTTCTCTGGCTGAGCATCACTGAGTGGATGTAATGAAGCAGCTTTGCCTTATGCTTTACCCATGGAGCCATTGTTTGCTACAAGTTTCTGAACCAGGCCTACTTCATTGACTCATAAATGATCATTGGACGTCTGATGGAAGTAAACCCTGTGGGCTTTTGCTGGCTTTCAGTGCTGTTGCTTACATCACTTCAGTACATTACGATGCAACTTTTTGGGGAGGGGGGAATTGAAACTACAGCAGTATCCCAGAGTGGTGATTATTCTCAGCCTAGAATGCTTGGGAGATCCTGGGATTGTCTTTAATGTTAATAGTTGAATGGTCACAGGTCAGTCTTGCTATTCTAATGACTGCAAGTCTGAGCCAATAGGAGTTCTACTTTGCAAGTTACTGAAAGAGTTCAAAATGTGGCCGTGCAGCTGTCTGGCCTGGACCTGTAGAAGCTATAGCTTCTGTCCTGCATTGCCTCTATGGGCTCAGAGAAGACTGCTTTGCCTGTCTCCTGTGTAAGGGAATTTAGAAGTAAGTGCAATTATAATGGTTTGGGGTTTTTTTTGTTTTGTTTTGTTTTGTTTTTTTAGCTAACCTGGACATTTTTAGGTTCAGTTCTTTCTTAGTCCTGAATGAATCTAACAGTTGTAATTGCTTAAGAGAATCAAGTACTCAGTAACCCTTAGCTAAGTTTGTATAACATAACAAAAGTTTATCATGCACCTGTGTTCTGAGTTCTATAGCTATGGTGACCACAGGTCCTGGATTTTCAAGTCCAATTTCAGTTTCAAAACTTCTTGTCTCTATTTACCAAGTTTGTGTACTATAAAATTTGCTTACAACATAGGTAATGCTAATGAAACCAGTTCAGTCCATTGATGTTGGTTTTGTCTATAAAATTGAATTTTTCCCTTTCACTGAATTTTTCAGTTGTTTTTACATAATGTGAACTCAGCATTTATAAGACAAATTAGTAACAGATGAATAGAAAACCATCTAATTCACTTTTTTTTTTTTTTTTTAAGACTAACAAGCAGCTCATACCTGTAATCCCAGCACTTTTTGGGACTGAGGCAGGAGGATTGCTTGAGGCCAGGAGATCAAGACCTGCTTGGACAATATATTGAGATCCCCTGTTTGTAGACAAAAAATTTAAAAATTAGTCAGGTGTGGTGGTGTGTGTGCCTGTAGTCCTAGCTACTCAAGAGGCTAAGGCTAAGGATCATTTGAGCCCAGAAATTCCAGGCCACAGTGAGCTATAACTGTGCCACTGTACTCCAACCTGGGCAACCCTATCTCTAAATAAATAAAGAAAATAAAAGCTAACAAGCAGGAATAATTATTATTACAAAAGCAGCACATACTAATTGTAGTGAATTCTGGAAATACAAATAAGCAATGAGAATCACCCGGAGATAATAATGGTTAAACTTCTATTTTGTACCCTTCTTATTGGTAAAGATTTATTTTTAATTAACCTCTGCCTAAATAATCATTCATGTCCTTAACTAATAACAAGGTGATTTCAAATTTAGCTATTTGAAACACTCTGATTTGAAACATCTATTTCTGAAAATTTGTTTTAAAATTCTAGTATATGCTATTCTAAATCATGTTGGCTACATAGTTTTCTGTTTCTTTGGAGGCAATATAACATTCAAACATTATTTTATCCAGTTCATGTTTGACTTAAAACAAAACAGATTGAGCACCACCGTCTCATCCTAATAATCTACCCTCAAGTAACATAAAACTTCATTTATGATTTCACTAGGGCAGATAGTAAGCCTCTCAGTTTCATGTTAACTTTCAGAGGTAAGTTAACATTACTATGGTCTGTAAATTGTAAATTGGAGAATGACACTAAAAATCTTCCTTGATTCTTAGACACATTCTTTTCATACATTTTAGGATTCTAAATAATTGTGTTGTAAAATCAATAAGTACATTTTGTGTGGGGGTCTTCCCCCACAAAGAATGTTTTTATTAATAAAATCAATATAGTGTCTTATAAAAGATGACACCTTAGAATTGAGAAAATATAATTGTTAATTTCACTTCATATCATGGAAATTTTCCAAATGCATATTTTATTATTTTTTCCAAAAGACTTTCCTTATAAAGTCTTTTGGAAAAAATAATAAAATATGATTTTTTTTTTAAATTTCTGTGTTATCCTGGGAGAGGCAGTGTAGTGTTGAAACTGTAGGTTTGGAAGTCAGACAAACCTGGGCTCAATTCCCTGTTCTGCCTTTTATTAACTGTATGAATGGGGGCAGATTGCTTAATTCCTATAAATCTCAAGTTCTGCATCTACAAATTGGGGCTAATGGCAGTTCTGTGAGGACCACATAAAGTAACATATATTAAATAAGCTGTATAGCTATTAGAATTTAATACATGTTCTCTTTTCATTTTTCCTTTTTTTTCTAATTCCTTCTTGAATGACTTTCTGTAAAAAAAAAAAAAAGTCTGTGCCATTTAAGTCATTTTGATGTCATTTATAATGCTATTATTTCTATGATAACTTTTTCAGGAAGCTAAGAACTAAATTCTCCACTTTAACTCAGGAATTGTGAAAGCCTAGAAAATGTATCTGAAAATTGCAGTGTTCTCATTTTTCCCGTGTAGATATTGCGTGTGGACATGCACCTCTCCTTAACTTAGTGGCTTTGACACTGTCACTAATTTCATAGCAGACTATTTACATGGCAACCTTAAAACCTTATGAAAATTTAACTTTTTAATTAGTTCTGAAAGACACTAAAAAAAAAAAAAAAATGCAAAAACAAATGTGACCATTTTAACTAAAAGAAAAATGTTTTAAGGTATACCTACCCTGACCAGCTGATTATAGTTTCTTGGTATGAAACCACATAAAACATTACTGGTTTATAATTCACTCTCCTTTTTATTTCATCTCAATGATGAACTTAATATTTCTGAAGCATTCCTGTTCATTCTAGGAAAATGGTGAATGTATAACATCTTTGTGTTTATGCTATCAGATTTTGAGTTCAGAATTCCTCAAATTCTAGACATCTCATCAGTGATGGAGTCACTGTTGCATATTTGTGAATGAGTTCTGTGCTAGTGCAGAAATAAAATGTAGCATTTGAAGTAGCATGCACACATTGCGGTAATTCAGCAGTTAGGTCTGCACAAGTACAGATATTGCATGTCCAGCAGCAAAGTTGGCATCAGTGCATGCCTTGCATTTCCAGCCAAAGAGATGTTAGTATAGATATTGCATGTTTAAAAATTGAACAGACTATAGCATGTTTCAATTTTTAAAAAGTCATTTATCAAGTATGCATGTCCAAAATTTAGGGACCTGTAGTGATGTATAATTCTATACTGTAATATGACCCAAATTAATCCGTGGTATATTTAATTATAAAATTTAAAACTAAATGATATTTGGATCTACTTATGAACAGAGCAATGCATTCTAACTGTACCTGTTAACAAAAAAAAAAAAAAGATTCAATAGTTTTAGAGATACACTGTCACTGTCATTCCTAAAAATCACACTAGGACCAAGCTAGGGCTTGCTGTATGTAGTAAGTAAATCAGACAATAAGCAAGTTTTCAAATATTATCATTCTTTTTATTATTACTGATGATAACATCATAAAACTTTTCTTCTAAAAGAGAGCATTTTCTTTATGAAAACATTATATCAACTTTGCAGAATACTCAGAAATGATTCTGCTTGGAGTGGTAAATATAAATGTTTTCTTAAATTGCTATTATAGCATATGTGCCATTCCAGATTCTCAACCTATTCAATATAGAATAAGTGATTACTGGGTTTTTCACAATATTTTCTTCCTGCCTTATCAAGTGTTATCAAGTTTTCAAGTTTTGTCATCAAGTTTTACTTGAGGCTGGGCCTGGTGGCTAACGCCTGTAATTCAAACACTTTGGGAGGCTGAGGCGGGTGGAACACTTGAGCTCAGAAGTTCAAGACCAGCCTAGCCAACATGGCAACACCTCATCTCTACTAAAAGTACAAAAATTAGCTGAGCGTGGTGGCACATGCCTGTAATTCCCAGCTACTGGCTAGACTGAGGCAGGTGAATCACTTGAACCCAAGAGGCAGAGGTTCCAGTGAGCTGAGATCACGTCACTGCACTCCAACCTGGGCAACAGAGTGAGACTTCATCTCAAAAATAAATAAATAAATAAAGTTTTACTTTACTGGTATAACTTAAGGTAATAGGAGAGACTCTTCGAGAATCAGAAAAATATATTTGAGACTATGGACCTCTGTATAGCACCATGACAAATCCAACTTTTCCTGGTCATGCTGTTGCGGTAGAGTATGGGTGTCCTAAGAAACTGTTTCCCCTATTTGGCTAAAGTCAGCCTCTCACACCTATTTTTGGGGAACAAATGTTATTATATGGTATGCAGTACCACAAACTGTGACTTGCACAGCACGCATTGCTTACATTTGATCATTCTATTACCGCAGGCTTGTAATTGTCAGTATAGAGAAATATTCTTACAGCAGACAGCTGCTTCCCCAGCATCCCATCTACATCAGGTGGCCATGTCCAAAACAACTGAAGCTGATTTTTATATTAAATATTACCGATTGGCAGTGATAATTAATAAGTAATTTGCTGATGTGAACTTTCCATGACTGAGTCTATAACAGTTTCAGTTAAACTTGTTTACTACAATATGTTTGATAATAGAACAAAGTACCTTATCAGTATCACACCTACAGCCGTCCATCTGGGAGCACTGGGAGAAGGAACCTGAATGTCTTTTTCAGTTATAATGTGGAATGGGAGGAAAGTAAGGAATTATGTCCACAATACCTGGGTGAAGAGTAGAGTTGGAAAGATGTATGATCAGGTTCGAGAAAGCTAACAACCTTGAGTCTACGAACAAAGTGATAGCAGCGTAATCCTTAGGTCTGTTAAAAGCTAAATGAATGCATGTGCAGTTTCCCTAATTTACATTATAGGGAGTGATAGGACATTAATCGTGGTCCACCAGACTAAAAAGTTATTTGAGTAAATTTTTCTGAAGATACACATGTGATTGTCACACTTGATTTAATACATTAGACTTTGATTTTGCTCTGTTCTCAGAGCACGTGATGTAGAGCAAAGCCTTAGAATGACTTTTTTTTTTTTTCATCTTAAGAAGGGTCACATCTTTTCTTTGAATATTTTCCCCAAGAATTTCACAGGAGTTTCTTTTGCCATCAGTCCCCAAAAGGGTTTTAGTCTTGGCTTTTCAGTTCAGAGGGAATGGTAACACCCCTTGCCTTTCTTTGGTCACAATTCACTATAGAGTTATCGCCTGCTGTTTTCTTTTGTTTCTCTTCCAGAGTGAAAGAATTGAAAAAGGCCAAGGAACTTGAAGACATACAGCAGCATCCCTTAGCAATGTGACATTGCTTTTCAGACTGTTTTCATTTCTGTTTTTAGCAGAGACATGCAACAACAACACACACGCGCACACACACACACGTACACACACACACAATCCCTCTGCAGTTTTGGAGAGATCAGCTGCAGGATTTTAACAGGAATGTTTTGGTCATTGCATTTGCACTTTCATGGACAACTTTTAATTTGATCAGCAAGACATCTTGGAACTCAATCCTCTGTTGGATCATGGGAAATCAAGACACCAGGAGGAATTGAAAGAGGCTTCCTCTTCTCAGGAAGAAGCCATTTCCTTCTCATATAGGGCTGTATTCAAACATCGTGTGGAACTGTACAAATATTTATACCAAAAATATAGATAAGAAAAGGTGGGGCTATACTCGCAACAAAAAAGAATGCTGTTCCTGCGCCTGCCGGTCATTTCCAAGAAGCTGAATCTTTGAGATTGATTCTCAGTGGAGGGCTTAGATCATACAAAAATCTTTATTGGGTCTGTGTGTTTTCATTTTCTTCACTGTTTACTTTTGTTTGTGTTTGTTTGTTTGTTTGTTTTAATCTCTACAGCACACTTAATGCAACTTTTGAAATCTGCGGGTTAATGTCTTGTGGAAATTTGCAGAGGGGCAGGTGTGTGGTAAACGGGTAATGCATGGGAAATAATGAGAAGCAGCTCACAGAGTTTCAACTTCTTTTCTTGTCCCCACCACCTTCCAAGAACCTGCGAGGGTAGTAGTCATCTTGTCCCCTTTTTCATCTTCAGCACTTTAATTTTTTTGCCTTACTTTCATGTGCAATGAGAATTACTTAAGAAGTGGTAAAGCATGTAGCCTTTTTTAGTAACCTTGGAAACTGTAGTAATTCTAAGGAATCATGAACCTTGCCTGGACATTTGCCACCTAAAAGATCAGTGTGGTGCTGCGTTCTGGCCAGTAAATTCCATGTTTTTGGCTATATCTCATCCAAACTGAGCGGTTTCTGTGTATATATAGAAGGTAGAAATGAAAAGTGAGAAAATATTTGAAAGGGATTATATTAATTGCTAAATATTTTATTCACAAAGGTCAATAACATGGCAAGATAAAATTATTTGTATAGTTTTGTCTGAATGAGCGAGAAAAATGTGGATGTACTGTTTGTATATATTGTATATATTAAAACAAAGAGATATGTGCATGAAATCAAGAAAAAAGAAATGAACAAAAGCAAAGCATTAGTGGCTATGGTCTGTAAAATGAAACAAAAAAAACTTTATTTCACTATAAGAGTACTTTATTTTAAATGTTCTTTAGAAGAACATTTTGCTAAAGCATGACTAAACTGCAAAAAAAAAAAAAAAAGCTACTGTATTTAGACTTAGGAAAAAAGGCAGAGTAACATTACTTAAAAAAAAGGATATGTTTACATTTAATTTTAGCTACCAGGAGTTTATTTTATTTAAAATTTTTTTGCCAATGGTGCCAAGTAATGTGAATGCTAATACTGCTTAAGAAAATTAAGTTACTTTTGCAAAACGGATAATCATAAGATGAATCAGTATGTAGCTTAACACCACCCACTCACTCCAACAAAGAACACTTAGAATGATCAAAAACCTGACAAAAGAAATAGTATGAAAAGTAGAAAAATGTCACGTTTCCATATCTCCTGCTGGAAATCAGAAAACGTATTAAAATTGCACACAAAAATAACTAAAAATGAAAAAGATGCAGACTGGTCTTTAGAGATGGCATGGTATATTACTATTTCCACATAATAAGGAGCCAAAGAAATCTGATGCTTTTAACAACGAAACTAATGTTAAATTGAGAGAATAAAGTTTGCATTTGCTGATGCCAGTTTAAAGTTCCCAGGTTACGTTTGAGGATCAGTTGGTGTAAAGCTGAGATGTTTTCTCTTGGTTCTGGCTGCCAACCGTGAGTTAAAACTCAAGGCTTGTTGTGAAGCCTAAAAATATTCACAAATAAGCTTTTAAACTGGTGTCTTTGGAAGGAAGTTCGAATCAAAAAGATTGTGGTAAAAACTGGGGTCAGTGCTCTTGGTGCCTTTTCTATAATTGTACTTGTTTTTTAATTACTTCCTTTCACTGCCAACCTCGAATTACTGTACAGTATATGTCTTTCTGCTTGTGATCAGCTTTGACAACAGTGACAGCCCCACAACTAGTAGCCACCTGTACATTTGTAAACTGACCTGACTCAATTTTGTTTTTAAATGTGTGGGTTATGTTGCAGCTATTGCAGTCCCCCAGATTCCTATTATTTTACACAATTTGACCTATAGGAGGACACTGAGTAATTTACAAACATAAATGCATTCATAAATGGGAACAGAACGTGAAAGCCAGCTCTTTCAGAATACCCCATATTAATACTGAATTTAGATATCTTTATTCCATTTATTATGGTACAAATAACTGATCTTTTGACCAGAGTAATGACCTCAGTGGATTTGCTTTAACCCTCACATACATATTTTTTTTAATGTTTCACGTTACATTATTAGCTGAATACGTTAGAAAATTACAGATGATAGAGACTTCCATAGAATTAAGAGGGTTCTCATGGAGGGGATAGGAAGTAGGTTTAAAGCCTGCCGATGTAACCTACCAGTACAACTGTGAATCCTAGGTGAGGCAAAAATGCACTTCCACTGAAATGAAGCATTTCTGACCGCTTTTTCTTGGTTATGAATCTTAATTTCGAATATAAGATGATAGGTAAGCGCAGCTTTCTTGGATAATCTGAATTCCCAAGTGCCAGGAGTAGGATTTCATTATAAAATTAATAGCTAATCTTATTCTATCTCCTGAAGATTTAATTGCTATTGTTACCCATTCGAAATCAGCTGTACTGTGTGAACGAAATAAAAGACAATAACTCGAACCCCTCTCTGGCTGCACGGTCGCTTATGGCAGTTCCACACAGTAGTTGGCGCCCAATGGGGGGTCCCTGAGACTTGCATGTAAAACTAGTCTAGATGTCTTCTTTTTTGTAAGTTTTATTTTTGTAATTGTGCATGTAAAGCATCATTGAATCAATGGATCTGTTGAAGAACTCAGCTGCTGGAAACCATGCAAAATGTTTTGAATTGCCCTTAAAATATGGAAAATGTTTTCTGAATGCTTTATATTCTTTCTGCTGTAAATTAAAAATGAAGAAAATTTCCCCATATTACGTGTGTGTTTTGCTTTAATGTGACTGGGTAGTGAAATCTAAGGTGATAGGCACATGTTTCAGAACATACGTAACAATTTCAAATATTTCCTTCTGATCCAGATGTAATGTTTTGACACTGAATGTTACATTGTTTCAGATAGTTCCACGAAAGAAAAAATGTCTTGGAGCCACCATTCCGAGAGCTTTCGCCTCTTTCCAGCACCTCTCAACATAATCATTTGTGTGAGGCAGTGCAGTTATTTGAAAGATAAAGACATTAATTTAATTCACCTTTTCAGTTACAATCCTCTGAAGTCTTCTAAAAGGCATTTTGCAGCAGATTCCGAACGTCCTCCTTCCTGAGTATTCTGTTCCATTCCCTTTCGTTATCTCCCCAGTGGTCCCTCTGCCATCTAATCCATCTGGCCGCTACTGCCAGAGAAATTCTGCATCACGGATCTCCCAAGTCCGCGAGTCAGTGGTTTCCAGGGCCCACTACATTTAAGTGACATTTTTCTTGTTTCTCCTCTTTATTCAGTCTTCTTTTCAGTTGTACCCATCCTGCACCTTCTAGGTGGTCTGTGCACAGTGCGTCCATTTTCACTGCTGTCTTTGTTCATGGTGTTTGTCCATCCCTTACCTGGAAAGTTCGCTTTTCCACTACTCAAATCCCACCGCCTTTGTGACACTCCCGTTTATTCGAATATATATTAACGTTTCCCTTTTCAAAGTATTCTATATAGAGTTGGAAAAGACTGCATAGTACTGTATTTTTTACTTCTCATCCAAGAGACCCCCCGAATGACCTATTAGTGGTTGTTTTTTATGTAGGAAACTGTTGGTAGGAATATTTCAGTAACAAATACATGACAAAGTAACTCACTGCGTTCAGATTTGTGCTTCCCTCCCTTCAACCAAAACCTGAGGACCTATTCTGTGCTAGGGACTGAAAATACAGAAATGAAGAAACTACAGCCCTGACGCCAAGGCTCTCGTAAGCAGGTTATAATATGATCTACAGCGACAAATATTTGTGTTACCGATGAAAACCTGAAGAACGGGGACCTAACCCAACCCCAAGCCTGTGACAAATACCCGAAATGGACTTCTTATTTTAACTACTTTCTTAGAGAAACATGGTGCCCCAGGATCACTAAACTAATCTGGAACGTTCAGCAGCAGCCAATCATCTGTCTCTAACACTGTTAGAGCGAAGTGCTCCCTAGGCCCAGAATAACATGAGATGCCCCCACCCTCAGCCACACAGTCCCTCGCCAGTGCCTAATGCACCACCTTTGCAGATCACGTCCCCACGCGCCAGCGCGGGCTCGGTGCGGAGAGGGAGCTGTATTGATTGACCTGCACTCTGCGTTTCGGAGCCCGAACCGCCCTGGAACCCATGTGGCCCTCAAGTTCCCAGGTAGCTTCGTCCCGGAGGCGCCCTGGACGCGCCCGCCCACTTCCGGCGCGCCCCTCGCGGCCCAGCGAGCCCCGCCCACTCCCGCCGGCCCCGCCCGGTGACGTCTTTGCCTCGCGCCGCGCCGCCCCGCCCATCTCCCTGGCTGCCTCGGATCCCTGCTCCGCTCCTTTCCCGACCCTCGCTCGCCGCCGCCGCCGCCGCCGCCGCCGCCGCCGCCGCCGCCAAAATGTAAGTGACCTTAAGCTACGCGGGCGGCTTCGGGCCCCTCAAGCGGCAGCTCGAGGCTGGGACTGCCGTACTGCCCAGTTACCGCCGGCCGCCGCTTGGACGTAGGCCGGGGCCGCGCTGGGATACCAAGGCCTCGGGGTGGGCGGTGGCCCTGGGTCGCGGGCTGCGGACTGGCTGGGTGCGTCCCGCGGCCAGCGGGCGGACGCGGAAGGGGCGAGGGCGGGGCGGCGAGGCGCTTCCCGGAGGAAGTTAGCTGCCCGCCGCACCCCGCTCCTCGCCCCTTCCCCTTCTAGCCCCCGAGGTCCGTGAGAGGAACCGGGACAACTGGTGTGGTTCGGGACCGCCCGCGCTCAGCCCGGTGCTGCGCTGGGACCCAGAAGTTGCGAAGGAAAGGACCTCGGGCTTGTCCTGAGCCCCTATGGCCCGAGGTGCTCCTGGCCTAGCTAGGGGCATCTACACTGGGAAGATGACTTTACCGTGGGCCTTCGCTCTCAAGCGAAAGCGCTCTTGTGGCCCTTGTAAACCGGTGCATCCAACGGTAACGGTTAGAGAATGCTAATTGTTAAGAATCAGAAGGATCCTCTCTTCCACCTCTGTTTTGCTCATTGCTCACCGTCGGAGGAAGCCCCGGGTTTCTTCCAGGAGCTGGCGACACCCCTCGAATGTTACTGCAAAGGCTGTTGTGCCAGTAGATCACAGTGGTTAAGATCTAGAGCCAGGTCGGGTGTGGTGGCTCATGCTTTTAACCCCAGCACTTTGGAGGCTGAGGGAGGTGGATCACAAGGTCAGGAGTTCGAGACCAGCCTGGCAAACATGGTAAAACCCCGTCTCTACTAAAAGTACAAAAAATTAGCCGGGTGTGGTGGCGTGTGCCTGTAATCCCAGTTACTTGGGAGACTGAGGCAGGAGAATCGCTTGAACTCAAGAGTCTGAGGTTGCAGTGAGCGGAGATCCCACCATAGCGCTCCAGCCTGGGCGACAGAGCAAGACAACGTCTCAAAAAAAAAAAATCTAGATACAAGGTACACAGGACCTTATCTAAAAACAGGCTGTACTACAGCCAGCTGTGTTGACTTTCTAAACCTCACTTTACTCATCTGTAAAATGGGAGTAATACTCCCCTCAAAGAGTTATGAAGGTTAAAGGAGAAAATGCGTGGGAAGAGTCTAGCACCATGGCATGGTCCTTACTTATTATCTAACAGACACGAAACTCTGAGGACAGAGATGGGATCTGTTGTAGCCCTGGTCATTGACACATGATAGATGTAAAGTAACTGTTCAAACAGTCCATCAGACTGTTGTATACCAAGGCACGTGCTAGGTGCTATTTAGGATACAGAGAATGAGAAGACCCAAGAACCTGTGATTTATTCGAGGAGGCAGGACTTTGTACCTGAAAAACCAAAGTGATGCTGTCCAAGTAATGGAGCCAATAATGACTTGAGAGTCAGAGTGGTTAAGAAAGATCTGCCTGGGGAGAAATAAAGCCTTTGATGAAGATTTTTAAAGGTGAGTACCTTCCTGGGCCGGGTGCAGTGGTTCATGCCTGTTGTAATCCCAGTACTTTGGGAGGCTGAGGCAGGTGGATCACTTGAGGTCAGGAGTTCGAGACCGACCAACATGGCAAAACCCCATCCCTACTAAAAATACAAAATTAGCCAGGCATGGTGGCACATGCCTGTAGTCTCAGCTACTTGGGAGACTGAGGCAGGAGAATCGCTTGAATTCAGGAGGCGGAAGTTGCTGTGAGCCAAGATCGCCCAGTTGCACCCCAGCCCGGGCAACAAGAGCAAAACTCCGTCTCAAAAAAAAAAAAAACATAAAAAAAAGAGTACCTTCCTAAAAGAGGAAGCATTGCTTCAACTCACCTTTCCGAAAAAGAAAAAAAAAAAGGACAGTAGAGTTTACCTATCTTGGGATCAGATACTAAAGGGATACAAAGTAGATCCTATTAAACCTTCACTTTTGTCCCTTTAGTAGGTGGGACAGCCTCGGAAATTATAGCGAAATTAGAAGAAATGCCATTAAAATTTGTTCATTGCTTCAGGAAGAATTTCTTTTTCTGCTTTAGTTCTGATGTAAGAGATTGTTAACAGTGAGAGTCCCAGAGTAACACCTTTTTTTTTTTTTTTTTTTTGAGACAGAGTTTTGCTCTTGTTGCCCAGGCTGGAGTGCAATGGCGCAATCTCAGCTCACTGCAACCTCTGCCTCCCAGGTTCAAGCGATTCTCCTGCCTCAGCCTCCCGAGTAGCTGGGATTATAGGCATGTGCCACCACTCCTGGCTAATTTTATCTCTGTTTTTTTTGTTTGTTTGTTTGTTTGTTTTTTCGTAGAGACGGGGTTTCTCCATATTGGTCAGGCTGGTCTCAAACTCCTGACCTCAGGTGATCCACCCGCTTTGGACTCCCAAAGTGCTGGGATTACAGGCGTGAGCCACTTCACCCAGCTAACATGTTTATACTTAAGAAAATATATTTGGAATGGGAATTTACTGATGCCCCTGCCTTTACATGTTCCAGGTCTACAGGTCCAGCTGCTGCCGCTGGCAGTAATCGAAGACTTCAGCAGACGCAAAATCAAGTAGATGAGGTATTGCTCTGACATGTTGGAAACATGAATTTTAAACAAGTATGAGAGCACTCTGGAAATCTGTTTAGAAAAAGTATCATAAAAGTATGAATGTAAAGCAAATTCTGACTGTATCATAATTGTAACAAAATTTTGCTCCCTGCTGTGCTGGAAGATCTGATCTAAGCAAAATTCAGACTGTAGGCTTCATGCTTGATTTCCTGTGATAGAATCACAAACCTGTACATAACATTATCTCAGGAAAAATAAAAAATCATTTACCTAAAGCATGAACACCACTCCCTGAGTATATTCCCCAAGAACCCCTTGATAAAATAGGATAATAAAATGTTAAGGATAAGGGCTGTAGATTGCTCAAGCCAAGACCAGTTTTTCTGATGAGATTTTTTTATGAAAATGCTTTGTCCTGTAGTCTGACTTAATAGTTACCCAGCCTGAGCAAGCCTCTCTGTAAAATTCCTCTCTGACAGTTGTCCATTGACACACAGAAGGTAAAGGCTGTCACTCCATTAGCCCAGCAAATCTCTCTTTGTAGAATTCTTGAGCTAGAGGACGTTCATCTTTTGTTCTGCGCTGTGTGTGGAGAACCACAGCAGAAGATTGAGAAATTCAGTCTAGTATTTCCACATTCCTAAAAGCTGTCACTGTCCGACAAATATATTTCAGTCTTTCTACATTTAGCTGTCCTAAAAAAAAGCAGTTAAAGTTATGTTAGATACTGTTGTTAAATAATAATGTTTTGATCTGATGGTTTTATGAACTTCTAGACATTTTAGATTTTCATAGTAAGAAACCCATTATAATTCTGTCCTGCCTGAAGCTTTTGTTTACTTACAATATCAAGTTGGATTTTTTTTTAACCAAAGGAATTTTAAGGAGAGTTTTTTTTTTTTTTTTTTTTGAGGCAAAATTCCCATAAGGTACAACTAAACATTTTAAAGTGTGTAATTGAGTGTCGTTCAGGATATTCATAATGTTTTGCAATCATTGCCTCTTTCTATTTTCAAAACTTTTCCATCACCCCAGAACACCTTATAGCCATTTAGTAATCATTCGCTATTCCCTCTTCCTCCCTTTCCCTGGTAACCTCTAATCAGCTTTCTATTTCTGTGGATTTGCCTGTTCTGGGCATGTCATATAAAAGGAATCATACAATGTGTGGCCTTTTGCATTTACCTTCTTTCACTTAGCACAATATTTTTCTCATTCATTCGAGTTGTAACGTATGGTACTGTGTTCCTTTTTATGGTTGAGTAATATTCTATTGTGTGTGTATACACAATTTGTTGATCCATTTGTTAATGACTCTTTCAGTTGTTTCCACCTTTCAGCTATTATGAATAATGCTGTTATGAATATTCACAGACAAGATTTTGTTTAGACATATGCTTTCATTTCTCTTTAATATATACCTAAGAGTAGCATTGCCAGGTCCTAGTAACTCTGTTGAGTTTTATGAGGAACTGCCAAATTGTTTTCCACAATGGCCACATCACTTTATTTTCCCACCAGCGATGTCCAAGAGTGCCTGTTTCTCAACATCCTTGCCAACACTTGTCTTCCATTGTTTTGATTATAGCCATCCTACTGAGCTCTTTGGTCTTCATTTGCGTTTCTCTAATGATTAGTGATGTTCAGAATCTTTTCATGTGCTTATTGGCCATTTGCGTGTCTTTGAAGTAATGTCCGTTTAAGCTTTGCCCATTTTTTAATTGGGTTGTTTGTCATTCTGTTTTTGAGTTGAGAGTTTTTTTTATACATTCTGGATATTAAATTTTTCTTTATCAGACATGTGATTTGCAAGTACTTTCTCCCATTCTGTGGGTTGTCTTTTTGCATTCTTCATAATGTTCTTTTTTTTAGTTTTTAATTTTTTTGAGATGGAGCCTTGCTCTGTTGTCCAGGCTGGAGTGCAGTGGTGCGATCTCAGCTCACTGCAGCCTCCGACCCCCAGGTTCAAGTGATTCTCCTGCCTCAGCCTCCAGAGTAACTGGGATTACAGGCGCCCGCCACCTTGCCCAGCTAACTTTTTGTATTTTTAATGGAGACGGTGTTTCACCATGTTTGTCAGGCTGGTCTCGAACTCCTGACCTCAGGTGATGTGCCTGCCTGGGCCTCCCAAAGTGCTGGGAGTACAGGTGTGAGCCTCCACTCACAGCCTGATAATGTTCTTTGATGCACAAAAGTTTTTAATTTTTATGAAGTCCAGTGTATCTCTTTTTCCTTTTGTTGTTCTTGATTTTGGTATCAAATCTAAGAATCCATAGTCAAATCCAAAGTAATGAAGATTTACCCTTATGTTTCCTTCTAAGAGTTTTATGGGTTTAGCTCTTAGATTGTTGATCCATTTTCGTACATAGGGTGAGGTAGGAATTCAACTTCATTCTTTTGCATGTTGGCTCTTCAGTTGGCCCAGCACTGTTTATTGAAAAGACTGTTCTTTCCCCTGTTGGACGGCCTTGGCATTCTTGTACCATAGATCCTTGGGTTGATTTCTGGACTCTTGGTTCTGTTCCATCAGTCTATATGTCCTTATGCCAGTATCACACTGTTTTGATTACCGTAGCTTTGTAAGTTTTGAAATTGGGACGTGACTTTGGGGAGTACTGCTCCCTTAGCAATATTTTTAAGTCTTGTAGTGTGTAAACATAGGATGTCTTCCCATTTAATGGTGTCTCTTAGCAATTTCTCTTAGCAGTGCTTTCTAGTTTTCATTGTCAAGTCATTCACCTTTTGGTTAAATTTATTCCTAGGTATTTATTCTGTTGGATACTATTGTAAACACAATTGTTTCCTCAATTTCCTTTTCAGATTATTTGTTGCTGGTGTATAGAAACACAACTGATTTCTATGTGTTTCTGTTGTACCCTGCAGCGGTGCTGGATTTGTTAGCACTAGCAGTTTGTTGTGGATCCTTTGGTATTTTTTATGTAGAGAGAATCATCTGCAAGTACATATAGGTTTATTCTTCTTTCCCAATTTGGATGCCTTTTCTTTCTCTTAACTAATTACTTTGTTTAGAACTTCCAGCACAGTGTTGAGTAGCAGTATGAAAGTGAACATCCTTGTCTCATTCCTGATCTTAGCGGGGAAGTCTTTCATCACTGAGCATACTAGTTGTAGATTTTTCCATAAACGCCCTTTATCATATTAAGGAAATTCCTTTCTATCCTTAATATGCTGATTGTTTTTATCATGAAAGAGTGGGCCCATTATTTTCAAAGTGAAAGTTTGTCTCCAAGTAACAAAGTGCTGACCTGGAAGAAACAATGTGCCTGTACATTGTCTTTGAAATCTCTGTTCCTCCATTTTTTTTGAGACAGAGTCTCATTCTGTTGCCCAGGCTGAAGTGCAGTGGCGCCATCTCATCTCACTGCAACCTCTGCCTCTTGGGCTCAAGTGATTCTCCTGCCTCAGCCTCCTAAGTAACTGGGTTTACAGGCGCCCACAACCACGCCTGGCTAATTATTTTGTATTTTTAGTACTGAGACAGTGTTTTACCATGTTAACCAGGCTGGTCTCGAACTCCTTTGCACGGGTGATCCACCTGCCTTGGCCTCCCAGAGTGCTGGGATTACAGGTGTGAGCCACCGCGCCTGGCCCCTGTCCTCCGTTCTTTGTGCATTACTTGCTGTGATCACACTCATCTAGGTGGTGGACATAATGCGAGTTAACGTGGACAAGGTTCTGGAAAGAGACCAGAAGCTCTCTGAGTTAGACGACCGTGCAGACGCACTGCAGGCAGGTGCTTCTCAATTTGAAACAAGCGCAGCCAAGTTGAAGAGAAAATACTGGTGGAAGAATTGCAAGGTAATTTTATTTCCAGTCACCTTTACGTTAAGTCCCCCTCTCCATTCTCAGAGAATCAACAGGCTACAGATAATGGCCTCTCATGACTCTGGGAGATGGGTTTGACTTCCTACACATGGAACTATGGGTCCACTGGGAATCTGAAACACTGACTGCATACCCTTTCCTAGCCCCACACTAGGGCTCCTCTACATGCTGTGGCTGATCTTCAGAACATGCACGTAGAACAGGAATATCCAAAATCACTCATGGTCATCAGCCCTTCCCAATCCTCCACCCTAGCAGGGCCCCAGACACAGATAGGAGAGGGCTGGAATTGGTCAGTTTTTGTGTAGTTCTGTGATTGGTTCCAAGGTCAAGGGAAAGAAATGCTTGAAAGCCACAGTGTGCTCAACAAAAGAGTAGAAAGCAGCCCTCCCAGGAGCGTGAGCCAAAGCAGATTTTATACAGTGAGTGAGTCAGTACGCTGTGACCAGATTCAGATATGTGCTGTCCTCTGCCTTGTTTACAAGTGACACTTTCAGACACCGGGCAAGCTGAGTAGCCAGCCCTTCCATATGTGGAAAACTCGTATATACACAAACAAATGCCTAGCTAGAGGCCACAGATCATTTGAACATCTTTTTTAAAAGCAGATAACTTACCTTCAGGCCCTAATCAAGAACATTTAATTTAGGCTTTAAAAATTATGAATTATTCCAGACTGTATGCACCTGAATTTCCCTTTCAGTGACTAGACAAATATTATATGATGCTCTTCAACAAGCACGTTGTCTGTGTTTGAAATGTGATGGGGACATATGTTTTGTTACAGATGTGGGCAATAGGGATTACTGTTCTGGTTATCTTCATCGTCATCATCATCGGTGAGTTACCCTTTTCTAAAGTCATTGGAAAAGTCTTCTCCATGTATTCACAGACCGTTGATTTTGTGTACAAGAACTCAGACTAAAACTTCCCTCTGAAATGTTAGTTTTGGCTAGGTGTGGTGAGTCAGGCCTGTCATCCCAAAGCTTTGGGAGGCCAAGACAAGAGGATCACTTGAGGCCAGGAGTTTGAGTCTAGCCTGGACAACACAGCATCTCTACAAACAATTGTTAATAATTAACCAGGTATAGTAGTGCACACCTGTAAGTCCCAGCTACTCAGGAGGCTGAGGCAGGAGGATTGCTTGAGCCCAGGAATTCGAGGCTGCAGTGAGCCATGATCATGCCACTGCACTCTAGCCTAACAGAGTTTCTCAAAACAAAACAAAAAAAAGGTTCATTTATTCCAAGGTTTTCAGTTTTCTTTAATAAATGTTTTAAGTACTTGAGTTTTATATAAGTCTGAGATTTCTGATATAAACATTAATCCTTTGATGTTCGAGCAAATTTATTCATTTCCACTTCTTTTCTCTGAATATATTTTTAGCATCTATTTCCTTTTATGTAATGTAGTGATTAAAAACATGGACTACCTGTGATCCATCCTGGTTCCACCACCATCCAGCTGTATGGCCGTGGACAAGCAATTTAACATCTCTGGGTTTCAGTTTCTCCGTTTGTAAAATGGGGATAATAGTACCTGCCTTGTTTGTTTATTAGAGGACAGATTTGGTAAATACATAAAAAGTGTTTAGGTTGGTGCCTGGCATAAAATAAAAATAATAGCTATATAAATAAAATATGTATGTATACACATACAAACACACACATATAACTTGAAATAACTCATTGCTGTTGGTAGCCCAATATATGAGAACTGTTTAGAGAAATATGACTTCTTTCATTGATAGGTAGATATTTGTAGGGCTGTAGGGCCCCACAGGGTCGTGGGGTGTCCCTTATGTTGTGCTGAGGTGCAGAACCTGAGAAGTAAAGTTATAGGACGCTGAAGAACTGGTGAAGAGCATCTGGACTCGGGGGGCCACGCAGCCTATGAGCGGAGATGAGTGAGAGCCCCAAATGCCCAGAAGCATCTGTATTTATTAGGTACAAGCAGGGGGCAGGGTTGGGAGTGAGGTCATCATCTATAGGCTTAGTAATAGGGCATAAATAATCACGTGAGTCACAAGTGAGGGGGTCACCCCATTATGTCACTTGGGCAGAGTGGTGGGCCTTGCACAGTAGAGGGCCATGCTGTGTGCAGTAGTACAGGGTCGTGTACAGAAAAGGGGTCCACCCCCATTAGGTCACCAAGGCAAGGAGGTGGGCTGTGTACAACAGGTGTCGTGCATAACACTTCTTATGTGGGGGCTAGAGACTTCAAAGGATTTCTAATAGAAGGATACTATAAGCCAATGCAGTGGGAGCTGACAGACTTGTGCTCTTAAGATATTTATGGGAGGGTGATTTGAGCTAGCACAGAAGCGAGAAAAGACTGACAGGGTATACAGCTGCAGTGACTGGTCACACCAGAGGGCTTCTTCTCCCTCGGTTATTTCCAGGATCTCAGGCCTGAGGCCTATTTTCCACGGGAACTGGATGCAAGGTACTACAACTCCTTGCTCCAAGCCTGCTGTACAGCGTATACCCTTTCAGGCAGGGATGCCACCGCCTGGGTCTTTGGTTCTTGTCCTGGTCTGGCTGTTTTCCCATGTACTGCTTCTGTTCTGTGACTGCTCCGGGCATTCCTCCTACTGCAAACTACTATATGATTATATGGAAGGATTCTATAAATCAGCACTAAATGTGTTAGTACAGCTCCGACTACAATACCTATACGATTATATAGAAAGATTATATAGAACTAAGTATGCTAGATATAAGTATTAAGTACGATTATATAAGCTAGATATACGTAAGCAGTAAGTTATACTTTAGGCACTAATTCTATAAACTAATATATGATTATATATAAAGGATTATATAAAGGAAATAGCTGAGTAATAACACTGAACTAAAATATTCTTCAGGTACTAATTGTGCCTGGGGTCTGGACAGTTCTCCCTCCTCAGTGCCCATGGGGGTGTTACCCACAGATGTTAGTGGATGTTTCATTTTAGCAGGAAGGTACAGTTATTTGGATCCTTCTGATTCTAGTCTCCTTCCTCTGGCCCTCTATAGAATGGAGAGAAGCCAGTAGTAGGAAATCAGCGCAGTCTAATTTCTGATCACATTTCGACTGCAGCATTGGATGTTCACTTGGGATTCGCATTGAGAGACTAACCTGCTGTTCCCCCTGCTTTTTTATGTCTCTCCTGCCTCGTAGTGTGGGTTGTCTCTTCATGAAGAAGCAGTGGAACTCTAACCTGCTGTTCAAGAAACCTCTTCAAGACTTTTGACTTAGAACCTACTATATTATCAAGCTTACCTACTGCTATCTCTAAAGTGATTATTTTGTGTTAATGTAAAGTTGAATTTTTAGGAAATGTGCCTTTGTTTTTTTTAATACTATGCACTCCAAATTAGAAGCAAGGCCAGCCCCGTCCACGTTTTGCACAGTGTCTTTACCGATTTACATATGGGCTGATGAAGAGGCCTTCTGAAGTTCCAGAGTGCTATCATCTAGATGTAATGTTGTCACCGATTAATTGCCATTGCTCCCAGTTACTTAGCCTTGTCATTCAGCATTATTTTTAGAACTACATTTTAAACCTTTGGGTAATCGATTTCCAACTTGTGCCTTCCAGAAAAAAACACTACTGCCTACCACAAATCTGTGATAACAACAGTCTGTGCCTTATTTTGATAAGTTTCTGATTCCCTGTAAGAGAACCCTCTACTTTTTGTAAGCACTACTGACTCTCGCTGTATTTAAGATAAGATGCTGGTGAAGAGCTTTTGCTCTTGCATTAGATTTGAAGATGTTTACGTTCTTGTTACTGTTATGTATCACTTGCTAAAAATATTGTTTTAATCAGAAATAACCTCTTTAAAAATTTTTATAGAACTATGGCTTTGACCAAAGTTTCTATTTTACCAAAAAGTTAAATACCGATAAAATGGCCTTAAGTCTGTTCCTGACAGTTTAATTAAGAAATGTGCCAAATGGAACTTAAGGTGCCCCTTCAGAATTAAAATCGTAACCTTGTGTGTGAACCTTCCACATCTTGACAGGGTTTTCTTCCTTTTGAAATGCTGTAGACAGTGTGGCTCCCCTTCTGATTCAGTATTTTGCAGGGGGGGTTAGAGAAGCCTTGAGGTAGACTCTGACCATCTCATTCCTATAGACAAAAGAGTTTAACCCAGCAGTTGGCAGATTATCAGCTGTGGACTCCAACATGTTTCTAATAATTATACGACCAACAATTCTGTAGCCTTCAAGTAAGACCACCTGTGAACTTGATCATTACCTGGCCCAGATAGGACGATAAACTGTAGCTTTTTGGAGTTTCCTATTTTTATTCACATTCTGCTTCCTAAATCAGTCTTCTAAATGATGCTTGCAATTAGGCATTGGTCAGGGGTGGATGGCTCTTCACAGAGAGCAGCCAACCAGAGACCTTGCTTTGATATCAACAACTGCAGAGGATGCTGCTGTGAAAGGAACTGTTGTCATCAGAGAAACTTTGTCATCAGAGAGACTTTTCGTGTATGCATGAGACTTTCAACATCTGGATACACAGCTTAAAGATGGAATTCAAGTATGAAAGAAAACAGGCAAGGAGGCACTGAGGGAGAAGGACACAGACTTGAACGCTCTGTGGCTCGTTACTAGAATATTCTAAAATTATTGTTCACATGCTATTATGACTTACAAAGCAGGAATAGCTGAGGTGCACCAGGACACGGGTTTCATTTCTTTACTGTCTATTCCCTTAACATCACTGAGTGATTTGTTGTTGAAGACAGCCTTGCAGTATGGCCAGCTGTGAGGACAAAGCAGCTGTTTGTGTTAGGACATAGCCCCCCGCCCCCCAAGCACAGGGTCTCTGGCCCTGTCTGACTCTGAAACCTTGGTGCTCACTCCTTGGCTACAGTGCTCAGTCCCATGTAACCCACTGGCTCCTGCATTAACCCAGAAATACCTCGCTTGTATCTGTGCACTTAGCTGGGAACTTACCCACTGTCATGACCTGAATAAAGTATTTATAAACATGGTTGTGGCACCTGTGTTCCTTATAGAGGAATAGCTGCGCCTGGTCCAGATCCTAAAAATGGCATTCCTTGCTGCTCTCCATACCTGTCCCTTACAAACCCTGAAACTGTCTCTCCTCTTTTCCCACCAGCCCCTCTATAGGTACTCTACCCTCCAGCACCCAGCATTTCCCCATGCCCGAGTGAACAGAAGCAAACCACTCCCCTCGTGAAAAGTGCTTTCTAGTGTAGGAGATGTGGGGAAAACTGGCTTTTATACAATTACCAAAATACAGGATTTGGCTTTGGAGAGCTGGCCCTGGATGTGGTAGACTGGATGGCTGCTGACACGGCCATGGGGGAGAGAAGTCTGGACGGACAACGGACATCCCCAGATACATGTTTTCATTCTGTAGACTCTTCTTTCCCCATGAATGTATTTCCATTCTTATTCTACAACTCCCAGGAAACAATATCGTATGGGTGGAAGTAGACTTTTGCTTATGTTTACAAAAGTCCCAAGTCCCTTTCCCTAATTACAAGTCCCACTATGATCTGGCCCTTTAGCTTTCTGACTTCATCCCATACGACTCTCCTGCTCTCTCTCCTCCAAGTAAGGTACTCTTTTTTGGGTGGGAGACCCTGCAAATGCTGAGGCAAGGGTCTGAAGCCTCAGCCTGTTCCCATATAAATAATGAAATAGAAAAGAATTAGAAATACAATCACACAGTCATTCATAAGCAATCATAAAGATACCTAGATATATATATACCAAGTATGACCTTTTAATTTTGCTAATGTTTCTCGGGTTGTGAAGTGTGAATAAGGTGACATTGTGAAAGAAGTCACCCTAAGGCAAGATGCTCTCTGTCACGTCAGTCTAAGGGCTGATGGAGGGCATCTTGGCTATGCTGCAGCGCCAGCGCTGGGAAAGCGCCCGCTGATTAGCAAGCTACGGAAGATGTCTGAGATGTCTCCTTCCTTGGAGGAGTTAGGAGAAAACTTCGCTCCCACAGGCGCCTGTGGCAGGCCTGACGGCTGTCAGGGACACATACCAACATCCAGGGGCTTAATTATTTTCTCTGTGTGATGCTGTGCTCCGGCAGTCACGTTCCATGTCTACTTTTGTGTTCCGCTTCTCCACCTGGTTCCTTTTTTAGGAGATAGAATCAGTAAAAGTAACATAAATCTTAATGTCTGTGTTCCTTCTTGACAAGTCTGGAAAAAGTGCTGACGCATTTTTCCCTTGCCCTTGCTTCTTCCCTTGCCTGGGCTACTTGAAAGTGTCTCTAAGACACGTGATTTACTTGACCCTATCACTGACCACCAATGACTTGCCCTACCTACCCTGCCCCCTGCTTTATACTCAATAAAAGTCAGCACGTCCAAGCACTCGAGGCCACTGCTGGACTCCACGCTTTGGTTGGCAGTGAACCCCTGGGCCCAAACTCTCTTTGTCTTGATCTCGGCGTCTTGTGTCTTTATTTCCAGTAGAGAGGGGTTCTACTGTAGGGCTGGACCCTACAGTCTGCCAAAGTATAGCTGTTAACAGTGGAGAGGTGTGTGCATGGGACTTTCAATGTTAGGGTGTGGCTTGCAGGCCAGAGTTAAGCTATGAATGAAAAAGGAAGCACTGAAGGAGAAACAGACCCGAATAAAGTTTGTTTCAGTTTCTCAACAGCAAACTTACTTCTTTCCAAAGGTCCTTTGCAGGTACTTTCCACTCTGCAGGGCCCACTTCCCCATCCATCATGGCAGGTGCTGCTCATCTTGGGTTTAACTCCGCCTTCCCAGAGGCCTGCCCGGCTGATCTGAGGCGGCTATGGCCGCCTTCCTTCACCTCTGTCCCAGTTACTCTTCATCCCAGTAGCTTGTTTTCTACACATCGCTTTAGGCTTTATGAACTTATTTATGGGATTGCTTGTATGTGTTTCTCAATAAAATGTTGACTCCCTGGGTGGCAGGGAGTGGTGGTGGTCTACTGTTCTAGCCCCTGGGATTCCAAGTGTCACTACCCCGATTTGCACGCAATAAATACTTGCTGAAGGAATGCAGTTTGACAAAACTCAGCTTCCGAGGACACCCAGACTATCGCTTGTAAGAATAAGGTGGTTTATTCAGTACCTAACATAAGCACTCGCCCACTTCACTTTTCCCCTCTTCCTTTACATACAATTTCATTCATCCAACAAATACTGAATATTTTTTCTGTACCAGGCAGCACAGAGAGGGGCGGCACTCAGCACTATACCTTTCATTTCTAAGGTGTTGAGAAAGACAATCTAAACTGAGCTTTCTGACTTTTTTTTTTTTAAGGGCACTACACCTTCCTCCTCTGAAACAGTGGCTTTTACATTTGTCTTCCCATAGTTGCCAAATGAATCTGTAATTTTAGGAATTCCAGGGAAGTGTTTTAATTTTCACCGTCAAAATTCTGTTTCTGGGCGGGTGCAGTGGCTCACACCAGTAATCCCAACACTTCGGGAGACCGAGGCCAGCAGAACACTGGAGCTCAGGAGTTTGAGACCAGCCTGGCCAACATAGACCATTTTTACCAAAAACATAACAATTAGCCAGGTGCGGTGGCTGCGCCTGCAGTTCAGCTACTCGGGAGGCTGAAGCAGGAGAACGCCTGGAGTCCAGAAGACAGGTTGCAGTGAGCCGAGATGGCACCACTGCACTCCACCCTAGGCGACAGAGCAAGACCCTGTCTCAAAAAAAAAAGTTTCTAAATATCGGATGGGTTTTTTGCCAGGGCTGCTATACGGCCCGGTTCCTCCAAGTCCACCCCACTCACCTCAAGAGTTAGCAGAGAACGAGGGCGGTTGGGGTGGGTTTGGTAGGTCAGAGGCGGTGAAAACCGTGGAAAGCCTAGAAGACACCCAAAGCACGTTGAGAGGTACGCTGTCTGCAGCCGGCCCCACCCAGGGCTCCCCCCCACACCCGCTCAGGCAGCCCGGAGCCACCCGCGGACTCCAGGACCCAACCCCACCCAGAGAGCTGGCCCGGGCCGCCCCAGGTCGCCCCGGCACGCCCCCAGTCCCCGCCACGCCCCCAGTCCGTGGACTCCAGAACCCAACCGCACCCAGAGAGCTGGCCCGGGCGGCCCCAGGTCGCCCCGGCACGCCCCCAGTCCGTGGACTCCAGAACCCAACCCCACCCAGAGAGCTGGCCCGGGCCGCCCTAGGTCGCCCCGGCACGCCCCCAGTCCCCGCCACGCCCCCAGTCCGCGCCCCCCCTTCTTTCTCTCTCTCTCTCTCCTTTCTCTCTCTCTCTCTCCTTTCTCTCTCTCTCTCTCCCCCCCCACTCTGGCCCCGCCCTCGACACCCCCGCCCCCGCCTCTCGCCCTCATCCCTCTCCCCTTCCAGCCCCCCGCCCCCGCCTCTCGGCCCCCTACTCCTATCACCCACGTCCCCCTCCTGCCCCCGCCTCCGGCCCCATCCGTCCCCCCAACTCCAGCCTCCCCATGACCCCGACTCAAGCCCACAGCCCCCGCCTCTCACTCCCCGCCCCCTTGCACCCCCGCCTCTCACTTCCCTCCCTTACCCGCCCCCCTCTCACGTGGAGGTTGGGCCGGGCCCGCCCCGCCCCACAGACTCCCCCAGGTCCCGCCCCACAGACCCCTTCCCCGCCAGGTCCCGCCCCCGCGTGGCTGGCAGCTCCCTGACCCTATCATTTCTGCTCTGGCTTCAGCGGCTCCGCCCCGGCGGCGTGGCATAGGGGCTGGACACTCCAGTCGCGCGGCCCGGGCCTAAGGCCGCTCAGGGCCACCCCGCCTCCTGCCCGCGTACCGCCTGCCGGATTGGCCGAGCGCCGGCCTCCGCCAGACCTCCAGCGTTATGTAACGCGCCCCAGAGGACCCCGCCCCCTCGCCCTGGCTTATATAACCCGGGCGCACCGGGTCGCGCCCCGCCCCAGGGCCAATGGGGGCCCGCGGAACCGGCCCCGACAGCCAATCGCGCGGCTCGGGGGCGGGGCCAGTCACGCGGCGGCAGGGGACGCGGTGCCGGCTGCTTCCCGGCACGCGGCGGGCCTCGAGACTGCACGCGCGGGTGGCCGGCTTGGGGGGGCGAGCGGCTTGCGCGTGGGGCAGCGGGCGAGCGAAGCCGGTGAGTGCGCGGTCGGGCGGGAATTCTCGGGACCCGAGCGCGGCCCAGGAGCCCCGAGAGCCCGGCCCTCGGCTCTGGGGTCCCCGGAGCGTTGCGCTTCCGAGCCGCCCGCCTCTCCGGGCCCGCCTCTCTGCTCGCGGGAAAGTTGGGGCAGGGGTGAGGACCTTGCGGTTGGAGCGCTCCAGCCAGCGGGGCCGCTGGCGTGGGACCGTCAGTTCCACTTGGCCCTTGTCACCCTTGTCTCCTCCCCCCAGGCCGGACTTCCGAAAGTGGAGCGAGCTCCGGGTTTTGGAGATGCTGGAGGGAGAAGCTCCTCCGAGATGAGCGTGGCCCCCTGGCTCGTAGTAGCCGCCCGGTTTCTCTAACGCCATGGCGCGGACTGGAGTGAGAAACCGCTGTCTGTCGCTGGCTGCAAAGTGAGCGGGAAGCAGGCAGCGGGCCGTCCCAGGACGACATGGAGCCCTGCGGAGACCTCGAGACGCCCCTCGGGGAACCTCCTGGCCCCGGGGGACGGGCAGCTGAGGACGAGGCCCTGGGCGAAGACTTTGGGGAGCGGTGGAGCCCCGAGTTCCATCTGCAGAGAAAATTGGCGGACCCCAGCCACAGGTGACGCGCTGGCTTCAGGCTCAGGGCCCCATGCGTTAGTTGTCCTTTCCCAGAGTGGGGAAAGGGGGACGTAAATCTTTTTATTCTTTTAAGCCCCGGTGAAAGTGTAGGGGGAGACTCAGGCACCGTAGGATGAAGTGATCTGGGACACTGAAGAAAATTACCAAAGAGCACCAGGAGGGAAAAGTGGTTACAGAAGTTAGCTGACTTGGGGCTCAGGTGGATTAAGGGAAAGTAAGTGGAGACTGTGTGGTATTTACCAGTTGTTTGCCTGAGTTCCCTATCTGGAGGAAAAGGGGCATCACCCTGTGGACTGAATGAACTGGTGCGGTAGAGCACTTAGAAACTTACCTGGGTTGCAGTTTGTGTTCCATAAACTGCAAGATGCTGTTACCATCACAGGTGTGAAATTGTCAGTTTTTTTTTTTTAATCTTCCAGTGAACAGCAAGATCGAAACAGAGTTTCGGAAGAACTTATCATGGTTGTCCAAGAAATGAAAAAATACTTCCCCTCTGAGAGACGCAATAAACCAAGCACTCTAGATGCCCTCAACTATGCCCTCCGCTGTGTCCACAGCGTGCAAGGTAAACAGGCGAGAAAAATTCAGTTCTACAAGTGCACTGGGACTCTCACAGCAGCCAGAGGAGTGGTCAGGGGGCTCTTAGTCATGCAGATACTTTGAACTTTTTCTGGTGCTTTATGGAAAATGAGCAGATCTACACCGATTGCATTCATGTCTTAATTTTTCACATCTGAAAGACCAGGAAAACTTTATCTGTATAATAGTTTATAGTAACTTTGCAGCGTTTTGCCGATCTGTTGCAAGAGAGTAGAGTTTTAGCATAAGCACATTCTGAAGGCTAACCTTTTAAAGGAACATTGTCTTTTATGGAAGTTACGGGGAAAAAATGCATTCCACTAAATAGTTACCTTTGCATACCTTACACATATTTTTTAAATGCAGTAATGATATATGAGGAATTTACCAAACTAAAAATGAACCATTGTAAAGACTTTTCTTTTTCTGCCTGACATTTCAAGGGATTCCATTAAAGCCATATTCTCTTTAGCACAAACCTCTGTGCTTCATATATGATATGTTCCTGAATGATGGAGTACTGTTTCTGCTCCCCCCGAAAAAATTGCATATGCATCTGAAATTTTTAGTTAGCACCTTGAATGTATCTTGCTCCTTGTGATCCAGAACATGCAGAATTCATAAAATCAAAATCTTAAGTTTGCACAACCATCAGTATGTATTTTAAGTAAAAGCAGAAAATGCTCTGTTTTCGAGAAAAATGCACCAAGGTGTTCTCATCTGAAAAAAATAATCCAGCTTGATAGAAATAAAATGGTTTCCTAAAGATACTGTTGTCACTGGACTACCTGTTTATCTCCCTGTGTTTCTTAGCAAACAGTGAGTTTTTCCAGATTCTCAGTCAAAATGGAGCACCTCAGGCAGATGTGACCATGTACAGTCTTGAGGAGCTGGCCACTATTGCTTCAGAACACACTTCCAAAAACACAGTAAGAATTCATGCATTTTGCCATATCAACCTGGGTGATTTTTCCTAAGGACCTGCTCTAGATGTCAGTTTTTAAGGAGAGTAACAACGTTTCAGCAACCACAATTTGAGGGAAGCAAAGGAGGAACTGCCAAAGAGGCATGGTGTAGCTTCTCTACCCTTGCCAGAGAAAACATCGAAAAACAGAAGCAGCCCATTAAGTGTGCTGTGCAGTTCAGTGACTTTGGTTATGAGGTGCTTCTAGCTCCTTAGCATTCCCAGGCTCTCTCAAATTAAGAGAAAAACAAAAAAGTACACTGCAGAGTAATTTCCTGCATCTTATTCTAATCTCCGAATTGTTAATTTCTATTTATATCATTCTTAGTTCCAATACCTACTACTTCAAGTTGTAACAACTGGAAGTTATAGAACAGGTGAGTTGAGATACTGTCATTTTTCATAAAATTTTGGAAGAGACCTTTAGTATATATATACACATATATTTTCTCTCTCTTCTTGTTTGACAGAGTAATTGAGCCTCATGTTTGGTTGATACGGTGGAGGTTACTTATTTTTATGTACAGACATCAACATAATTGTAACTTAAAGATTTTGTAACAGTGGAACATGAGCCATCCCTACTATTATAACAGTGCTTATTTTAAGGACTGGTGTGTGCATAGTACTGTAGTAGGTACTATGGAGATTTTAAAAAACAGCTTAAGAAAGTATTTGTCTTTTAAGATCTTTAACATAAAGCTAGAGAGGAAAGCATGCCAGCGCTAGCAAACATAAACAATGGCTGATTATAAGTAAGTTTCATTTACATCTAATGGAAGAAATTAGAGCAGAGATGCTTACGCAATGAGGTTTGTCAAGGACAGCTTCCTGAAGAAGGTGAATCTTCAGCATGTCTTAAAGCATAGAATCTGTACTGATGACGAGAACACCATCCACCCAGGTGTAAGGCACAGTTTGCAGAGGAGAAGGAATCAAGTTTATGTGCCATAGGTATATTTAGTCTGCATAGAATGAGTTAATATATTTTTTGGCATAGAAATTGAACCTTCAGCAGGTGAAGTGTAGGTTTTATGAGAATATTTAAGAAGGATGTTGGAGAAAAGTATTTGAGGAGTTTTGTTGCCTTCATAGGTTGTACCTATGTAGTTTAAGATATTGATCATGGTAGAGATCTAGAAGAAATTTACCTTACAGGGACTATTGCTATGAGTATCTCAATATTTGCATTTATTTTAAATGTTTTTCATAGGATACCTTTGTGGCAGTATTTTCCTTTCTGTCTGGAAGGTTAGTGCACGTTTCTGAACAGGCTGCTTTAATCCTGAATCGTAAGAAAGACGTCCTGGCAACTTCTCGCTTTGTCGACCTGCTTGCCCCTCAAGATGTGAGGGTGTTCTATGCACACACTGCCAGAGCTCAGCTTCCCTTCTGGAACGACTGGACCCAAAGAGGTAACAGGACCAATGTTCAGATGTTTATCTTGCTTCATCCAGATCAGTTTCGTTCTTAACAGGAATAGTACAGAAACTAATGCGTTATTTAGAGCATGCAAACTGTTTTTTCCTATTCTTGTTGTAGAAAGTCTTCATGTGATTAAAACAGCATTTTAAAAGCTTCTGGTAACATAAAGACAATACATTTGTTTCCATTTTGTCACGTCTGTTTCATAGATTATATGTCATAACTATTTCACTACCAGCATACCGTATAGTGCTTTAGTTGCTATGAAGGCTGTTTCCTTTAAGTTAAAATTAAATGTTTTTCCTCCTATATTTCTTTATGATTTCCTTGTATGAGAGATTTTACTTTGGAGATAAAATTTGAATCATTAGGCTGGGCGTGGTGGCTCACACCTGTAATCCTAGCACTTTGGGAGGCCAAGGGCAGGAGGATCACCTGAGGTCAGGAATTCCAGATCAGCCTGGCCGTGGTGAAACCCATCTCTACTAAAAAGTACAAAAATTCTGGGCATGGTAGCACATGCCTGTAATCCCAGCCACTGGGGAAGCTGAGACACAAGAATTGCTTGAACCTAGGAGGGAGAGGTTGCATTGAGCCAAGATCACACCATTGCACTCCAGCCTGGGCAACAAGAGTGAAACTCTGTTTAAAAAAAAAAAAAAATTAGGATCAGTAGCTCTCTTCCAGTTTTTCTTGCCCCTAAAAGTTCATTAGTATCATTACTTTATTTTCCTTCTGGGATGCTTTTTTACCTAAATCAAAGATGCCTATTGTAGTTTTCTTTGTGACATTCAGTCCTGTGTGATCTTAATTTATTTCTTTTTAGTCATGCTTTATTATTTTGTGTTCTTTGTAAAGTATCTCCTAAAGATAGATAGATAGATAGATAGATAGATAGATAGATAGATAGATATCAGCTTTCTCTTTAATTCCAAGCCCTTCTCTCTAACTAAAAAGTAATTTATTATGGTAAAAAACATACAATTTACCATCTGATAGAGTTTGACTATGTCCCCACCCAAATCTCATGTTGAATTGTAACTCCCACCATTCCCATGTGTCATGGGAGGAACCCCGTGGGAGGTAATTGAATCATGGGAGCAAGTCCTTCCCATGCTGTTCTCGTGACAGTGGATAAGTCTCACAAGATCTGATGACTTTAAAAACGAGAGTTTCCCTGCACAAGCTGTCTCTCTTTGCCTGCTGCCATCCATGTAAGATGTGACTAGCCCCACCTTGCCTTCTGCCATGATTGTGAGGCCTCCCCAGCCACACGGAACTGTAAGTCCATTAAACCTCTTTCTTTTATAAATTGCCCTGTCTGGGATATGTCTTTATCAGCAGCATGGAAACGGACCTAATACACCATCTTAATCATTTTTAGGCTTCACTCCATTGCTGTGAATGATGGTTACAATGTTGTGAAACAGATCTCCAAAACTTTTTCATCTTGATATATGAAACTCTCTGTATATACTATTTCTAATTTTTTATCCAGTACATAATGTAATGAAGAATAGCTTTGCATGCTTCTTCCAATTATAATTGCCCCATCTTTTAAAAATATTTTTACATAAGCTTGAGAAAACATGCATGTCATCCCTGCTTGCTTCTAGCTCCTCATCTCTCCTGTTTCCATCTTTCAAAAATATTGATTTTATTTCTCTTTCCCTTTCCTAAATACATATGCTGAGATACAGCTGTGAACAGGACATCCACAATATTGTCTGCCAGGTCTTTCACATTTTTTCCCCAGGTATTTTTCCATTAGCACTGACTGTCTTTTCAGACTTTTCATTTTTGCTAATTACTTATTTCTGGGATATTTCCCTTTTGTATTAGTCTGTTCTCACACTGCTGTAAAGAACCACCTGAGACTGGGTAATTCATAAAGGAAAGAGGTTTAATTGATTCACAGTTCCACATGGCTGGGAAGGCCTCAGGAGATTTACAATCATGACAGAAGGGAAAGCAAACATGTCCTTCCATGCATGGTGTCAGGAAGGAGAAGAATGGGAGCCAAGTGAAGGGGAAGCCCCTTATAAAACCATCAGATCTCATGAGAACTTACTATCATGAAAATAGCATGGAGGAAGCTGCCTCCATGATTCAGTTACCTCCCACCGGGCTCCTCCTACCATGCATGGGGATTATGGGAGCTACAACTGAAGATGAGATTTGGGTCAGGACACAGCCAAACCATATCATTCTGCTCCTGGCCCCTTCCAAATCTCATGTCCTCACATTTCAAAACAGGACCATTCCTTTCCAACAGTCCCCCAGAGTCTTAGCTCATTCCAGCATTAGCCCAAAAGTCCAAATCCAAAGTCTCATCTGTGACAAGGCAAGTCCCCTTTACCTATAAACCTGTAAAATCCAAAGCAAATTAGTTACTTCCTAGATACAATGGAGGTACGGGCATTAATAAAACCCATTCCAAATGGGAGAAATTGTCCAAAACAAAGGGGCTAAAGGCCCTATGCAAACCTGAAATCCACTGAGGCAGTAATTAAATCTTAAGGCTCCAGAATAATCTCCTTTGATTCCATGTCTCACATCCAGGTAATGCTGGTACAAGAAATGGACTCCAACAGCCTTGGCAGTTCTGCCCCTGTGGCTTTGCAGGGTACAGCCCCCCTTATGGGTGGTTTCATGAGCTGGCATTGTCTGGCTTTTCCAGGCACACAGTGCAAGCTGTCAGTGGATCTACCATTCTTGGGTCTGGAGAATGATGGCCCTCTTCTCACAGCTCCACTGGGCACTACCCCAGTGGAGACTGTGGGGACTCCAACCCCAGATTTCTATTACACGTGCCCAAGCAGTGGCACTCTATGAGGGCTCTGCCCCATAGCAAACTTCTGCCTGGACATCCAAGAATTTCCTTATATCCTCTGAAATCTAGGCAGAGGTTTCCAAACCTCAATTCTGGTCTTCTGCATACCTGCAGGACCAACACCATGTGGAAGCTGCCAAGGAATAGGGCTTGCATCCTCTGAAGCTATGGCCTGAGCTGTACCTTGGCCCATTTTAGCCGTGGTTGGAGCTGAAGCAGCTGCAATACAGGGGACCATGTCCCAAGGCTGCACAGAGCAGTGGGGCCCTGGACCAGGCCCAGAAAACCTTTTTTCCCTCCTAGGCCTCAGCCTGCGATGGAGGGGCTGCTGTGAAGTCTCTGGCATGCCTTGGTGACATTTTCCCCATTGTCTTGGTGATTAACATTTGGCTTCTTGTTACTTTTATAAATTTCTGCAGCAGGCATGAATTTCTCCCCAGAAAATGGGTTTTTCTTTTCTGTTGCATCTTCAGGCTACAATTTTTCCAAATTCTTATTCTCCGCTTCCTCTTGAATGCTTTGCTGTTTAGAAATTTCTTCCGCCAGATACCCTAAATCCTCTCTCTCAAGTTCAAAGTTCCACAGATCTCTAGGGCAGGGGCAGAATGCCGCCAGTCTTTTTGCATAGCAAAAGTCACCTCTACTCCAGTCCCAACAGGTTCCTTATCTCCATCTCAGACCACCACAGCCTGGATGTCATTGTCCATATCTGTATCAGCATTTTGGTCAAAGCCATTCAATAAGTCTCTAGGAAGTTCAAGATTTTCCCACATTTTCCTATTTACTTTTGAGCCCTCCAAACTGTTCCAGCCTCTGCCTGTTACCCAGTTCCAAAGTCACTTCTACATTTTCAAGTATCCTTGTAGCAGCACCCCACTCTTTGCAGTACAGGTTTATTGTATTAGTCCATTCTCATGCTGCTAATAAAGACATACCCAAGACTGGGTAGTTTATCAAGGAAAGAGGTTTAATTAACTCACAGTTAAGCATGGCTGGGGAGGCCTCAGGATACTTAGAATTGTAGCAAAATGGGAAGCAAACATGTCCTTCATATGGTGGCAGCAGGAGAAGTGCCAAGCAATAAAACCATCGGCTCTCATGAGAACTCACTATCACCAGAACAGGAAGAGGGCAACCACCCCCATCATTCAGTTACCTCCCACTAGGTCCCTCCCTTGACACGTGGGGATTGTGGGAACTACAATTCAAGATGAGATTTGGGTAGGGATACAGCCTCACCATATCACCTTTCATGTAAAATCTTAATATGCCCTGAAATTATTCTTTTGGATCTCAAAATTCACTTATGCCATAAAGGCATGATGTGAATCTAGTTTACTCTTTATATTGTACTTTTGCCTTGTAAATCTCAATAATTGAAACCCTTCTTGAGAGCAGTTGGTTAACTCTGCCCCCTTTCTAGGCTGTGCCTGTGTTACCTCCTCTGATCCCTTACTTTGAACACATAGAACATTAAGAGGACTTAGGAAGCTATCCACTCAGCTCTTGTCAGCCTCTGGTCCTGTATTAGAGTATGTTTTTGTTTAACATGTCTTGTACAAACCTCTTAGAAGGATTTGACCATTACTACTTCAGGGCATGCTTTCAGAAAAAAGCATCACATATTTACAGCCTAGGAATGAAGATGCATCTGGGCTCATGTCTGTTGTCTTAGCTCACGTAGTCTGGCTTTCAATGGTCCAGGACTTCTAGTGACTGCGTTGGAGTTCAGGTGCCTGGTATGATGAATAAGTGGTGTAAGCAAACTGATCTCACAGTAAAGGCTGTTTTCTGTAGAAGATTATACCAATCTTCAGTGCTTTATTAATGCTTTCTGACTCTTCCTGTGATCATCTCCTTAGAAGTATCAAGACCTGGGCTTCTTATTCAGTATTTCAGTTCTTTTGGATTCTCACTGTTTATGCAAGCTTCAGTGTATATTTTTTAAACATCTCACAGTTTTCCATGGTTCCTATAACTAGAGACTATTTGTTTCAGTGAACAAATGCCCAAAAGATATTCAGGAAACTCGGGAAATACATATACTTAACAAACACTGGGCAGAAATTTCAGCCCCCTCATCTTCCGCTAAGATAGGCAAATTTAGGCATTTCTGAATTACTACCTCATACATCAATAAAATTGATGCAAAAATTAACATAATTGATAGCAAGTTTGGCATGAGGGTTGTGAGAAAACATTAATAAATGTGAAAATTAGTACACTTTTCTGGAGGTTAGTTTATCAGTACACAATGAAAGTTATAAATTGATTCTATCATTTAACCTAGGAACACAACTTTTTGAAATTTATCCAAGGAAAGAAGAAGGAAAGAAAATTATATGTCATATAGCTAAAAAACTGAAAACAGTCCAAATCCCCAGGTTTTTAGAAATTTCCAGACTATTGCAATGGAATGGAGTATTACCACCAGAATTATTGTGTCTAAGTATAATGACATTGACCTTTGAGATAATGAGCATGGGCATTTTGGGAACTATGGGAATTAATGAGGGAATGATATAAATGTGATTCTCACTGTTACACCTGAGGCTCACGGTTTTCAGGATTGGAAAACACTAGTATGTCTTTGGTATTGGGAAATACTAGTATTGTTTTTGGTATTAGAGGGAGATCCCCTTGATTAAAATAGAACTGTCTTCCTGCATTTAGAGATCCAGTCATATTCTAGTATTTCCCAATAGTATTTTAATCAATGGGACCTCTCTCTCTTTTTAAAAAAATAATTTTTTGTTTGGTAATGGTGAAACATTGTTTCACTGAGAAAGACCTGCCTAAGAGGGAGTGATTGACGAGGCATCTTCTTTCTGGCTGTCTGGCTGTCTGTCTTTCTAGCAGCTCCACGGTATGAATGTGCTCCAGTGAAACCCTTTTTCTGCAGGATTCGGTAAGTACAGTGGCTCGTAGAAGCCAAAAATAGCGGATTATGCTCTGATTTTATTTTGCACTTATTTTGATTCTTGTATATTCAGTTCACTTCTGTTGCGAGATACAAAAAATAAGATTTGGTTCTTACCACAAGGAGTTTGTATTTTGATTGAGAAGAAACATATTCATGAGAAAACTAGATAATATTGCAATAAGAAAAAGGTCCAGAAAAATAATTCTTAACTCTAGGAGCATATAAGAGTCACTAGATGTGAAGTACAGCTTAAAATCACCATTGTTGTGAGCTTTTTTGTTTGCATTTTGTTTTTCAGTCACATTTAAAATTAGTTTTTGAAATTTTTAGTAGCTTTAAAGAAAGCAAGAGATTTATATTTGTGAGAAAGATTTAAAAGATCTAGAGACAGTGAACCAGAAGGAAATAGATGAAAATGTTAACAGTACTTAATTGCTGATAGGATTTACTACTGAATTTTTTATCTTCTCAATTTGCTGCAATATATTATTAGTGTTCCTTATGTGGTATACATTGTATTATATATATAAGATATATTTTCTGTTATATATATTATGTATATAACATGACTTTCATAATAAGAATATTTTAAGATGATGTTGTGATTGCCCGTTTTAATACTGAAGTTACTAAATGTTCTAGATGTTTAGAGAGAAGAAAAAAGCCCCATGAAATAGTCTGATAATCCAATATTCCATGGAATTTGGGGACTTGAGCTCATAGGATCTGGATGCTTGGGAGGGACAGCCTGAGGAAGGGCCTGGCAGTGGGAGGGCTCTGTTCATTTGCAAGTAAGTTGTATGAAGATATTAGAACAGCTCCTGCCTCTTAGTAAGTACTATATGTGTTTCTGATGTTAATAAATATTTTGGGGTGCTTTCTTTGAGCCAGACACTGCTGGGATCCAAGCAGAGTTCTTGCCTTATATACCTTAAATTCAGTGAGAAGGAGACCAGTAATAAACACATATTCAGATGCCTGTGTGTTGGCTAGTGATAAGTTATGTGTAGACAGTAAAGCAAAGAGCAGGAGTTCTGGGAAGTGGAAGCTTGCTGTTGTATTCAGGGTTATCCGGGAGCTCAGGAAGCCTAATTGGAAACAGCAGCCGGAGTGAGGGCAGGTGGTGAGCCACACCAGTATCTGAGGGTGGCAAGTGTCGCTGAGCAAGTGTGTTCCAGGCATAGGGAGCAGCAGGTGCAGAGGCTTTGGGGTGGGGCATGCCTGGCCTGTGGGAGGAATGACAGAGCTGCTGTGGCTGGAGTGGAGGAAGGAGCGAGGATGGAAGAAGATGGGGAAGCAGGGGCCATGCCACGGGGAGCTGGGACTTCTGCATGAAATGTTTTATTTAAGTTTATCACTTATTTTTAAGACTTTTTACTTTGGGAATTTTCAAACATAACACAAAAGAAGATAGTCTAATGAACCGATATGGTCTCATCACCCAGCTTTTTAATAACTTGAACCCATGGCCACTCTGGCGTCATCTCTGCCAGCAGCAGTTCCTTACCTCCCTCTTCCCAAGTTACTGGGTAGCGCAGCTCAGATCTTATCTGATTTCCTCCATCAGGATTTCAGAATGTCATTCTAAGAGAGAAAGTTCTCATTAATGTTTTTGAGGCTCAAAATGGTCCCTTCTTTGGCCAGTAGGAATCCCTTTGGGTTGGCCCTTGTACCTTTGTGAGAGTGCCCTGTGGTCTTTGACAGCTTCTATTGTTTTAAGCATGAGACGCCCCAGACTCATTTTAGACATTTCTTAACCCAGGCTTGGAGTCAATCATTTCTCTAAGGATCCCTGGTTCCATGTGGGAAATGGCATTCATATTTGGAGGCCAAATCTATGTGGTAGGGATGGTTATTGCTACAGGGTTGTCATTGCTTCTAGGAATTTTCAGTGAACAGAGGTAGGAAACATTCATTTCAGTTTCCCTTTTTTTCTTTTTTAAGACATAGAAGGAAGGTCAAATAATGTGTGAATATGAAACACTACATTAATATTTTGTTTTGGCCAGGCACAGTGGCTCACTCCTGTAATCCCAGCACTTTGGGAGGCCAGGGTAGGCGGATCACCTGAGGTCAGGAGTTCGAGACCAGCCTGGCCGACATGGCGAAACCCTGTCTCTACTAAAAATACAAAAATTAGCTGAGTGTGATGGCGCACACCTTTAATCCCAGCTACTTGGGAGGCTGAGGCAGGAGCATCGGCGAGGCACAGATTGCAGTGAGCTGAGATTGTGCTGTTGCACTCCAGCTTGGGCGACAGAGTAACACTGTTTGTTTTTGTTTTTTTTT
>NW_016107555.1:1616415-1653459 GCF_001604975.1 Cebus imitator
TTTTTTTAAAAGAGTGAGGTGGAGTGGGAATGAACTGGATAATCTCTGGCAGTAAAGACTCCCTTAGGATTAGTGGTCAAGTCTTTATGTGCTGGCCAGAGAGTAGATGTGTGATTGGTAAAAGTGGGTGAGTGTGAATTCAGTCTTGGGCTTTCTGATTTTAGGTGAAGTGGCATCTCCCAGCAGAAGCATCTGCTGGGCAGCTGCAGTGATAACACAGGGTGACGATCTTTGAAGCCGTCAATCAGACCCCCTACCGAGGAGTGGAAAGGGCATGCCCTCTGTGCCAGGGCAGGGCTTGCTGAGCTCGGTTTTAGCCTCAGCTTTTTCTTTCCTCCTCAGCCGGATGCCTGTATGGACGGAGCACCTGACCACATGTGAGGGTCGGTGATGAGGGCATCACTGAGGCTGGAGACGAAATTGGTTTTTAGAGAGTATAGAAAGGGATGACAGAACTGGCTCCGGGACTTGATTGCAGGGGACCCCGTTTTCTCTCTTGTGACAGCTGATATAGATGTGTGAGATGAGACATCTATGCCTGTCTCTCTTCACAGCAGAAGGGGAAAAGTCAGACTGAGAATTCAGCGCATGGGGGTCAGGAGAAAAGTCATGGAAACACTAGTTCTGTTTTTACACTCACAGTAACCTAAGCTAACTCTTTACACAACCTCTTCCTTGTTGAATAATATCGAAAACTTAAGCTAACATATTCTTTCTTTTGAAAACAAACACGTTTAAACATTTTTAATGTGGGTATGTCTCTCTTGGAAATTACCAATAAAACATTTCTCCCAGCCTTGTTTCACAGTGGGCCTGGAGGGTGCATCAGGACCAGCACTAATATCTTTAATCTCCTCAGTGGAGGTGAAGACAGAGAGCAAGAGAAGCGTCCCTCCCCATTCCGGATCATCCCTTATCTGATTCATGTCCATCACCCTGCCCAGCCAGAATTGGAATCGGAGCCTTGCTGTCTCACTGTGGTTGAAAAGATTCACTCTGGTTACGAAGGTAAGTCAGTAGATAAGATGCAGAAACGTCAGCCATCAGATAGGAACATGGGAAAGTCTGTTTATGTCAGTCATAGAACAAAAAAAGAGTGCTTGGGTCTCCAGTTTGACCCTTAAACTCTTCAGGGGTTTGAAGCTGTTTTTCACCAATGTCTGTTTACTGACCTTGGCTGCCTGTGCAGTCATTGCCTTTGTGGTCTGCATGGCTGAACGAATGGTCGCAGCAGATGCAATCTGCTAGTCCTCTCTGCTGGTGACCCATTCAGTGTGGCCTTCTGCTTGTCTTGTGTGAAAGAAGAGTGCTGAAATTGTTTCCCAGAGAGGCCACAAGAGTGATTTTATGTTTTCGAAGTGTGAAACTCCCTGAGTAAAATGTATATTATATCTTTCACGAGCAGAACTATATTTCTAGTGCATATATTAATACATAGGCAGCTTCCATGTATTACTTAAAGTCAGTTTGGATATAATACGACATATTCTCTCCTACAAATCACCATCCTGTGCAACAGTCACACAATAAAAACCACAGGACTTATGGAGAAAAGGGGTTTAGGAGCACAAAACTCAAAAACTTAGTTGCACATTAAAAATAAGACAGGAATCAAATAAAAATGATAACATGGTTTCACATGTGTTAAATGGTTAGGAAAATACAAACACTACAGTAAATACGGCTCATACCACGGGATGAACTGAGGTAGCAGGTAGATGTTTGAGGTGGATGTGTATGTTTTTGCATATTCTTTTTCTGTTATTGTTTTGCTTTGTTTTGAGACGGGTTTGCTCTGTCACTCAGGCTAGAGCGCAGTGTGTGATCATGGCTCATTGCAACCTCAGACTCCAAGGCTTAAGTGATCCTCTGGTCTCAGCCTCCAAGGTAGTTAGGACCACAGGCACTCACCATCATGCCCTACTAATTTTATTTACTTATTTATTTTTTGTAGACACAGGGTCACACTATGTTGCCCAGGCTGGTCTCGAATTCCTGGGCTCTAGTGATCGTCCTGCCTTGGCCTCCTAAAGTGCTGAGATTATAGGTATGAGCCATCACACCTGTTTTTGTGTATTCGTAAGTAGTTCCTTTCAACTGGATGCTGTTTTCTGCATTCACTTAAGCTTTCTTGAAAATGAAAAAGTGCATATGCAAATGAGATATTAGCAATTGCTCAAATTGTTCCCTAATATATCAGTCACTTCATTTTTTTCTTTTTTTTTTTTATTTTTGAGTCTCGCTCTGTCACCCAGGCTGGAGCGCGGTGGCACAGTTCACTGCAACGTCCACCTCCCAGGTTCAAGCAATTCTCATGCCTCAGCCTCCCGAGTACCTGGGATTACAGGTGCCTGCCCCAATGCCCTGCTAATTTTTGTATTTTTAGTAGAGACAGGGTTTTACCTTGTTGGGCAGGCTGGTCTCAAATTCCTGACCTCAAGTCATCAGCCCGCCTTGGCCTCCCAAGGTGCCGGGATTACAGGCATGAGCCACCAAGCCCAGTTGCACTTCATTTTTAAAGCAAGCATTAGAGCAGAACTGACCATACTAATTTTTTTTGAGATGAAGTCTTGCTGTGTCTCCCAGGCTGGAGTGCAGTGGCACGATCTTGGCTTACTCCAACCTCCGCCTCCCAGGTTCAAGTGATTCTCCTGCCTCAGCCTCCCAAATAGCTGGGATTACAGATGTGCACCAACACTCTGGCTAATTTTTGTGTTTTTAATAGAGATGGGTTTCACCATGTTGGCCAGGCTGGTCTCGAACTCCTGACCTCGAATATCCATATGGTACTAAATAATATTTGTAATATTTGTGTTTGTTTAGTTATATGAAGCTAGTAAATCTGATTAAACTTTTTAGTTATTCCAGTTTTAACTATTAAATTATTTATGATGAACTAGGCATGGTGGCAGGTGCCTGTAATCCCAGCTACTTGGGAGACTGAGGCACGAGAATCGCTTGAACCTGGGAGGTGGAGGTTGCAGTGAGCCAAGATCGTGCCACTGCACTCCAGTCTGGGGGATAGAGTGAGATTCTGTCTCAAAAAAAAAGAGAGATAACTATTTAATGTGCACATTCTTTCTCTCTCTTTTTAAAATTGACTTTAGTAGGCTTCACATTTTAACCTAAATAAAAGTTAGTAATGAAATTATCATTTAACTGTAGCTTTGGCTGCTTGAAGGCCAGGCCACTAAATGAAATTTGTACCATTTTGTTGCAGGATTTCAGAGAGACCATTGAGGTTACAGAAGGAGTTTATTTTAGGTGTACACCGGCCCAGCTGGCTCCCTGACTGGGAACAAAATGGCTGAGCCCTTAACAAAGGCAGGGCTTGACTTTTTATACGTGAAATACATAGTGGCACTAAAACAAGTTTGCAGGTGTAGAACCAAGGCAATTTATCAAGCAATGATAGGCACCTAACTTAGGATTACATATGACTGTTGCTATGCAACCCAGATGTTCACTATCTGTCGAGCTCAAGGATTCTAGCACAGGCCTTATCTGTTGCCTTCTGTTACAGCGCCCAGAAGGCTGGAGTCCTGCCTGCTTGGGCATTTCTTAATGACCTTCACTGTGCTACAGAAACTTACAGTTATCAGCTATAGAGAACAAGAATACAAGAATTTATAAGCTTACACAACTTGCAAAGCAGGACACAATTCCATGGGATGGGGAAGGACTCAGGAGAGTTTGCTTATAAAAGAAAAATTTAATTTCTGCTTCTCTTTCCTGCATTGATTTTATTTCTATTAATTTTTCCTCTTCAATTTCATAAAGATTTTGTTCTCTTTTTAATATGTTAGGTAGTTAAGTGGATAATTAATTAGATATTTGCCTTTAAATGAGTCTCTCTTTTTTTTTTTTTTTTTCCCCAAAGCTCCTCGAATCCCAGTGAATAAAAGAATCTTTACCACAACACACACCCCAGGGTGTGTTTTTCTTGAAGTAGATGAAAGGTAAGTACTTCTTTAAGCCTAAAAGAAATTTGTTTCTGGAAATAAATATAAATGTGAAGAAGTTTACATTATGTTTGCATGTTTATGCATTATATAACTGAAATCTATCCATTTACCTGTTTGATTTTTGTTACATGGAAATGCATGTTATCTAAATTTTTAATATAAATATCTTGCATATTATAAAGTGCTTACAAGTTATATTTGATTTCACAACAGCATACTTTAGGTAGGCCAAGAATTATTTCATTTTACAGAGGAAGACAGTGAACCCCGGGGCCAGTTTGCTGAGACAGATGTGTGGTATCTGATTGCGCTCAAACTGGGACCAAGACTCTGGTCTTCTAGCACCTATTCTGGTGTTACTGCCACTTGGCAAGTGCATCTCAAATCAGCTTAGGATGCAATTTCGGTTAGTCTGAAGCAGGGGCAAAGGTGGGGAGAACAGATGATTTTTTTGTAAAGAATTGCTCTTTATTTTGAACTTATGTCCTTCCTACTTTTGGGGGATGTTGAAATAGGCTTTGTTGTTTAAAGGATAGTAATAGTAGGTAGTTGTTATTGTGTATTGCTGTTTTTTAATATCTTTATTTGGAGTAAATATAAGTATTACCACATCAGTATCCCAAGTTTTTTTCCCACATTTATTTTAAAATTTTACTTACTCATGAAATTTGAAAATCTGGGAACCAACACACCACGCCACACATAACTGTAAAGCAAAAATGTCAAAAACATTTTTTTGATAGTTTTGTGTTTTGTTTGTTGTTGTTGTTGTTTTGAGACAGAGTCTCGCTGTGTCACCAGGCTGGAGTGCAGTGGTGTAATCTCTGCTCACTGCAACTTCCGTCTCCCTGATTGGAGCGATTCTCCTGCCTCAGCCTCCCAAGTAGCTGGGATTACAGGCAGCGTGCCACCACACCCAGCTAATTCTTGTATTTTTAGTAGAGATCAGGTTTCACCATACTGGCCTCAATCTCCTGACCTCGTGATCTGCCCACCCTGGCCTCCCAAAGTGCTAGTATTACAGGCATTAGCCACCGTGCCCGGCCTTGATAGTTTTTTTAATTGAAAAATTTTAACATCTGAAAGTGAGTTTATTTGATATTTACTCTGAAACCAAATAGTAATGGGTGAGATACTTAATCTGTATAAAGTAAGAAAATTTAGTTAAATAAAATTCTAAAAATAGCTTAAATCTGTTGTGTTAGATAGTCCCAGCTACTCAGGAGGCTGAGGCAGGGGAATCACTTGAACCTGGGAGATGGAGGTTGCAGTGAGTCGAGATCGTGCCACTGCACTCCAGCCTGGCGACAGAGCAAGACTCTGTCTCAAAACAAAAAAAAAAAAAGAAAATGTTTGTGGGTTTCTACACATGGGAAATACTTATGGAATCCAGTTTTTTCTGAGGCATCCTTAGTCTTACCATTCTAAGTTTCCCAGGAACCTTTATCCTGAAACTATGTCTGTATAATCTGTCTATCTGATACCACCTTTTGGATGACATTGTTTTTATGTAATTATAATTATGCTGTATGAATTAGCAACCTGCCTTATTCATTTAACATCATCAGCATCTTTCTATGTCATGATGTGCTTTTTGTAGACTTTTTAAAATGGCAACATTAACATAACGGAGGGCATCAGAGTCCTCTAAGGAACTTGCTAAAAATACAGATGCCTGGTCTTACTTCCAGAGATTCTGATTTAGTAAGCTTACAGTGAGCCTATGATTTGACCTCTCCGCAGAGCATGTCTAGAACTTAATGGATGACATGGGCTCCTGGCTGCCCTAACTCATGAGACTGATTTGTGCTAGAACACGAATTTGATAATTAAGGAATAACAGCTGCCAAATAATTATCATTTATATTGCTCAGAAAGGACTTCATCCCTTCTTCCCACCCCCTACCCCCCAAGTACGGAAACCTATTGGGAAATGAACATGAAATCCGATGATTGCTTGGTGTGAACATAGGAAACCGCAGCCAGTAAGATGCCCTCATGAGGCTTCCATCTGGGGCTCGGTGATGGTCTTTGTTCCCCACCCCAGTCAGGGTTAGAGATACATCCTAGATTTTGAAGCTGTATTTCAGTTCTTTGATTAAATATATGATCTGTATTTTAGCAAGCTCCCTAGATGATTCTGATGCAATGTGTCTGACAACCAACATGTGTTAGATTACGCAGCCATTTCCCCCAGGATCAGCACTTAGGTTCTTTTTTGTTTTTATAAATGCTAAGATAAACAGCTTTGCATAAAATTGTTTCAAATTTAGAATGAAATAAAGAAGTATTTTTAAAAGTATATAAATTATAGGAATTACCTGATGAGTGTAACATGCCACCTGTGTTGTGTATCTGTATTCCAGAGCAGTGCCTTTGCTGGGTTACCTACCTCAGGACCTGATTGGAACGTCGATCTTAAGCTACCTGCACCCTGAAGATCGTTCTCTGATGGTTGCCATACACCAAAAAGGTAAGGACCTACTTCTTTATTGGAAGAAATGTTTTTCTATCATTGATTTGTTCTAGTTTTTTTTTCATCTTATTAGAGTGCAACCGTTAGCCAGATAGACAGTAGATTGAAACTGCTAAAGCAATTGTTTTCTATTTAACATACTAAAACAGGCCAGGCACAGTGGCTCATACCTATAATCCCAGCACTTTGGGAGGCCAACGTGGGCGGATTGCCTGAGGTCAGGAGTTCGAGACCAGCCTGGCCAACATGGTGAAATCCATCTCTACTGAAAATACAAAAATTAGCTGGGCATGGTGGCACATGCCTATAATCCCGGCTACTCAGGAGGCTGAGGCATGAGAATTGTTTGAACCTGGGAAGTGGAGGTTGCAGTGAGCCAAGATCACGTCACTGCACTCCAGCCTGGACAGCAGAGCAAGACTGTGTCTCAAAAAAAAAAAAAAAAAACACTAAAACATTTACAAATAAATGGCTAAAAAAGGACATTTGTAGTCAGTATCTGTGTTAAATAAATCCATTTTCATCTTTTTATTTTATATAGTCTTAAAGTATGCAGGGCATCCTCCCTTTGAACATTCTCCCATTCGATTCTGTACTCAAAATGGAGACTACATCATACTGGATTCCAGTTGGTCCAGCTTCGTGAATCCCTGGACCAGGAAGGTTTCTTTCGTCATTGGTCGGCATAAAGTTCGAATGTAAGCTAGTCAGTTTTCATATTTTCTAAAACATATCTTGTATCAAATAATACTCCATAGCTTATTGACTGCCCTCTGACTCAGTTAGTTGACACATGAACTAAATAAAGCACAGATTTTTGGTGCATTTGGAAGATGGTTTGACAGTGTATACCATGAGCCTTAAAGTAAGACATAATGTCACCCTTAAAGTAGCTTAAATGTCCATCATTAAGTAAAATCTGGAATATTTGCTTGATGTATTATTATATTGGTCAGTGAAAATTTTTGCAGAGAGCACATAACATGAAAAAATATTTGGCACATTAAATGTAAAAATTAGCATACAAAATTATTATAATTATGTTTGAAACATAAACACACTATGGAATAAGGAAAAGAGAATTGAAAGGAAATAAAATATGAATAAATATGAATTTTGGTTAAGTGTAGGTACTAGGACCTACAGGGTTTTTTTCTTTTTTTTTCTCTTTGTCTGTATGTTAAAGATCTCTTTAGTGAGCATGTAAAAACTTTTTATATCAGCCTTCTGCCATCAAATTCCCCTTAGTTATGTCTATTTTTGTTTGTTTGTTTTTTGAGACAGGTTCTCCCTCTGTTGCCCAGTCTGGAGTGCAGTGGTACATTCACAGCTCACTGCAGCCTGAACCTCCCGGGCTCAGGTGATCCTCCCACTTCAGCCTCCTGAGTAGCTGGGCCCACAGGTGCCTGCCAATGCATTCAGCTAATTTTTGTATTTTTCTTAGAGATGGGGTTTTGCCATGTTGCCCGGGTGGGTCTCAAACTCCTGGGCTCAAGCATCCGCCTGCCTCCCAGAGTGCTGGGATTTTGAAGGTGTAAGCCACCGCACCCAGCCTGTATCCATTTTTTAATATTTCTTTTCCTGCCAGCATAGTTGACACCAGCTTGTTTGCTTGCTGTTTCCTGTCACGTAACAGCATCACCTGGAATGGAACTAGACCAGCCCGGCCCTCTACTTTCTTCTGCCTACAATACTCCCAGGCCCTTGAGTCTTTGGTCTTTTTTTTGAGACAGGGTCTCACTCTGTCACCCAGGCTGGAGTACAGTGGCACAATTGTGGCTTCCTCAGCCTCTCCAGTGGCTGGGATTACAGGCACACACCACCACCCCGGCTCATTTTTTTGTATTTTTAATAGAGACAGGGTTTCATCACGTTGGCCAGGCCAGTCTGAAACTCCTGCCCTCAAATGACCTTCCCACCTTGGCCTCCCAAACTGCTAGGCTTACAGGCATGAGCTATCATGCCCAATCCTTTGGTCCATTTTTAATTGAATTCTATGCCTTTTGTCCTGGCCCTAGGTTTCCCTTCGATGTCTTTTTTTTTAAGCATAGAAATTTTACTTGACTCCAGTATCATGCTGAGATGGAGAAGTTTGGTTTTTTGGTACCTTGCCATACAGTGTTGTCTACGTGAGCAAGAAACTGAAAACAGTAGATCTACCAGTGAGACATATTTGATCACCTGTTAATATTACAGTAGAGATGATGCAGAGCCATGGTGAGAAGAGGTCTCAAGGTTGCTCTTAGCTTTTTCTACTCCAGGGTTTGGCCTCTCCGCAGAGCACATCTAGAACTTAATGGAAGACATGGGCTCCTGGCTGCCCTAACTCATGAGACTGATTTGTACTAGAACACGAATTTCATAATTGAGAAATACAGCTGCCAAGTAATTACCATTTGTATTGCTCAGAAAGGACTTCCTCCCCTCTCCCCACTCCATACCTCCTAAGTACCGTAACCTATTGGGAAATGAACATGAAATCTGATGGTTGCTTTGCCTGAATGTAGGAAACCACAGCTAGTAAGATGCCCTCATGAGGCTTCCATGTGGGGCTCAGTGATGGTCTGTGTTCCCCAACCCCAGTCAGGGTTAGAGACACTTCCTAGATTTCTGAAGCTGTCTTTTCAGTGGTTTGATTAAATATATGTGAAATTACCCAACATATAATGAATATTCAGAATGTTTTCAGTATTTTTAAAAATCACACTGGTATTTACATCTTAACAACAAAGATTATGTGAGGAAAAAGATTTAAGGTCTAGTAGGTATTAATCTTGCTATAAAATAATAATCATATATTTATAAAGTGTAAAGCTCTGTGTAAGACAGGGTGCCAGGCCTTGAGAATGTGATGGTAATAAGAATGTTCTCTTGACCATCAGGGAACCCACACTGTCATGGGAGAGACAGTAAATAAAAATGGCACTGTCGTATGTAACTAGAGTTTGTTAAGTGTGACAATTGAGATGAGAAGGGGGCTGTGAGACTGTTGAGCAAGGGACCCTCCCCATGTCTCTCTCAGTCCTTCCAGCAGCGTTGCAGGCAGCCAGGTTAGGTGTCCTCACCTCTCATTTTATAGGTAAAATCCATACTCAGTGAACTGGAGTAACCTTCCCAGGGATCACCTGAGGAAGAGTTGGAAGTGGAGACTGCAGCCAGGTTTTCTTTCTTACTCCTACTTCACTTTACATACACAGCAATGTAATATTTCATGTCATTTTTGTTGCTATTTGATGAAGCCTGTCTCCTTATTGCCTGCAGATTAATCATTTTCACATTATATAATTACTGATTTAAAATACACTTTACTGCCTCATGCTTGTAATCCCAGCATTTTGAGAGGCTGAGGCAGGAGGATCACTTGAGGCCAGGAGTTCAAGATTTACCTGGGCAACATAGACCCCATCTCTATAAAAAATTTAAAAACAAAAATTAGCTGGGCATGGGGGTATGTAACTATAGTCCCAGCTACCTAGGAGGCTGAGACAAGAGGGTTACTTGAGTCCAGGAGTTCAAGGACATAGTGAGCCAGAATTGCACCACTGCACTCCAGGCTGGGCAAAAGAACAAGACCTTGTCTCTTTAAAAAAATATATTTATATATATATATATACACACACAGACAGACACACACACACACACACACACACACACACAGAGTTTTGCAGAAATTTTCACAACTAGGAATATCTAAATCTCATAGTATAAAGCAATCTATTCTATTTCCATTTTACTCAAGAAACAAATTCCAAATACCTCTGAAAGGTTTTCAAGCTCACAGTAAATGTACAGGATGTGTTTATATTAGGAACCAGGTGTACTTTTATTCCCAGATCAATCAATCATGTATCTGTTCCTTTAACAAATATGCAGTGGGTGCCTGATATGGACCAGACACCGTTCCAGGCACTGAAGATCCAGGAGTGGAAAAATGAAACAAAGTACTTCACCTCATGGAGTTTACCCAGCAGTGGGATATAGGGAGAGACGGTTACATAAAACGTATAGTGTGTCAGGTTGTGAAATAAAGTTGTATATTCAGGTACTGCTTGCCACAGACTTATGGTATACCTGACACCATGCAGATAGATATTGATCTAGATATAGTCTAGATGCGAAGGGAAAGAAAGGTGATTGGTGCAGCTGTTCCACTGTGATGCAGGGATGTGCAGCGTGATTGAATATTCCCCACACACGGAGGTGTTATTCCTGCTTTTACGACACTGTCAGCATCCTGTGATTTTCTTGATAATAATTTATGCCTTTGGGAAACTTTCAGTTTTTAGGTAACTGAGCTGCATGTATCAGTTACTTGTGAGACACGGCAGGCTGGCATAATGGAAAAAGGACAGCACGGGTTGGGGGTCAGACCTAGGCGGATTCAAATCCTAACTGCTGCTTCTCGGTTATGTGAACTTGGGCCAGTTCCTCAGACTGTCTCATACCCTGACTTTGCGTATCAGGGATAATTCCTACTTTCTGGGGTTGTTGTGAGGACTCCGTGAGCTGATGCAGCTGATTCAGTATGCCTCACGAATGTGACCTGCTTTACCAGTGTACCCACAGGCAGGACAGTGTGGTGGCACACAGTGTGGACTCTAGCCTAGACTCTGGTCCCTTTGTGAAAACCTGCCTCCCCCTTACCTGCTAGGCCACCTGGAAAAGGTCTTTAATCAGGTAAAGGAGAAAATACTTGTAAAGCACTTGGAATAATGAGGGTTTTCAAAATGTTAGGTATTCTTGTATGTTATAAAAACTAGTATAAGCCGGCTGCAGTGGTGCACTCCTGTAATCTTAGTCCTTTGAGAGGCCAAGGTGAGTGGATCACTTGAGGTCAGGAGTTCGAGACCAACCTGACCAACATGACAAAACCCCATCTCTACTAAAAATACAAAAATTAGCTGGGTGTGGTGATGTGCGCTAGTAAGCCCAGCTACGCAGGAGGATCACTTGAATCTGGGAGGCAGAGGTTGCAGTGAGCCAAGATTATGCCACTGCACTCCAGCCAGGGTAATAAAATGAGACACCTCAAAAACAAACAGAAAAGGGCCAGGCGTGGTGGCTCACACCTGTAATCAAAGCACTTTGGGAGGCCAAGGCGGGCGGATCACAAGGTCAGGAGTTTGAGACTAGCCTGGCCAACATGGTAAAATTCTGTCTCTACTAAAAATACAAAAAATTAGCCAGGCATGATGGCGTGCCCCTGTAATCCCAGCTACACAGGAGGCTGAGGCAGGAGAATCACTTGAACCCAGGAGGCGGAGGTTGCGGTGAGCTAAGATCACACCATTACACTCCAGCCGGGGCTGGAGTTTTTCTCAAAAAAAAACTAGTACAGTGCCTGTCACATAGAAGGTTCCAAGTAAACGTCAGTTTATTCCCTTCTTTGTGATCCTCTGTTGGCATGTGTGCCATTCACTGTATTCAGGTCACATTGAAGATGCTCTAGAATTTGAGTATAAATAAGACGGAAAGTATTGTAACAGCTGCATTTTCACCACGAGGGTGGGTTGCAGAACCGTTTTAATTAGATAGCAAAAGTGTTAGGCGCATTAAATGTTAAATGCCGTTTGGCAAACGGGTCTTTAAAATTCTTACAGTCAATTACTCAGTTACTGTCGAATTTTGAAACCAGTTATTTGCTGAAGATATTTCAGTAGCGAAGGAGGTTACTTGTCACTAAGTTTAGATTTGTACATATATAGCACTGAAACCATTACAGAAAGATGATTGCTTTAGAGAAACTTTACTGGCCTGTTAATGTCTCATTTGTTTCTTAGTATTTTCTGAACTTCCGTGAATAGAATTCTAGCCTCCTATTTTCTCTTTGGAGTCAAAGAATTGTTTTGTAAAAGCATAGGTCTATTCTTGGAATAGCCTATTAAAAATTACTTTCAAAAAATTGTTTGGCTCAATCTCTCACTGGACATTTTCTAGGAGCCCACTAAATGAGGATGTTTTTGCTACCAAAATTAAAAAGATGAACAATAATGACAAAGACATAACAGAATTACAAGAACAAATTTACAAACTTCTCTTACAGGTAAGGTGAGATTTTTAAGAATGCAAAATTCTCTGAATTGTGTTTTATTTTAATGCTCAGTAAAATCACTTCACAAAAATAAATTATAAAGGGAGACAAATCTTTGCCCTCTGCATTCCAGAAATTTTTGTCTTTCTCTTTTCATTTTTAAATTACATTTTATTCTTTTTCCTTACTCTGTGTTACACAGAATATTTTTGTAAGAACCCATTGTAAGACAGCAAACCAAGTGACAGAGAATTCTTATATTCCAGAGGCACTAGTATGCTCAGCCTTTGGGTTTTGGCTTCAGGATTTTTTAAATAATTTCAATTTTAAAGATGGAAGGAGAGGGATGATAGGTCTCAGTTTCTCTTAACTATTGTTACATAAAAGTGGAAAAATTTATGTGTTGAAAAGAAATGCCAAAGGTGTTTTCTACAAGAGATTCAGTAAGTGGTATATAAAACTAATGGTGTCATACAGAGTTTTCAGAATGTCGCCCATAAAATCTCTAGGGTGCATGAAACACCTGCCATGTTCTTGGAAAAAGTATAATATATGGTTTGCTCTCTCTGTTCTAAACTGGGCATAAAGAACTAGACTTTATTTCCATGTTTTTAAAAATTAATTACACTATGGTTTTTTTACAATAGCTCTGTGCTTACACAGTTGCTTTAGAAACAAACGTTCCCACTCCATTGCCTGGTCCTAGGTTGTCCTTCCTACCTAGACTAGAACATAGGACCGTGCCTTTGAGAATTACTGAAATAATGGAGGGGTCCCTTTCGTGTATCAGGACCAACCTGCACACCCTAATTTGAGATTTCAGAAATTGTCGTCTTAATTTTTAGATGATTCTAGATGAGCTCTGAGGTGGCTGCATTTAGGCACCCAGCAATTCTGGAACTGCTCCTCTTTGTCCTTCCAGCCAGTTCACATGAGTGTGTCCAGTGGCTATGGGAGCCTGGGAAGCACCGGGTCACAGGAGCAGCTTGTCAGCATGGCCTCCTCCAGTGAGGCCAGTGGGCAATGCATGGAGGAGACAAAGGCGGAGCAGGTGCGTGGGCTCATGTCACCTTCTTGCACAGGCATCGCGTTCTCTGTGTTACTGCGGTTCTGCACGTGGTGACATCTTAGTACATGTTCCTGACTTAAAGACCTCATCTGATAACAGATATTTTAATCCACTTTGGTTTAGAAAAAAATGTCTGTAGGCCGGGCACAGTGGCTCATGCCTGTAATCCCAGCACTTTGGGAGGCTGAGGCGGTCGAATCAGGAGGTCAGGAATTTGAGACCAGCCTAACCAACATGGAGAAACCTCCCTCTACTAAAAATACAAAAATTAGCCGGGCATGGTGGCATGTGCCTGTAATCCCAGCTACTCAGGAGACTGAGGCAGAAGAATTGCTTGAACCTGGGAGGTTGCAGTGAGCCAAGATTGCGCCACTGCACTTCAGCCTGCATGACAGAGCGAGACTCCATCTCAAAAAAAAAGTCTGTAAAAAGAAAATACCACCTTCAGAAAGTGATATTTGCATTAATTGTAGCATTCTAAAAATTAGCATATTGTGAACAGATTTATTTAGAATTTGTTGGTACCAATATACTGTGGTGTGGTGCAGGAAACTGAATTAAAGCAGTTAATGTGCTTTAGTCATTATGTCTTCAGAGAAACAGAAGCTAAGTGTATTTTGCTTAACTTATCTTTTAGTGGACATTTTTATAATTTTTTAAACTTATTTTATCATTCCTTTCCCTAAGATGACCTTGCAGCAGGTCTATGCCAGTGTCAACAAAATTAAGAATCGGGGTCAGCAGCTCTACATTGAGTCAAGGACCAAATCATCAATCAAGCCAGTGACAGGGATGTGCACAGAACTGAATGGTGGTGGTGAGTCAGCCAGGCATCCCCAAGGATCTCCTTCCGTGGGCTGTTATTCTCTGTGTAAACATCATGTATGTGATTCATGAGCAGAAAGCCATGACCCTGTGTTGCTGCTTTTCATATTTCTTGATTTGCCTAGGTAGCAGTAGTAATGGTAGTGATGATAAAGGCAGCAGCAAATACTATCTGAAAGTAAATGGTATTAGAATGCACTTGTTTTAATAGTTGCCGTTCACTTTTACTGAAAAATTAACTTTTCTGAAAATACCAACAAGTTATAGATTTTCCTCCCTACATAGGCATCTCTTTTAAACAGAGTGGATTTTAGAATGCATTTTAAATAATGAAGTATATTAAAGTAATAATCCCTTTCTGTCATTTTAAACAGAAAATCATTGTGACCTAAATTCAGTGAAAAACTTTGGCTCTTTTCTTGACATATATTTACTTTACTCAGATACGAAGTAAGGAGCCCTCCAAAAGTACTGGATCAGTAGTAAAACTGGCATCATTTTGAAAAGTTAACCTAGTTGCATTGTATGGCATAGGGAAGTTCAATAGTATAGAAATCAAGTTAGATTGACATTTAAATGTAGCTAACTTTCCCTTCATTTTTCTTCCTGAACGTGAATATAATTTGGAAGTTGTGATGGATCTTGGTCACTAAATGTTATTAATCTCTATCATTGTCAAATGTGGACATTTTACGCAGTAGGGGTGAAATTTGTAAGATCAGTAATGATAACAGCTGTATTTTTCAGAACTTGACATGATTTACACCACAAAAAATCAAACTGCAGCTCCCACAGGTGGCATCGCTGGGAACCTTCTTAGTTTGTACTGCTGTAACAAAATACCTGAGACTAGATAATGGATAAAGAACAGAAACCCATTTCTCACAGATTTGGTGGCTGGGAAGTCCAAGATCAGAGCGCCACCAGGTTGAGTGTCTAGTGAGGGCCAGTCTCTGCTTCTCAGATGGCACCTTGAACATCACTTCCTTGGGAGGGGACAAACGCTGTGTCCTCACATGGCACAAGGGACAGAAAGGCAGAAAGAGACTTAGCTAGTTCCTTCCAGCCCTTTTGAAAGGTTACAGATCCCATTCATAAGAACAGAGCCCTCATGACTGTCACTTTGTAAGGCCACGCCTGTTAACACTGTCACATTGGGTTTTAAGTTCCAACACAGGCATGCTGGAGAGATACACACATTCAAACCACAGTAAAGCCCACAGGACTACACAAATAGAGCAAATCCTGCTCTTTCATATTTTTCTTTTCTCTTTGATAGAAGGTTAAGCATTCTATTGGTTTCCTCTGCTGTTACATGTAAGGGCATAAGATAAGAATAACAGCCGCTTTTTGTATTCTTGTCCCTCAAAACCCCCACATTCCCCCTCTGCAAAATAATTTATCTTAAATAACAGTTTTTACTATAGGTCATTATATGGAATAATGGGTCCTAGCAGAGAGAACTCTTTTAGGAGGTTTTAAAGCTAAAATGTGTAAATGTTTTTCTCATTGTCTGGTCCTGCCAGTCCTACTCACAGCTGCCTGGGCCTTAGATCTCATGGTGGCATCACAGTTTTACATACTGACCTTGGTCCTTATCTCAGAATGGCTTCCCTTCTCACTTCCCACATTATTCAGTTTCTCATCATCTACCACAGATCTTGTAATGCCATTGGTGCTATTTTTTTTTTTGAAGGCTGTATCTTTAAGTAGATGGCAATATTCCATCACTGACTTTGTATAAAAATTTAAGCTGCACGTAGCTCTGTGCTTACACAGCTACTTTAGAAACAAGTGTTCCCACTCCTTAGACAGATGCTTATATTTGGCTCTAATAGCACACACAGGATGTGACTCTGGGGAAGAAGGAAGATATCTTGCCATTTGGTATAGCTTTGGAGAACCAATGTTTCTGGGATATCTTTATTTTATTAACATTTTGAGACCTACAAGTTTAAAGAGCTACAGAAACCTTTAGTACTCTTTACTTAAGAGACATGAGGATACAACTTAAAAATGTTATAATTTAAATGTTAGAAATTGACCAGAGATATATACCAATGAAAAGGAAAATGCTTAGTTAAGCATGATCATTGTTTACATGCTTTACAGGAACTTAAGGTTTAAAATTTATATATTTACCTTTCTTACAATATAAGAGCAAATAATGTTTGAAAGTAGAATAAGAAGGGAGATTTTAAGTTAATATGGGAGGGCAAGGAAAAACAGGGATATGTAAAGCCCTTTCAGCTATGTGTACAGAGGCCAACTACAAGAGACGTCATTGAGGAAATCCAGGAAAAGCGAGTGTCCATATGTAGGGTCGTGGTATGCCTGAGTGAGAGAAGATGACCCATAAGTTGAGTAGATTCAGACCAAGATTACTTCCAGATTCTGCTCCAGGATATAGACAGCCAGAAATAGCAACACCCCAACCTACAACAGAAAAATCTGGATGAAAGGCAAGTTCAAGACCTTTCTTGACCTGAAGAGTGCTGAGGTTACAGAGCAGCCAGCAGGCCCAAAATCTAAGGAGAGAAACATATTTGCAGGGAGGAGCAAGATGCAGCACTGGATTACCGTGCACTTGAGACTGGGTTGCGGGGCACCAGGGAGGCTCAGCTTCCTGATAGGATGTGTTCCTCCAGGCCCTTGGTCCCTCACTCACCCAAGAATGGGAGAGAGGACCCCACCGGACATGGTGAGCTTATTTTAAGTAAATATCAGACCCCAAAGAGTTTTGCAGAAAGTGATTTATTTAGGCAGAGAGAAAGGAGAAAGAAAAGCAGATCCCACAGTGTCATGGAAGGGGATCCGGAGATGGAGTCCTCCCAGATGAGAGAGAAGGGGACTTTTAACCTGGGAGTTATTCCCGCCCTATTCAAGTTTTCTGTCCTATGAAAGGAGTTCCTTTAAACTTCTGCTAGATTCTGACCTTTGATTTGTTGTTTGGCCCAGAGTCCTCCCATAGCTTCTCGTGGGTTCTAGACAAAGGAAGCTTACCTGGGCAGTCCATCTTCCCACGGGAAAATTAAAAAAAGACCTCTAAGCTCCCAGATGGAGACATGGGTGGAGGTATGGCACTGGGAAGTTCTTGCCTTTGAATCCAAACCCCCTTTTGGATCCGGGAAGAGAATACATTCCCTCACACTGATGGCCTGAGTTAAGAAATTTGCAGAAGACAGACCCTCTCCAGGCACAATGCCAAGGAAAGACCAGAAGCTGAAAGTGGAGCAGATAATGAGAAAAAACAAAAAAGTTACCCACCAAACCAGCCACCAGCTGAGGCAAAAAGTATAACTAGAGGAATTTGAAAGCTGTTGTACATACTGTAAAACCATTAAAATACTCAAACCTGGCCTAAAAATTAGATTAATTCAAACACAGGTCTAAAACAAGGAAAGGCATCTCCAGTCTCTGTTGTCCTACACAAGTTATGCAGTTCTCAACAAGAAATTATGTAGCATGTGGATAGGTAAGAAGGGAAAAAAACTCCCAAGAGACAAAACCATTATCAGAACAAGACTTAGATAGGACACAGAAGTTTGAACTATCTGACAGGGAACTGAAAATAATTATGAATGATGCATTAGGACTAGTGGACAAACTGGGCACCATGCAGGATGAGGTGGGTAATTGCAGCATACAGATGGGCATGAAAGAATACTCAAATGGAAATGTAACATCTGTAACATCAGTGCTAGAGATAAGGAACACATTTGATGGCACTCAGCACAGTCTAGAGAAGAATCATTATTTAAGCTGAAATAGGGAAAGAAGAATGAAGCAAACAGTATTCTAAGAATTTGGAGATAGCCTCAAACTATCTAACATAGGTGTAATTGGAATCTCAGAAGAAATATTTGAATAAATAACAGTAATTTTCTACAGAGCCAAAGAATATCAAGTAAGTTAAATACAAAACAAAACACTTGGGCATATCATATACAAATTGATGAAAAAAGAAAATCTTGAAAGCAAAACACAAACAAAGATAAGAATTATGACAGCCATTTCTTCAGAAACCATGCACACTAAAAAGGTGATAGAGTAACATCTTCAACCAGAAAAACTGTCAGCACAGAATTCTATACCTAGTGAAAATGATCTTTAAGAAAATAAAGGTTATATAAAGATTTTCTCAAAAATCATGGGAATTTATTTTTGGCACACTTATTCTATACAAAATGCTAAAGGAATTTCTTAAGACAGAAGGAGTATGATACCAGACCAAAAACTTGGATCTACATGAAGAAGTAAAATGCACTGGAAACTGAATAAATGAAGATAAAAGAAATTCTATTTTTTAATTTTTAAAATTACTCATAAAGGTAACAGACTAAAGCAAAACCAGCAAACTGGATTTATAGCATACATAAAAGTAATCTTTGTGACAGTACTGCTACAGAAGTTGAGGGATAGTCATTGGGAATATACCATCATTAGGTCCTAATACTGCATTTGAAACAGTATTTTATTATTTGGAGGTAGACACTAAGTATTTAAGAACACATATTGGAGCTTTTAGGAAAACAATTTGAAAATATTTTTAATTATGATTAATAAGTTAATATGGGAGGTAAAATGGAGTTTAAGACAACCCAAAATGTGGCCAAAAACCAAATGGAACTGAAGCTGGGAGTGGTGACATGTGCTAGCTACTCAGAAGACTGAGGTTAGAGGATCACTTGAGCCCAGGAGTTCTAGTTCAGCCTGGGCAACATAGCCATACCCCATCTCTAAAAATACAGTTAAAACTAAACAGCAAATGGAACAAATAGAAAAAAACTGGTGGCTGGTATATTTTAATCCAACAATATCAATAATCACTAAATTAAATATGAATATGAATGATATTCAGTCCAGTTATTCATATTCAATATGAATAATCTCAGTACACTAATTTACAATACTGAAATTGTCAAACTGGATGAAAAGATCTGGCTACATACTATTTACAAAAACCCACTGTGAAAATAAACAGGTTAAAAGCAAAAGAGTAGAAAAGATATACCATGCTAACACAAATCAAAAGAAAGCGGGAAGCTGTATTATTATTATACAAAGTAGACTTCAGAAAAAGGAAAGTTACCAGAGTTAGAGAGTGAGATTGTATAACAGATAAAGGGGTTGATTCCCTAAGAGCATAGAACAATCTTACATGTTTATGAATCTAATACCAGAGCATCAGAATACATGAAATAAAAGCTATAAAACTGTAAGGAGAAATAGACAAAGTCACAATGATAATTGGAAACTTCAGCACATTTCTTTTTCTTTCTCTCTCTTTTTTTTTTTTTTTTNTAAGCTTTTTAACAAATTGATCCTTTTAATTCAAAGTAACAAGAGTAGGGAGGATGATGATAAGTTGATTATGTATGTATGTACGTATTTTTTTGAGACAAAGTCTCACTCTGTAGCCAGGCTGGAGTGCAGTGGTGCAATCTTGGCTCACTGCAACCTCTGCCTCCTGGGTTCAAGTGATTCTCCTGCCTCAGCCTCTCGAGTAGCTGGGACTACAGGCACCAGCTAGTTTTTATATTTTTAGTAGAGAAGGGGTTTCACCATGTTAACCAGGATGGTCTCAATCTCCTGACCTGTGATCCACCCGCCTCAGCCTCCCAAAGTGCTGGGATTACACGTGTGAGCCACCACGCCTGGCTAGACTTCAGCACATTTCTGTCTGTAACTGATAAAAAGTAGTAGTCAGAAAATTAGTAATGCTATAGAAGACCTGAACAACACTATCGACAAGGTCTGCCTATTTGACATTTACAGAACGCTTGACTGAACAACAGAATAAATGTTTTTCATGCAACAGTCATCAAAACAGATCATAGTATGGCCATATTACAAACCTTAAAACATTTTTGAAGAAAAGAGACTACTCTGTTTATTCTCTGACCATAATGGATGAAACTAGAAATCAGTAACAGGTATCCAGAAAATCCCCAAATGTTTGGAAATTAAGTAACTTCACACTTCTAAATAATCCACAGGTCAAAGAGGAAGGTTCAGGGGGAATAAAAGCAATTTGAACTGAACAAAATGAAAAGACAACATAAAATATGTGGGATATACCTAAAACTGTGCTTAAAGTAAAATTTACAGCATTGAGTGTTTATACGGAAAAAAGAAGATGGTCTCAACTCACTTATCTAAGCTTCCTCCTTAAAAATAAAAGAAAGAAGAACAAATTGTATCTCAAGCAGTAAGAAGGAAATAATAAAGACCAGATATCAATGGAATTGAAAAGAGAAACTAAGTTAAATCAAAGGGTAATAAAATTAGTAAGTCTTTAGCCAAACTGAACAAAAGAAAGAAGAAAGGAAGGACAGGTTGGACTTCATCAAAATTTAAAACTTCTCCTTTTTGAAATACACTGATAACATGGCCATACCGCCTTGAACGTGCACAATCTCATCTGAGACACTGGTAAGACAAAAGACAAAAATATTTGCAAATTATATATACAATAATGAAGTTATACCCAGTGTACATAAAGAATGCCCAAAACTCAAGAAGGCAAACAACCCAATTAGAAACATTTTTCTAAAGAAGATACATAAACAGCAAATAACATACAATAAAATGCTGAACCTAAGTCATTAGACAAAAAAAAAAAAATTAAAACCATATGAAATACAATCACACATCAATGAGAATAGCTAAATATTTTTTTAAAAATTGACAGTACCAAGTGTTGGCAAGCGTGCAGAGTGACTGGAACACTCACCTATTGCTGGAGGTAATGCCAAACTGTATAGCCAATTTGGGAAGGTTTGATGTTCCCCATAAAGTCAGACATACTCTTACCATGTAACTTAGCAATTCCATTCTTAGTGATTTACCCAACTGAAATAGAAACACGTTCACACAAAAACCTGTATGTGAATATTACACTGTTACTCGTCAAACACAAACAACCCAAATGTCATTCAGCAGGAGAACGGATAAGCTGTATACATCCACACAGTGAAATGCTACTCAACAGTGAAGACAAAGAACTTGATTCACAGAGCATTGTAGACAGAAATCTTAAGTACATTTTGTTAAGTGAAAGAAGGCAGAACCAAAAGGTTACATATTGTACAGTTCCATTCTGGAAAAGCATTCTTTCTGGAATGCTCTGGATCTGGAAAACGGATCAGTATTTACTATGGCTGGGTGGAGGAGGAGTTGACTACAGAGGGACAGCTGTAGGGACATTTTTATGTCATGGAAATGTTCTTTTGGTTACTGTGGTGATGGATGCACAACTTGCTTTGCATTTGCCGAAACCCACAGATTCGTGCACTCCATCTCACCCCAAAATGCAGAGAGAACCTAGGATGAGATGCAGGCTTTGACAAGTGAATCCGAATGCAGTACAGATGATCGGCCTAAACATATGGAAGGGATGGGGAAGAACGGAGCTCTGTAGCTTTGGAAAACAGTGCTGCAATTGATCTCCTAGGACTAATACAAAATTATGAATGTGCACAAACATTGTACTCAAGTTGGTGTATTCGTTTCCCACCAGAGTACGGGTTAGCAATTCTAAAGCGAGTTTATACTAGGGTTGAACAAATCATGGAGGCTGCTATAGGTAACGATAACCAGACTCCTCACTGTCAGAGGAAAGCCACACACAACCAAATGGAAGGAACTCTGTGGTGCTGGATTGGCGCTCACGGTTTCAGTGTGAACTCATGCCCCTTTTGTTAACATACAGAGGGATGGATAGACACAGGTTAGTATACTATGTCAAATAAAAAAAATGAAGAATAAAACAGATGGTTCAGGCAAAGATGATCAAGGAATGAAACTATAGGTGAAAGGTTAATGGGGAATTTAAACTTTCATTGGAAGGTGAAAGTTTAAAACAAACAGAATACTTGTGTGATCTCAAAGCACTCCTCCAAAACTTATTATTATCACCTTGTAAAATAGTGACTTTACACAGGACAAACAAACCTGAGAGACACCACCTTAACCAATGATCAAGGTAACAAAACATGTTAACTTCATGTGCCCTGGGATGAGGCCCTAGGAAGGACACTGTACCCCAAATGCATCACCTTGACCTAATCATGATAAGGTGTCAGAGAAACTCCAATCGAAGGGCATCCTGCTAAAGTTGTGACCTGTGCCCTCCAGCAGATCCTGAAGGCAAAAGCAACATTGAGTAGTAAACCAATGAAATCCAGAGAAGCCCTGGATTCCAGTTAGTAGAATGGTTCCACTGTTCATTTCCTAGTTAAGGTCATTTTATTTATGGTTGTATACAATGGTAACAGTGGAAGCTGGGTGGTGGGCGTGTAGGAACTCTGTTGTACTATTTTTGCAACTCTTCCAGTCTAAAATTATTTCAAAATTAAAAGTTAAAAATAATTAATGAGGCCAGGCACGGTGGCTCACGCCTGTAATCCCAGCACTTTGGGAGGCCAAGGCGGGCGGATCACAAGGTCAGAAGTTCGAGACCAGCCTGACCAACATAGTGAAACCCAGTCTCTACTAAAAATACAAAAACTAGCTGGGCATGGTGGCGGGCACCTATAATCCCAGCTACTCGGGAAGCTGAGGCAGGAAAATCTGTTGAACCCAGGAGGTGGAGGTTGCAGTGAGTCGAGATTGTGCCACTGCGTGCACTCCAGTCTGGGCAACAGAGCAAGGCTCTGTCTCAAGAAAAAAAAAAAGTTAATGAATGTAAGGTAATATAGTCATTTTTCCATAATACCCTCTGAAAATAGAGAAGACTCTTCCAAGCCAGCTAAAAATGACCAGCGTCTAAACCTCCTTACAAAACCTCTCAATAGTACTTGACATAATTAGTTACTCCTTCCTTAAGAAAGTTTTCATTCTTGGTCGCTGGGTGGCTGGCTGAACCTTGCAGGGTTTCCTGTGATCTTTCTAGCTGTCCTTCAGTCTCCTTTATGGGATCATTGTCCTTTACAGGAGGTTTTTAATGCTTAAGCCTGGAGGTTTTTGGTCTTTTTTGTTTTTTGAGACAGAGTCTCGCTCTGTCACCAGGCATCAGGCTGGAATGCAGTGGCGCAATCTCGGCTCACTGCAACCAAGCCTGGAGGTTTTTTCTTCTCTCTGTACCTGTGCTATCTACAATGATGGCCACTTGCCACATTTGGCAATTTAAATTCAAATTCAGTACAATTAAAATTTAGTTTCTCAGTTGTTCTAGCCACATTCCAAGTGTTCAATAGGTACGTTAGTGGCTACCATACTAATCAGCACAAATAATAGTTCCGTCGCTCATCACGGAAGGTTCTGTCAGGCACAGGTTCCATTTGGGAGATGCTGTGTACTTCACACAGCAGCATGTAAGACACACAGGTCTGCCCAAATCCCACCCTTAGTAATTGCCAGGGTCGATCAGTTGTACAGGCAGTGTCAGCTCAGCATTGGAAAGTTCCTGATCAACCTTTAACCTATAGTTTCATTCCTTGATAATCTTTGCTGGAAACTTTTGTTTCGCTCCCTTATTTTTCTAAATACAGTTGTAGCCATTGTATGTATAATATGCTTTGAGCCTTATTTTGTTCACATTGGATATCTATCAGTGCATTTTAGATCTGCACTCATTATTAATAGCTGCATAATATTCTATTGATACATACATGATAAAGTGCCATGATTTAATTTTGCTAAGAAAGTATATGTTCTTAATTACATGCTGAGTACTTTTAATTGCACATTGCTTTATTCTGTTTCAGGTGAGTATAAGGCCTGTACTTCCTTCCACCAAACATTGAAAAATAATAGCATGTACACTGAGCCTCACAAGGATTTGAGGAACGAAGAGCACAGCCCGTCCTATCAACAGATTAACTGTATTGACAGTGTCATCAGGTATGAGACCACAGTTCTGAAACCATGTTAGTCTTCTCCAGAAGCATATGCTGTCACTGTAGACACTTCACAGAATTTTTAATAGCTGCTCTGACTTGGGTTTTCACTATAAATCAGTAGATATTTATGGAGTGCCTAACACATACAGTTCATAATACACTGAATATTACGGAAGGCACAAAAAGCTAGAAGATGCATCCCTTCTTTGAAGGATCTGTGGAATAGTTGAGAAGACAAGACCTAATTTTCTCAAAATTAAATGGCGTAAGACAAGCTTGTCTAACCCGCGGCCTATAGGTCGCATGTGGCCCGAGACGGCTTTGAATACAGCCCAACGCAAGTTCATAAGCTTTCTTAAAACATTATGAGATTTGTTTTTTGGGTTTTTTTTAGCCCATCAGCTATCATTAGTATTAGTATATTTTATGTGTGGCCCAAGACAACTATTCTTCTTCCAGTGTGGCCCAGGGAAGCCAAAAGATTGGACACCCATGGTGTAAGAAATGAAGGTTAATTCAAGACCATAGTAAAAGAAATACTACAATCCAGTGATTGAGGCTCGGATGGTCAGGGAAGACTTTATCAAGAAGAAAGTACAAACTACCCTAAACAGAACTGGCATGAGAAAAGCAAAGAGATGGGATATGGCACAGTTAGGGAACAGGTAAGAATATGTGGCCTAATCATGTTGTTACAGATACCTGAAGAGCTACAACATTCCAGCTTTGAAAAGAAAGTGTATCTCCTGTACAAATACAACTTCTTCATCCTCAGAAGAAGACAAACAGAACCACAAGGCGGATGATGTCCCGGCCTTACAAGGTAACAAGAATGCCCCCTCAGAGTTAAATTAAAAGAATTGTAAATACATCCTTCCTATTTCTCTTTAATGTCTTATCTTTATTTTGTTGTAAGCATAAAATTCTGGTTTCGTGTTACTGCTTTATGGCCAGTAAGGTTTAATTTCTCAATTACAAACTTCTGTAAACTGGGTCTTAGGTAAATTTCTTGTTGGGAGTTTTTTTTTCACTGTCAGTTTCTCTTACATCACCAGCTGGTTTGCAAATCCCAGCCATACCTAAGCCAGAAATGCCAACAAATGCACGATCCACAGACGCAGGAGGAGCAGCTCCACAGATCCTGTCCACGACAGTGCTGAGCTTGGGGTCGGGCATGAGCCAGTGCAGTTACGGCAGCACCACTGTCCACATCCCACCCCCAGAGACAGGTACCACACTCGCCTCTGACTCTGAAAACATATTCCACCTTAACTACATTGTGATGAGAAAACAAAAGTCATGAATACCATTTGCTCAGTTACAACTTCTAAATTACACATATGTTTTTCTTTCTTTAATTCAGTTAAAGTATTTCTGGAAACGTTGTCATGTTTATGTCAGTTACATCTTTTGGACCTTATTTCTCAGCTATGTTATTTGTCAATGAAATCAGATGACACATATGAAGCACTTAATATAGTACCTAGTAGATAGGTAGTACTCAATTGGTGTTAGTCATTATTAATGCAGTTATTAATGGCACTGTGTTAGGTTACCTCGTTGCTGACTTTTAAAGAATGGGCCTGCGTTTCACCATCCTGTATAGTCGTGATGAGCTTAGTCAAACATATATTCAGATTTTTGTATTTGTGTGATAGCAATGAGTAGAGTACCTTAAAAACTCTTCATTTAACACCATAATTACTTAGTAAATTATTCTCCTGGCTTCTTTTTATTCCTCTTTATTGCCACCTGTCCTTTTGACTTTTTCATTGCTCATAATAATTTGGGTAGATGAAGGAATGGTGACAAATATGTTAAATTGGGTTTTCACATGATCTCTACTTTATCTTTGCTAGTCTTCAATGGCATATCAGCTAATATGCATTGAGCCATTTCCGTGTGCCACTGTCTGCTCTTAGTTCTTCATTGGAATGGTCTCATTAACTCTTTCTAACAATTTGTGAGACGGAGAGCGTGGTACTGACAGGAGAACTGTGGACTGGTGGGGAAAGACCAGAGAGCATTACGTTTCTAATTAGTCAAAAGTAGAGTTTCACTGGACCTGAGCTAGCCCCTCCAGACAGGAGCATATGCACATTTTTAATATTCTGCATTCCTGTGTGGCCGTGTAGCTGTTCACAGTACAGCCTATACAGGAAGGGAGGGTCTTACCCAATAGGGAAACCTTTTTTTGGGCCGGGTGCGATGGCTCACGCCTGTAATCCCAGCACTTTGGGAGCCTGAGGCAGGTGGATAACAAGGTCAGGAGATCGAAGCCATCTTGGCCAACATGGTGGAACCCCGCCTCTACTAAAAATACAAAAAAATAATAAAATAAAAGCTCCTTTTTGACTCTGCCACTCTGCTTTCTGTACTCTGCTTTTATATTACTATTTTTAATGCATTTATACTAAAGTCCATGTGCTTTAGGAAATTTTTACTGGTATTAGTTTCTCCTGATCTTAAATCAGCCTCAACGTCTACAGGACCACATCTTTATTCCATGGAGAAAAAGCAGAATTAGAGCCCAGATGTTCTTAAAAAATTATCTCTATGTCTTTTGCTTTCTGAAAAGCTCATATTCATTCCCTCAGTTTACATTCTGACTTTAATGAGCTATGTCTGAGGACCATGATCACAGATATATTCCCTTGCAAGTTAATATCTTCATTTTATGTGTGGAACAATTAAGGCACAAATAGGTAAAGTAACTTAACTTGCCCAGTATCACACAGCCCATGAGTAGTAGAGTAGGGAGTCGATTATTGACCATTAGTCTCTAGGAGTCATTGCCATTATAGATATTTTGAACCTAAAGCAGGATCTAATTAAGATGGAATATAGGCCAGGCACAGTGGCTCATGTATGTAATCCTAGCACTTTGGGAGGCCGAGGCAGGCATATCACCTGAGGTCAGGAGTTTGAGACCAGCCTGGGCAACTTGGTGAGACCCTGTCTACAAAAAATTACTTTTTTTCTTTTTGAATCAGAGTCTCACTCTGTCATCCAAGCTGGAGTGCAGTGATGCGATCTCAGCTACCTGCAGCCTCTGCCTCCAAGGTTCAAGCAATTCTACTCCCTCAGTCTCCCAAGTAGCTGGGATTACAGGCACCTGCCACCACACCCAACTAATTTTTGTATTTTTAGTAGAGACAGGGTTTTACTATGTCGGCCAGGCTGGTCTTGAACTCCTGACCTCAGGTGATATGCCTGCCTCGGCCTCCCAAAGTGCTAGGATTACAGGCGTGATCCATTACACCTAGCCCTAAAATAATTTTTTAAAAGATGGTATATGAGGTACAATGGCTAAAAAGCCAATCAATAAAATGAAATTTTGAAATACACTCAAAAAAGAAGGGCAGGAAAGGAGGATAAACAAAAAAGAAACAGAGAGAACAAACCAAGTAACAAGAGAATAGCTCTAAATCCAGCTCTGTCAATAATGACATAAAATTGACTCAGTACTTCAATTAAAAGGCAAAAATTGGACCAAGCATAGTGATTCACACCTGTAATCTCAGAGACTCGGGAGGCCGAGGAGGTAAGAAGATTGCTTGAGGCCAGAAGTCTGAGACCAGCCTGGGCAATATAGTGAAACCCCATCTCTACAAAAAAATTTTTAAGTTAGCCAGGTGCAGTGACCCACACCTGTAGTCCCAGCTACTTGGGAGGCACAGGCAGGAGGATCAGTTGAGCCTAGTTTGAGCCCACCTTGAGTTCAGTGCTACAGTGAGCTCTGATCACATTACTGTACTCCAGCCTGAGTGACAAAGCAAGACCCTGTCTCTAAAAAATAAGTAAATACATAAAAGGCAAAAATTCTCAAAACAGATTTAAAAAAATCAAGACCTAACTATATGCCCTCTGCAAAGTACAATTGAAATTCACAAATGGGTGGAAAGTAAATGAATGGAAAAAGATGTGCAAGTCAAACAATAAGCATAGGAAGGCTGCAGTGCCTTATTAATATGCGCAAAGTAGATTTCAGGACAGTCATTTCATAATGACACAGCAGTCAGTTCAGGAAGACATAACAGTCATAAATGTGTATTCACTAATAACAGAGCTTTGAAAGCTCTGTAGCAAAAATGTGGAAATAGACTTTCCATAATTCTATTTGGAAAATCGTACACTCCCTCTCTGCAATTGATAAAAATAGATAGAGAAAAAATAAAGAAAAATGATCTTTGCAACACTATCAACTACCTTGACCTAATTGAGACTTAGAGAACAGAGACCCAGTAACTGCATAATACACAGTCTTTTCAAGTACACACAGTATGTTCACTAAGAAATAAGACATGTTGGGCTGTACTGTGTCTCAGATTTAAAAGGATTGATGGTGTGATGTGTAAACTGTGTTCTCTGGCTAGTGAATTAAATTAAAAATCAGTATATTTAAACCCAAATATTTAGAAGTCAGACAACACATTTCTAAACCTGTGAGTCAAAAAAGAAATCACAAAGAAAATTAGAAAATATTTCCAAATCACTGATATTGCAAGTATAGCATACTAAAATGTATGGGATACAGCTAAAAATAGGGCTTGTAAGAAGATCAGTAGCTTTAAAATGCTGTTAGGGAAGAGATGTCTCAAATCAGTGATCTAAAGTTACAGTTTAAAAAGTTAGCCAAGGAAGAGTGAAGTCAGTCCAAGATGGAATGAAGGAAATAATAAAGATAAAAGCAAAAGCCAACAAAATAGAAAACAGATAGTTGAGAAATTTAAAGCTAAAAGTTGGTTCTTTGAAAAGATGAACAAAATTGATAAACCTCTTATCCCAGTACAGAGTGGTCTTAGTTCATGTGGCTGTACAGTAAGTCTTGAAATCAGCTAGTATAAATCCTTCAATTTGATTCTTTTTCAAGATTGCTTTGAATATGCTAGGTCTTTTGTCTGCATAAATTGTAGACTCAGTTTCTCAGTATGTTTATTCCTTATTATGGGGTTATATTTTCTGCTTCTTTGTATGCCTGGTGATTTTTTTTAATTGGATGCCAGATACTGTGAATGAGTACCAAATATTTTTGTATTCCTATATTCTTGATCTTTATTCTGGGCCGCAGTTACGTTACTTGGAAACAGATTGATCCTTTCAGGTTTTGCTTTTTAAATTTGTTAGGCAGGACAAATAGTGTGTAGCCTAGGCCTGTTTTTTCTCTGCTACCAAGGCAAGACCCTCCGGAGTGCTCCATGTGGTGCCTCAGGAGTGAGGAGATTCTCTAGTCTGGCAGATGGGAGCCGGCACTGTTCTGCAGCTTGTGTGAGCTTCGGCTCTTGTTCCTGCTAGCCCTCTCAGGTGATTTTTTCTTCCCATGAATGCCTTGGAAAGTCCTTGGAAACCCTCCAGGCTGTGTGCTGGGGTAGCCCTCAGGCTCACCGCCCTTGTTTCTTATCCTTGGGGGTCACTTTCCTTCAATGTCTGAAACCTACTGCTTTATATATTTTGGCCATTTTTTTTTTTTTAATCTCAGACAGGAAGGTAAGTTTGGTCCCTGTTACTACAGCTTGGCTAGAAGTGAAGCCCCTGTGGTGTTACAGGCCACTTCCGGGTGTGGAGTGGGGCCAAACCGCCTGGATACCGCACCACAGAGGTGGGCCAGCATGGATGTCCACCTCTACAGTGTCCACCACAAAATCTTTTGTTCTTAGAAGAAGTAATCATCCCCAAAATATATATAACTATTCTATATCAATAAAAGAAAATTTAGTGTACGACTATTCTGTATCAATAATAAATAGTTAAATAACCAGATAAAAAAGAGGCAACCCAAAATCCATCCATAGATGCTCACTTTAGTAAACTGGTATGCATATAAAATGGAATTCCACAGCAGTGTAGAAGTACGAGACAACTGTCGAGGCATTGATAAAGTTCTCCAAGGGATACCGTAAAGTGAAAAAGGTACATTGGTAGCTAATGTACATATGTGCCTTTGGGTAAAGACGGGGCCAGGGAGGAAGATAATCTATATTCATGCTTGTTCATATGTAATAAAGAAACTGAAAGGGCCAGGTGCAGTGGCTTATGCTTCTAATCCCAGCACTTTGGGAGGCCGAGGTGGGTGGATCACCTGAGGTCAAGAGTTCGAGACCAGCCTGGCCAACATGGTAAAAACCCCATCTTTACTAAAACTACAAAATTAGCCAGGCATGGTGGCATGTGCCTGTAATCGCAGCTACTTGGGAAACTGAGGCAGGAGAATCACTTGAACTCAGGAAGCAGAGGTTGCAGTGAGCCAAGTTAGCACCATTGCACTCCACCATGGGCAATAAGAGCAATATTCCATCTCAAACAAAAAATTAAATGGATAAATACAAAACTTAGCTAGGCGTGGTGGTACACGCCTATAGTCCCAGCTACTCAGGAGGCTGAGGCAGAATCGCTTGAACCCCCAGGGAGGTTGCAGTGGGCCAAGATCACACCACTGCACTCCAGCCTGGCAACAGAGCGAGACTTCACTCCAGGAATGGTCTTCTGCAAGGGAAACAAACGAGAACTAGACAGAGCGTGGACAGAAATGAGGAGAATTTATTACATGTCATTTTTAATACTTGCTGATTTTTGAACCACATATTACCTATTTTAAAAATAAATTCAAAGATAAAAAGAAATTTTGAAGAATTCAGGGAGAGAGAAAAATGTTTACAATAAAAGCAAGATTTAAATAAATGTGTGCATATTATTGCAACTATGAAATGTGTGTGCATTTGTGCAAAGAATATAAAGGAAGACAGAAAATCAAGAATTTCTCTGCTAGGCTAATGAAGCTTTTTGGTATTCCCGCAGTTATAATGTTTGTAAAAATGTTAACTGAAAGGCAGTTAACAAAGTAAAATAAATAAATACCAATAATTGATAGAAATTAAATACATCTTCTTCCACCTCAGCCAGGGATGCCACCCTCATGTGTGAGCCCTGGACCCTGAACATGCGGCCAGCCCCTTTGACCTCAGAAGAATTTAAACACGTGGGGCTCACTGCGGCTGTTCTGTCGGCACACACCCAGAAGGAAGAGCAGAATTATGTTGATAAATTCCGAGAAAAGATCCTGTCATCACCCTACAGCTCCTATCTTCAGCAAGAAAGCAGGAGCAAAGCTAAATATGCATATTTTCAAGGTAGGTGAGTTTTTAAAAATAAATGCCATTGGCCAGGCATGGTGGCTCATGCCTGTAGTCCCAGCACTTTGGGAGGCCGAGGCAGGCAAATCACAGGGTCAAGGGATCAAGACCATCCTGGCCAACATGGTGAAACCCCGCCTCTACTAAAATAAAAAATTAACGGGGCGTGGTGGTGGGCGCCTGTAGTCCCAGCTACTTGGGAGGCTAAGGCAGGAGAATCACTTGAACCCAAGAGGTGGAGGTTGTGGTGAGCTGAGATCCCACCATTGTGCTTCAGCCTGGTGACAGGGAGACTCTGTCTCAAAAATAAATAAATGCCATCAATCTATGTAGATGTTATAAATTATATCTAAGGACTCGGAGATAAGGAGTGAACAGTAGGAGTTTTACTTGTAAGAAACTGATAGGGAGATGCTGAAACAATCTATTTATATCAACAATTTCTCTAGGTTCGCTCTTAGATCCTATATCTTAGAAACTGTTTTTTCATGAGAAACTGTTTTTTCATGAGAAACTGATCGAGAGATGCTGAAATAAGTTTACTCGCTAGCAATGATTTTTACCCGGAATTTTGTTCATCTTTTTTAGAGCCACTTTTTGCCATTCTGGTAGTATTGGCAAATGGGCATTCCTTTCTCAGCTATTTATAAAGTACCTGTAAATGGCATCCTTCTCGTCTTTTTGGGTTTAATCTTCCATAATTTGCTTCTACCTTTATCTTTCCAGGAGATTCGACTTCCAAGCAGACTCGGTCGGCCGGCTGCAGGAAAGGGAAGCACAAGCGGAAGAAGCTGCTGGAGCCACCGGACAGCAGCAGCTCGAACACAGGCTCCGGTCCCCGCAGGGGAGCGCATCTGAACGCACAGCCCTGCTGCCCCTCCGCGGCCTCTTCTCCGCACTCCTCAGGCCCGACCTTCCCACCTGCCGCCATGGTACCCAGCCACGCCCCTTACCTCATCCCAGCCGTGACCTGCCCCGGAAGAGAATATGCCGCCCCCGGAACTGCGCCGGAAGTCCTGCCTGGGCCGTCCTCGTCCAAGGACCAGCAGACTTGCCCAGCTTTCCCTTCTCCTTACTTGGATACTTTTATGACCGTTTTCCTGCCTGACCCCTCTGTCTGCCCTCTGTTGTCGCCATCGTTCTTTCCATGTCCATTTCTGGGGGTGACAGCCTGTTCTGCAATATCACCCTCAATGTCAGCAGTGACTCCAAACCTGGACACACCCCCTTCAATCACCAACCAAAGGAGAGAGGAGGAAAAGTGGGAGGCACAAAGCGAGGGGCACCCATTCATTTCCTCAAGGAGCAGCTCGCCCTTGCAGCTAGACTTACTTCAGGAAGAGATGCCCAGACCCTCTGAATCTTCAGATGAGATAAGAAGGAACAGGTCCCCACAAGCTGAGTATGTAAGTGATGCTCATTTTCAACACTCAAGTGACAAATAACTTTACTCAAGTTAAGGTGCTTGCGTTGGGATTCACTGCTGACATCCTCAGTGGTTAATCCTCATGGCTACAGTGAGTGGGCCTGTTAGCCTAATTATGTGTAAACACGAAACACACATGCCTGGCTGTTTGGAAAGTAGACATGAAAGAATCGTCTATATTCTGGATTCTTACTTTGTGAGGTTTTTCCCAAAGTGCTTCCTTCAAGTTTTCAAGTGAACTGGATTCCCTCCACTTTTTAAAATTTGATCCAGGTATTACCCGTAAGTGTTCATTGCCTATAATATATATTTGCCTACCCACAACTGAGATTATGGTCTGGTAAGATGGGAATAAGCCATATTGACAATTTATCGATTGTGCGTCTTCACGCACAGTCACAGGACAACAGGTGTGTATGAGCAGTAGCAGCTACTTTATTTGTATTATCAGTAGAGAAGGCAGTTTATAGTTTCACACTTAAACATGTCATTTTTTCAAAATCAAAAGTTTTTTTGGTCTGCTTCCTTTAACTTTTCATCCCTTTACCTAGAAAGTCATTCTCAGGCTTATTTAGCAGGTTAAGCTTTGAAATCTGACATTCCTGTATAGAATCCAAGGCAAGTATGAATATTTACACAAAGTTTTCTTTGACCTTCAAGGTGTAATACCCTCCTTTAACAGGGATTCAAAATCTGTGATCCAAATCAAGACAATATGCTGACTTTTGAAAGCCTAGTATTAGCGTACTTGCTAAAAATCTAAGGCAAGGGAATGTATTACAGTGAATAAAACCTGGGCTATGGAGTAAGACACGGATTCAAACCCCAGCTCTGTCACTAGTTAGGTAGATTCGCTTAGACAAGTATTTCACCTTTCTTTGCCTCTGTTTCCTTATTAGGAAAATGGAAAGGTGAATCCCTCATAGCTTACTCTGAGGGCTAAATGATGTAGTATTTATATAGTACTTCTCTCCATGTAGTAGGAGCTCCTAGAGAGCTGGAAGTTTGTTTTGTTCATTATTATATTCCTAGTGTTTGACACAGTGCTTAGAACATATAAAATGTTCAATACGTATTTGCTGAGTAGCAAAAAAATCACCTGTGCGGTGCCTGGCATGTAGTAGGTACTGAGAAAGTAGTACTGCGTTCATATCACTTACAAAGGAACTTATTCTTAGAGCTAGGCTGGAAAGCTTTTACTTCTTACTTATATATATAAATTTTATTCCCTTTAACATATGAAGTTGAAGATCTGCCAGTTACAGTCGTCTCCCTTACCCAGGGGTTATGTTTCAGACCCTGGTGGATGCTGGGAACCATGGATAGATCTGAACCCTATATACTGTGTGTTTTTCCTTTACATACTATACATACCTATGGTAAAGTTTCATTTATAAATTAAGAACAGTAAGAGTTTAACAGCAGTGACTAATAATAACATAGGACAGTTATAGTAATATACTCATCGCAGTTTCACAGATAGAAGATTCATTCTTCCTAAGATTTTAGCACCCTCAGCATATGGGTTTTTTCCTTTCCTTCTTGAGAACTTTCACCTTTTCACTTAAATGAAGCACTTTATGACTTATCTTTAGCATATCCCAATTGCTGGCATCATTACTGTTGCACTTTGGGGCCATTATTAAGTAAAGTAAGTGTTACTTGAATACAAGCACTACGATACCACCGCAGTAGATCTGATAACCAAGGCGACTCCTAACAGGTGGGTCGCACATACAGGGTGGAGGGAAGCAAGGACTTCATAACACTACTCAGAATGGCTCGCAATTTTAAACTTAGGAACTGTTTCTGGAATTTTCCCTTTACTGTTTTTGGACCTCGATTGGCCACAGGTAACTGAAACTACAGAAAGCAAAACCATGAATAAAGGAGGACTACTGTATTTTGTGGTAAGAAGATTAAAGTGTCTTTTCATGTGCCCTTACTTTCTAGCAGTGTGTTATAGGCAACAGTGGCAGTGAGGGCAGTCCCGCTGCTACCCACGCACTGTCCATGGGATCACCTCCCAGGGAGACTCCATCGCATCCTACTGCCGGCGTGCTGTCCACGGGGTCACCTCCCAGGGAGACTCCATCCGGAACTGGTTCTGCAGCATCAGGTAGTGGATCAGGACAACCAATGTTTCAAACTCCATTCACTGTGTGATGAGCTCTCACTGTGTACCCCAGGCACTGATGTGGAAGTACAGGGTTTTTTATTTTTTCCTTTTTTCTTTTTGTCAAAAAAAGAATGGGGGCCTATTTACACACAATAAAATTCACCAATTTTAGGAATACAAACAAGAATTCTGACAGATGTGCATGCACCTTAGTGTAAGCACCACCACAATCACCATATAGAACATTTCTGTCACCCCAAAAAGTTCTGTGACCCTCACCAGTCTGTCTCTGCCCTGACCTTTGGTCTCCTGGCAGGTACTGGTTTGCTTTCTTTGAAACACTTTAGTTTGCTTTTCCTATAATTGATGTATTGAATCAGACAGTATGCTGTCTTCCATTTTAGGATTCTTTCAGTTAGCATGATGCTGTTGAGACGAGACACACCCCGCGTGGCCTTTAAAGCTTAGATCTGTGATCCATTTTGAGTTAATTTTTGTGTATGGTATAAGGAAGGGTCAATATACTTTCTTCACATTGGGATATCTAATTATTCCTGCCCTGTTTGTTTAAAGGATGAATCTTTCCCCCATTAAATTACCATGACACCTTTGTTGAAAATCACTTGACCTTATATATGTGGGTCTATTTCGGGACTCTCTTTTCTGTTCCACTGATCTGTATGACCAGCTTTAGGGCAATACCACACTTTGGAGTAATGTAACTTTCAAGTAAGTCTTGAAGTCTGGTGAAGTAAGTCCCTCAACTTAATTCTTCTTTTCAAAATGATTTTGAATATTTTAGATCCTTTGTCCATGTAAATTATAGACTCCATTTCTCAGTTTCTTAAAAAAAAAAGTCTTCTGGTGTTTTGATTGAAATTGTGTTGAATCTATAGATGATCAGTTTTCGAAGAATTATCTTCCTAATGATATTGAGTATTTTGATCCACAGGTACGATTTCTCTATTTAGATCTTTAACTCTCCTCAGCAATGTTTTATAGTTTTCAGCCTGCAACTCTTTGACATATTTTGCTAAATTTATCTCTTAAGGATTTTATAATTCTTGATGCTATTGTAAATGGCTTTTAAAATTTTCAATTTGCAATTGTTTGTTGTTAACATATAGAAATTTAGTCAAATTGTATATTTTTAACTTACATTCTGCAGTCTTGCTAAACCCATTTATTAGTTTTAGTAGCTCTTTTGTAGATTCTGCAGAACTTTTCTACACCGTCTTTATTATCTGCAAATAGAGTTTTACTTCTTTTTTTCCATCTGTATGTCTTTGTCTTGTCTCATTGAACTGGCTAGGACCCCCAGCGAAGTGTTTAATAAAAATAGGAACATAGACACTTTTGCTTGGTTCAGTCTTAAGGGGAAAGGAGTTAGTGTTTCATCATTAAGTATGATGTTAAATGTAAGTTTTCCTTGAATGCCCTTATCAGATGGAGGAAGTTCACTTCTACTGCTGCCCTGCTGAGATGCCTTTTCTGCATCTGTTGAGATATTCATGTGGTTTTCCTCCCGTCTTCTATTACTGTGGTGAATTACCTCCATTTTCTGACAATAAATTAACCTTGCATTTGGTCATGCTCTTTCATCCTTTTTATATGTTGTTGGATTATCTTTCTAATATTTTGTTATACATTATTATATCTCTGTGCAGAATATTGGTCCATTTCCTTTCTTTACTTATAATGTCTTTGTCTGGTTTTGGTATCGGTAATTCTGGCCTCAGAAAATAAGCTAGGAACTATTCTTTGCTATTCTGTTTTCTGGAAGAGTTTGTGTTAAACTGTTACTACTTCTTTGTATGTTTGGTAGAATTTACCAGTGAATCTTTCTGGGCCTGGAGCTTTCTCAGTGAGAAAGATTTTAACAACAAATTTAAATTCTCTGATATAGGTCTAACCAGGTTATCAGTTTCTTAGAGATCTCTGGTAATTTGTATCTTCTAAAAAATGTATCTATTTCATCTAATTTGTTGAGCGTATTGGCATAAAGTTTTAATAATATTCCCTTTTCTTTTTAATGTCTGTGGGTTTTATAGTAATGTACCTCTCTTACTGCTGGTATTCATATTTTTTCCTGATCAATCTGACTGTATGTTTATCAATTTTAATAACTTTTCAAAGAAGCAACTTTTGATCTCAGTGG
>NW_016107555.1:1653845-1682568 GCF_001604975.1 Cebus imitator
TTTTTTTTTTTTTTTTTTTTTTTTTTTTTTAATGGTTTTGTTATATTAAATTTTTTAATTTTATTTAATTTTTTTTTTTTTTTTTTTTTTTTTTTTGAGCCAAGGTCTCACTTGACTGCCCAGGCTGGAGTGCAGTGGTATGATCCCAGCTCACTGCAGCCTCAAACTCCTGGGCTCAACAACCCTCTGGCCTCAGCTTCCTGAGTAGCTAGGACTGCAGGCACACGCCACTGTGCCTGGCCAGTCTAAAATATTTCTAATTTCACTTGTATTTTCTTCTTTGATCTTTGGATTATTTAGAAAGACTTGATTTCCTAATATTTGGAGACTTTTTAGATATTTTTATTTTATTTCTAATTTAAATGTAATCAGAGAACATTTTTTTGTATTTGTAAATTTACTGAGACATTGTGTAGTGGTCTGGAATTTGGTCCATCTTGATGAATGTTTCATGTGCATTTGAAAAGAGTATGTGTTCTGCTATTGTTGAGTCATGTGTTCTATAAATGTAAATTAGATCAAGTTGGTTGGTGACATTGATCCAACCTTCTCTATTCTAACTGATTTTCTATCTGTTTTACAAGTTATTATGATACGGCTCTTATATGTCCAGCTATAATTGTGGATTTCTCTATTTTTTCTTATAGTGCAATCAGTATTTGCTTCATGTATTTTGAAGGTCTTTTATTAGGTGTATATACACTGAAGGTTATTATGTCCTCTTGATTTTTGAGACGGAGTCTCACTGTGTTGCCAGGCCCAAGTGCCGTGGCACAATCTCGGCTCACTGCAACCTCCGCCTCCCAGGTTAAAGCGATTCTTCTATCAAAACCTCCCAAGTAGCTGGAACTACCGGCACCCGCCACCACGCCCAGCTAATTTTTGGTAGACACAGGGTTTCACCATGTTTGCCAGGATGGTCTCAATCTCTTGACCTCGTGATCCACCCGCCTCAGCCTCCCAGGGTGCTGGGATTACAGGCGTGAGCCACCACAGCCAGCTGAATTGATCTCTTTATCCTGAAATATGTCTTGCTTTGAAGTCTGCTTTGTCTGATATCAGTGTATCCAGTCCAGCTTTATTTGATTAGTGTTTACATGGTATTTTGTTTTTCATCTCTTTACTTTTAACTTATCTGTGTCTTTATATTTAAAGTGAGTCTCTTGTAACCGCCACAGAGTTGGGTATTGCTTTTTATCCATATGATGATCTCGGCCTTTTACTGCAGTGCTTGCTTAGACTATTTACATTTAATGTGACTATTGATATGGTTAGGTTTAAGTTAAGTCTTTTGTCTTGCTGCTATTTTCTGTTGGTCTCATCTGCCCTTTGTTTTTTTCCTCCCACTCTCCTCCTTTTGGGTTAATTGTGTATTGGCTTTTCAAGTATACCGGTTTTTTTTTAAGTTTTTGCTCTAGGATTTACTTTTTTATTTTTATTTTTTCTTGGAGACTGAGTCTCGCTCTGAGTCAGGCTGGAGTGCAGTGGCATGATCTCTGCTTACTGCAACCTCCACCTCCCAGGTTCAAGCTATTCTCCTGCCTTGCTTCAGCTTCCCAATCAGCCAGTACTACAGACATGTGCTACCACACCCAGATGATTTTTTGTGTTTTTAGTGGAGACAGCGTTTCACCGTGTTGGCCAGGCTGGTCACAAGCTCCTGACCTCGGGTGATCTGCCCACCTCAGCTTCCCAAAGTGCTGGGATTACAGGCATGAGCCACCATGCATGGCCTGCTCTAGGATTTACAGTGTACATCTTTTACTTATCACAGTTTACCTTCAAATATTATACCTATTGTATCACTTTATGTATTAGAACCTTAAAACGGAGTACTTCCATTTCCCCCTTGTCTTTTGTGCTATTTTTGTCATCCTTTTAACATGTGTAAAAAAGCCCACAATAACATTGTATTATTTTTGCTTTAAACAGTAATAATCTTTTAAAGTCTTCTTGTGTGGGTGTTTTGTTGTTGTTGTTGTTGTTGTTGTGTTTTTTTTGACACAGGGTCTCACTCTGTCACCCAGGCTAGAGTGCGCTGGTGCAATCATAGCTCACTGTAGCCTCAAACGCCTGGGCACAAGCAATCCTTCAGCCTCAGCCTCCTGAGTAGGTGGGACTACAGGCACACACCACCACACTCAGCTGATTTTTTATTTTTATGGAGATGGGATCTCACTGTGTTGCCCAGGCTGGTTTCGGACTCCTGGCCTCAAGCAATGGTCTCATCTTGGCTTCCCAAAGTGCCAGGATTACAGGTGTAAGCCACCATGCCCAACCTAAAGATATTTTTTAATGAGGAAAATGTTTTATTACGTTTACCCATATATTTAGTTTTTTTAAAAAAAATTAGACAAATCTTTTTGTTTTGTATTTTTAATTCCTTCAGAGTCAATGAGAAGGATCTAGAAGAGTCAAATGCAAGATAGGAAAGGAATGATCCTAAGGCTTCATAAGCAGCAATAAAAGTATGGTTTTTGGGATGAAGTTTCTCTCTTGTGACAGGTGGAAGGTGAGGAGGGAGTACATATATGATTAATTGTGTATGTTTGGTATCATGAAGCTGAGCAATTTGCTTTCAGATGCCTTCTTTTTTCTTCGTAAAATAGTTGAGAGTGAGGGAGGAAACAGAGAAGGTGAAAATAATTATTGCTGGGGTAGGTTAGTGCATTGACCAGAGGATGGTAGCAGGATTCCCAGGCATTTTGATAGTCCATTTGAGGTTGGTGATGATGAATTTATTGTAGAAACACTGGACCCTATATGTGACTTTTTCCATGCATTTGGCTACTTTGGTTTAGGTAAGAACAAAGTCAATAATTGGCTTTATTGGAGTTGGCATTTTGACAGTTATGAAAAGTCAAAGGGAAAAAGAAGTCTAAGGTATTGCAAGGTGTGTTACTGAATGATGAACTGAGGGCTTAGGCTGAATAGTGAAGGAACTACCGGAAGACTGAGATAAGTTTATGGTTGAAATAATTGAACAAGCCAATGAGAAAGTGAAGCTGAGATGTTAATGATTTTGGAGATGGAACAGTTATGGGTGATGATAAAGGACAATATGTGTAGCCTTGAGAGTGATGGCTCATTAGGAATGGAAAAAGAGATCTTGGGAAGACCAGAGAACCCTGTTCACAGGGAGGAGGATGTTTCCTGGAAATAATGGTTGGGCTGGCGGATGAGAGGGACTGTCTGAGGCAAGAGTCTTTGAAGAATGAGAACCAGCTTGCCAAATCAGCCAGACAGGTCTTTTCTAATTATTTGTTGTTGATTTTTGACAGGAAGCAGTGACTGCAGTATATACTTTACTAGTAGTGCTTATTCTTCTGAAATCTCCCAAAATGGGCAGCAATCTCAGGATGTACAGAAAAAAGAAATATTTCCCAATGTCGCCGAAGAGTCCATCTGGAGAATGATACGACAGACACCTGAGTGCATTCTCATGACGTATCAGGTACCTGAGAGGTAAGAAAGCACTTTAGAAGACCCACTTTTTATATTTTCATGGTTTCTTTTTTTCTTTTTTGAGATGGAGTCTCAGTCACCCAGGCTGGAGTGCAGTGGCACAATCTCAGCTCACTGCAACCTCTGCCTCCCAGGTTCAAGCGATCTCCTGCCTCAGCCTCCTGAGTAGCTGGGATTGCAGGCGCACACTACCACACCTGACTAATTTTTGCATTTTTAGTAGAGACAGGGTTTTTGGTTTTCTTTTTTTTCTTTGAAACATAGTCTCTCGTCGCCCAAGCTGGAGTGCAGTGGCACGATCTCAGCTCACTGCTACCTCCGCCTCCCCGATTCAAGCTGTTCTCCTGCCTCAACCTCCTGAGTAGTTGGGATTACAGGCATGCACCATCACATCTGGGTAGTTTTTTGTATTTTTAGTAGAGCTGTGGTTTCACCATGTTGTTCAGGTTGGTCTCAAACTCCTGGCCTCAAGTGATTCACCCACTTCAGCCTCCCCAAGTGCTGGGATTACAGGCGTGAGCCACTGCACCTGGCCAAGACAGAGTTTCATCATGTTGGCCAGGCTGGTCTTGAACCACTGACCTCAGGTGATCCACCCGCCTCAGCCTCCCAAAGTGCTGGGATTACAGGTGTGAGCCACCGCGCCCAGCCTATAGTTTCTTAATGTGTTTTTAAAGACAAAATAATTTTTGAATGTTTTATAACTTCCCTTTGAGAAATGTATTTTCAAATTTATTCATTTGAAGTCAAATGATGATTTCTTAAAATAAGGGTGGCAGTGATAGTGCCACCTATATTGAGATCCAAAGCTTACACATCATGAGACAAGGAAACAGAAAGTCTGTGCTTTCCGAGATGGCACTCAAGTACAAGAACTTTTCGTTTTAGACTCTCGATTTTTTTTCCTTGTTCTGAAAGAAAACAGCTAAGGGAAATCACTTTCTTCCATACACCTCATTAAAACATCATACAGATATTTTCCACCAAGAAAAAAGTCTACTTTACCTACTTGACAAGGAAATGCTCTAGTTATTTTTGAATTGTATGCCTCATATGTTAGAAAATGTAAGGTGTATTACCAACCAAAAAGAAATGATATTGCTAGATGACATGAAGAGAACCCTGTGTCTGATTCAGGACTCTTACGATTCTGTTTGTTTTCAGGGTTAAAGAAGTTGTACTAAAAGAAGACCTAGAAAGGCTAGAGAGTATGAAGCAGCAGCAGCCCCAGTTTTCTCAGGGGCAACAGGAAGAGCTGGCCAAGGTGTATAATTGGATTCAAAGCCAGGCTATCCCTCAGGAAATTGACGTTCAAGTAAGCACAGTAATAATGGCTGTCATCTACTCATGTGTTTTTAACAGGTAGTGGTTTTCTTATAGGTCATGCTTTTGCATGATCCCAGTACAAACTTTAATCTTCACAGTTTACTTCTGTGGTAGGTGTTATTATTTTCTCTTTACCAGTAAGCAACAAGTAAGGTATACACAGGTTAGATAATTAGTACAAGGTCATGCAGTTCATAGGGTTTTGAACACAGATCTTTTTGCATCCAAGTGGTTTTTTTGCTTCCACCAGCTAAAAGTTGGGAGACAAGAAAGAGTCAAAATACCTGCGTTGATGTGTGATTGGCTGCATTTGACATGTGACTTGTTATATATTTCAAATACGTCTCCATGTTTGAAAAGAGTTAAAAAAGATATAAGATTCACACCAGAGGGTAGTATTCATGCCAAGCAGCAACTTTAATGGGACCTAAGTGTCTTTTTGCTGTTATGAGGTCTTCTCAATGACATCATTTGTGAATACCCTGAACCAGTAAAGCTTCGATTTACCCATGGTCCCAACCAGTGTTGGTGGCAGCTGTGGTAATGGTAGAGATGGTTGTACTAGTAATGAGGTCTTTATTCCCACAAGTATCAAGTTATGGGAGGTTGAAGAGTCAAAATAAAAACAATAGCAAATAGGCGTAGCCCAGTGGCTCACATCTGTAAGCCCAGCACTTTGGGCAGCCAAGGCGAGAGGATCAGGAGTTGGAGGCCACACTGGGCAGCACAGACAAACCTCATCTCTAACAAAAATCAAAAAAAGTAGCTTGCACTTTTTTTTTATAGGTGTGGTAGCTTGCACCTATAGTCCCAACTACTCAGGAGGCTGAGGCAGGAGGATCACTTGAGCCTGGGAAATTGAGGCTATGGTGAGCTATGATGTCACCACTGCACTCCAGCTGGTCTCAAAAAAGAAAAAGTGTGTGTGTAAATATTTAAAAACGAGAATAAAGTTAGGTGTTTTAAAAAGGTATGATATTAAGGCTTATGAAGTAAGCAAAACAATGAAATCCTATTCCCCCCTTCTTAAAAATTAGCACTTTTTTATTGTGGTATAATACACATAACATAAAATTTACCTTCTGAACTATTTTTATGTATATAATTCAGGAATATTAATTATTTTCACTTGCAACCATCACCACCATCCATCTCCAGAACACTCTTCATTTTGCAAAACCGAAACTCTACCCATTAATCAATAACTTCCCCAATTTTTACACTGTTGGTGGGAGTGTCAATTAGTTCAACCATTGTGGAAGACAGTGTGGCGATTCCTCAAGGATCTAGAAATGGAAATTCCATGTGACCCAGCAATCCCATTACTGGCTATATACCCAAAGGATTATAAATTGTTCTGTCATAAAGACACATGCACACGTATGTTCGATGGGTTGCTGTTCATGATAGCAAAGACCTGGAACCAACCCAAATGCCCATCGATGATAGACTGGACAAAAAAAATGTGGCACATATATACCATATGCAGCCATAAAAAACGATGAATTCGTGTCCTTTGTAGAGACATGGATGAACCTAGAAACCATCATTCTCAGCAAACTGACACAAGAACAGAAAACCAAACACCGCATGTTTTCACTCATAGTCGTGTGATGAACAATGAGAGCTCTTGGGCACAAGGAAGGGAAAAACATTTACAGGGCTAGGTGGGGGGGTGAAGGGGAGGGACAGGGGTTAGGGCGGGGAGGATGGAGAGGGATAACACCAGAAGAAATGCCTGACATAGGCAATGGGTGGGTGGGGAGATGGAGACAGCAAACCACCATGGCATATATGTACCTATGCAACAATCCTGCAGGATGCAGGACATGCAGATGTACCCCAGAGCCCAAATACAATTAAAAAAAAAAATAACTTCCCCTTTCCTCCTTCTCCCAAGCCTTTACAACCACTGGTCTACTTTCTCTTTTTTCTTTTTTTTTTTCTTTTGAAACAGAGTCTTGTTCTCTTGCCCACACTGGAGTGCAGTGGCATGATCTTGGCTTACTGCAACCTCTGCCCCCAGGTTCAAGCAATTCTCCTGCCTCAGCCTCCAGAGTAGCAGGGATTGCAGGTGCACACCACCATGCCCAGCTAATTTTTCTAGAGACAGGGTTTCACCATGTTGGCCAGGCTGGTCTCAAAGCCCTGACCTCAAGTGATCCACCTGCCTCAGCCTCCCAAAGTGCTGGGATTACAGGCAAGAGACATATGAACTTGATTATTCTACACACCTTATGAGTGGAATCATACATTATTTGTCTTGTTGTGACTCTCTCTTGGTTACTATTTGCATGTAATATCATTTTACGTCCTTTCACTTTCAACCTATTTGTGTCTACGTCTAAAGTGAGTAAATAGCATATATCTGAATGGTGCTTTTAAAAATCTGTTCAGTCAGTCTCTTTTGATTGGAGAATTTAGCCCATTTACATTTAAAGTAATTACTGGTAAAGAGGGATTTACTTGTGTCACTTTGCTATTTGTTTTCCATGTGCCTTAAATGTTTTTTTCCCTCATTTCCTGCATTACTGTCATCTTTTGTGTTTAGTTGGTTTCTTGAAGTGAAATGTAATGCCCTGCTCTTTTCCTGTTGTGTATATTGTGTAGCTATTTTCTTTGTGATAGCCATGGGGATTACATTCAGCATTCTAACATTATATCACTCCAGTTTGAATTTATACCAGCTTAACTTTGATAACCTACAGAAACTCTGCTTCTATAGCGTTCCATCTCCATCTTCTTTCAGTTACTGAAGGTATAAAATTAGGTATTTGTGCATTGTGCTCCCAAAAACATAATCATTTTTATGCATTAATCTATTAAATTATATAGAAATCAAAATATGGGATTACAAATCAAAGTTAATACTGTCTTTTATAGACTAGTTTTCTTTGAGTGTATTAGTTTCTAAAAACAAAAGTGGAATTATACATCGTTGTTGCAATAATAATATTTACCTTCGCTGGAATCTTTATCTTTTCATACAGCTTCAAGTTACTGTCAGTGTCCTTTCATTTCAACCCTGAAGGCCTCCTGTTAGCATTTCTTGGATGATAAGTCTAGTGGTATCAAACTCCACTCGCTTTTGTTTATCTGGGAATGTCTTCACTTCTCCCTTACTTTTGAAGAACAGTATGGCCAAAGGATTTCTTAGTTGACAGTTTTTTTTCTTTAAGCGCTTTGAATACAATGGGCCACTGCCTTCTGGCCTACACAGTTTCTGATGAGATATCTGCTGATAACTTTATCAGGAGTCTTCTGCATGTGATGAGTTGCTTTACCCTTGCTGCTTTTAAGATTCTCTTTGTTTTTGACTTCACGCTATTTAATTACAGTGTGTCTCAGTGTGGATCTCTGAGTTCTGAGTACATCCTAGTTGGAGTTCATTTAGCCCCTTGGATGTTTATATTCATGTCTTTCATCAAATCTGGGGAGTTTTCAGCCTTTTTTTTTTTTAATGATCTTTCTGCCTCTTTCTCTTTTGCTTCCTCTGGGACCTCCATAGTGCTTACGTTGGTCCACTTGATGGTATCCCACATGTCCTCCAGGCTATGTTGACTTTTCTTCTGTGTTTTTTCCTTTTGTTTCTCAGACTTGACAATTTCAATTGTCCTGTCTTCATATACAGATTCTTCCTTCTGCCTGCTCACATCTGCTTTTAAATCCCTCTAGTGAATTTTTTATTTCAGTTTTGTACTTTTTATTTACAGAATTTCTTTCTGGCTTCTTTTTAGGTTTTCTATCTATTGATATTTCCATTTGTTTGTACATTGTTTTCTTGATTTTTCTCCATGCCTTTCTTTAATTCTTTCATCATATTTTTCTTTTCTTTTTTTTAAGACAAGGCCTCACTCTGGCACCGAGGCTGGAATGCAGTGGCATGATCCTGGCTCACTGCAGCCTCAGCCTTCTGAGCTCAGGCAGCCCTGCCACATCAGCTTCCCGAGTAGCTGGCACACACTACCATGCCCAGCTAATTTTTTAGTTTTTGTAGAGATGGGTTTTGCCATGTTGCCCAGGCTGGTCTTGAACTCTTGAGCTCAAGCAATCCACCTGCCTTGGCCTCCTGAAATGGTGGGATTATAGGCATGGGCCACTGCACCCAGCTTTTTTTTGTTTGTTTTTTTCTTTTTCTTTTTTTTTTTTTAAGACAGTCTCACTTTGTCACCCAGGCTGGAGTGCAGTGGCATGATCAGAGCTCACTGCAGCCTCCACCTCCTAGTTTCAGGTGATCCTCCCAAGTAGCTGGGACTACAAATGTGTGCCACAGTGCCTGGCCAACTTTATTTTATTTTATTTTTTTAGAGATGGGGGTCTCGCTATGTTGCCCTGGCTCAAGCCATCCACTTGCCTGGGACTTCAAAAGTGCTGGGATTACAGGCTTGAGCCACTGTGCCCCACAAGTTCTTTGATCATCTTTCAGTTGTTTTAAAATATTTGTCCAGCAATTCTTTTATCTGGTCTTTCTCAGAGACTTTTGCTAATGGTTTATTTTTTTCCTTTGAATGGCCTATACCAGGACTGTCCAATCTTTTGGCTTCCCTGAGCCACATTGTAAGAATAAGAATTGTCTTGGGCCACACATAAAATATACTAATACTAACAATAGCTGATGAGCAAAAAAATAATAATAAGTCACCAAAAAAACCTCATGTTTTAAGAAAGTTTACAAACTTGTGTTGGGCTAGATTCAAACCCATTGTGTGCCTCCTGTGGCTCATGGACAGCAGGTTGGACACGCTGGGGCTGTACTTTGCAGTTTCTTTGTATGCCTTAATGATTTTTTTTTTTTGGTTGAAAATAGACATTTGAATCTAATAAAAGTCGTAATTCTGGAAACCAGATTCTCTCCTATCCCAGGGTGTATTGATTATTATTTTCATTTTTTGATTGTTGGAAGACAGGGTCCTTATTTCCCATCCTGACTCCCACAAGCCGTGTGCAGGCTGCTCCAGGAACACGTGCCTTGCCCAGGGTCAGGGATGGGTAGTTGCTACTGTGCTTCAAGCTGAAATTGACCACAGGCAACCACAGCTTACCCTCTAAGCGTTCCCCGGAAAGTTGCAGGCCTTCAAATACACTCGAGTTCCAGATAGTTACCTCGGACTGATTTTGTCAGTGCAGTTGTCTAGGTGAGGAGATAGAGTCCTAGTCCTCCTACTCTGCCATCTTCTCAGAATCATCTCCCCATCTCCATTTTCGAAGAAAAGAATGAGTGTCTGTCATGTAAGAATGACTGGATAGGGTCTCACCAAAAAGCAGGAGCTGGGCTGGTTACTGTTAAGTGTCTTTGTTTTTTTTCAGTGTTGTTCTTCTGGTTTTAAAGAGACACGCATATGAAGGATGAGGCCCACAGCAATTTAAACAAAAGCGCAGCCCATGCACCACTTAGTGACGGGGATGTTTTGTGCAAGCATCCTAGAGTGTGCTCACACAAACCGAGGTGGGGTAGCTTGCTACACACACTCCTAGGCTCTATGGGGTAGCTGTTTGATTCTAGGCTACAAACCTATACAGCTGTTACTAGCCTGAATACTGTAGTCTGTTGTAACACAGTGGTACTTGTGTATCTAAACATAGAAAAGGCACCATAAAAATATGGTAGGATAATCTTGAAAGACCACCATCACATATGTAGTCTGTTGTTGACTGAAACGCCATGCGGCACGTGACTGCATTTAAACAATTTGTCATTTGCCTTTTAATAATAAAGAATGAGCTCTAATGAATATTTTCAGACATGAATAAGTTGGGGAGTTAGAAACATGTTGCTTGACCAGCCTTTTACTGTTTTAAAACTCTTCAGGTGACATTGACATCAGCTAACGCACCTGCTTTTGTTCTTTTTTGAAGGCCTGTGTCACTTGCGAAAGTGCAGATTCAGCTGATGATGGGGCCACATCCAGTGGTCAGGCAGAAGACTGCAGTTGAACGACTGTGAGGATGAACCTTCGTACCCTTTCCAAGACATGTTACACAAACTGACCTTTTTAAGTCCTGGACTTTTAAATATTTGACCACGAAGTTATTAGTGAATGTTAAGATTTTTTCTTCTTGATTTTTTTAATACACATAATCTTTTTGAAGCAGACATTGTATACAGAGTCTTACTTCTCTTTGTTCCTGATACATTTAAATGGCCAGTGAGGCTCTTTCTCTAGTTGAGTTGTCTTCTAAAGAGATTGGATGGCCTCTAAAGAGGTCTGTGGATCTCTAGTTCAGATGTCACCCAGAGTACATTATAATTAGAAGTGTAGCTAGAATGAGCCCCAGACCTTAGCCTGGTTTATTTTCTTCTGTTACATAGTCACTTTCACCTTAGAGTGCTTGAAGAACTCCCATCTACGGGTTGTATACTTTTCATAATGGTTTGCGTAAATGTAGTACATTCATGTAGGCTTTGTTCAACCTGGTGATCCCCTGCTTAAGATAAAACATTCCGGTTTTCTCACAGCACATTAGCATATATTGTCCATTAGCATATCTGGGATAACCAGGTTTTGAGGGTTGAGTTTTGACCTTCATCCTTGCAGATGCCTTTCCTACTGATTTCCTACCTTCCAGTGAAATTCTGAACATTGATCAGCTTACCATGGGCTTATTCTTTTGAGAGTTTAAGTTAGCATTTACATGTGTAATGTTAAAGTGAAAGAGCTGCTTATTCAACCAATGGTGTTGCCCTTTTGAATGTTTTTGTTTAATTGTAAAAAGTTTCACAAGTAATGTAAAAGCTAGTATCATTCTTGTATACTTCTGTATTTAAATTTTCATTCTTACCAAAACTAACAGTTAACTCTTTCTTTCCAATCAATTTATACAAAAGAGGTCACTCCAGCCCTACCAGAGGTCTGATTGGCTCTGCCTTTGTTTGCCCTTGAACAGGGGTAAGTGTCATGGGGATTGCGCAGGAGAAAACATCCAGGGAGCTCAGTTGTCCTTCCCACAAGGCCCTGCGGTTCCTGCAGTCAGTACTTTCTGTGGCAGTTGTAGTTGTGTCTTTTAAGAAGTGAGTGTGATTGTTTAATTGATAAATCAGCTCACTCTCTGGTGCTCTTTAGAGAAGTCCCTGATTCTTTCTCAAACTTGGAATGATACATGAAATTCACACCCCTGGAAGTCAGGAAAAAAAAATACAAAATGAAGGTTACAGTAACCTTTTGTCTTTATATAACTTGCAACAAACTAACTTATTTTTGTCTTCCCTTTTTTTGTTGTTTTTGTTTTTTGTGGTTGTTTTATGGAAATGCTTCTTTCTCCTTTGAAGTGTTACAGCTTTTTGTAAATGCATCCTGATAATGATTAGGAAAATCAACCTTTTTATCCACGAGGACCATCCCCGTAGCTCAGATTTTCTTTCGAAGTAGTGGTTTTCTGGATGATAATTCCATCTTAAGGTGTCAGAACTATTTTCAAATGCTGCCTCTGACAGTCCTTGAATTTTCTGATATTAAACAGTTCCATGCAGATATTCCCGTTTTATACATAGCTCTCATATTCTGCTCCATCTTTATACTTAAATGATTTCTGAAGCCTTTGTGTATGTGTTGATCAGGCTGTGTGGTATTTTGGCTTGATGAAAAAATCAAATTTGAAACAACCAGCCGGTAGATTGTCTGTCAGTGATCTTCTGTAGTAATACAGTTTTTTTGCTTCTGTAAATAAGAACAACACCTATAGCTATCAGGACCATTGTGCATTCATACACGCCTATTTTAAGGCTTATGTTCTCTAACAGAATCCTTTCTTTCCATCATTTCTGGATATCTGTATTATCCAAATGTGCTCATTTCTTTGCCTTAGTACACATTTTCTGGAGTACATGTTATACGAGGTTTCATTGGAAACTGGTGCTTGTCACAGAACTGTCAGAGCATGAGGAGCACTCCTGTTGTGGGTGGAGGTGTCCACGTACTCGGGTTGCACCTGCTGCTGGCGGTGAGCAGGGGGCTCAGCAGCTGGACCACCGACCCCCAAGGGGGCTCTCGCCAGTTTAAACTTTGTTGTTCAAATTTATTAACTTTTTATATTAATGACTATAGAAAATGGAAGTAAAAATGTATATTATAGGCTTCAGTGTTTACATAAATGTTATCCAGAAGCTGTATTTTCTTTGGTCAGAGGTCAAGATTTATGAAAAACAAGATGCTGTATGAATGGAATCGTTTTGCAATTGAGTGAAACTTCATTATAATTCACAGTGTATATTTAATCCAAATTGAAATTTTGTTTCAACTGAATGTATAATTAACTCTGAATTTGTTTTTAATCATTAGTAATATTTGAATTGGATGTCTTTTTAAGTAAAAACGATAAACTTGTGTACATGTAAAACATGAGAAACTGTCCCGCCCTGTGTTGACAGATCTTTGAGTGTGTGTTCTGTGTCATTTAGAACTGTTTCTTGTGGTCTGTCGGGGCCCTCACATTGGTTAACTTTGCTTTCTCAGCCACATTCTGTGTTCTCATTGGCCAGTGTGAGCGCCTACTGAATGGAGGATGAAGAGGCAGGCACTTGGGAATTTATTGGCTTATTTAACCCATTTACACCTAATGTTCCATTATTGGAATGCTAAGCTTGTGGGAATTATTTATATCTTACTGCTCAAAGTCATTGCCAAGGTCTGATTTTTCACACACACACACACACAAAAATCCAATCTCCAGCATAAATGGGTTAGTCCCCATTTCAGCCCTCTGAAGAATTTGTTGGATCCTGAATATATGTACATATTTCTAATACTTACTGTAATGTCAAATGTATAAAATTCGGTTATCAAAATTTCTCTTAATAGATTTTGTAGGGTGAACCTGTGTACAAGATCTGACTCTGTAACTGGTGGCAACAAAACCTAGAAATTAAAATACGGAACAAGATCCTGAAGCCAACAGAGCTTTTTAAAGTTGACGCCTTTCAGACCATTTGCACCTTTCTTTTCGGTAGCAAAAACTGTAACAAGAGCAGGAAGAAAAATAGCGAAGTATACTTTGCATGTATACTACTCTGACAGGCGCTAGTCTAAGTGCTTGACGTGAATTATTTAATCCTCACAACTGCCTGTGAAATAAGCATGGTTATTGTCCTCGTTTCACAGAGAAACTGAGGCAGAGGGAGTCAAATAACTAGGTCAAAGACACAGCTGGTGTGCAGTGGGAGTAGGAATCCACCCGGAAACCTGACGGGAGAGCCCCCGGTCTCTCTGCATCTTCACCTGACATCACTAACATGAGTAGGGATTTTGGAATTACTCTACCATGGAATTTCATTTTTAAGTTCTCTCTGATACAGAACAGTTTTGTGATGCCAACATTCTGTTCCAGAGAACTAGGATTGGTTTAATTTCAACAATGAGAGGCATACCACAATATTATCATAGCTCTCCTCAATGTCAGCATGTTCTGAGCTTGTGCATTCATTCTTCAAGTTTAAAACATCTCTCCCTTAGATTTGTTCTTGATGGCTTCAACAAGGTAAACTCTATGAGACCTGTATTCTAGGAGACGTGTGATGTTTGGTGATGAAATTGACACAAGTTGCGTGTTGCTGTTTGGTTGGTGCCGACCCTTCCTCTTGGATGTGGTGGGGTGCCAGAGCTCAACAAGGGAAACTAGTTTCTCATAAAAATCCAGGCCTGTGGGCAACACGCCTGTGGGCACCGAGGAAAGGGAACTGCAGACCCCAGGCACAATTAATTAGTGCCTGAAGTATAACTCACTGCTTACTTATATCTAGCTTATATATATAAAATCATACTTAGTCCCATATAATCTTTCTATATATTCATATAACTTACTGCTTACTATAGCTTATATATATAATCACACTTAGTTCCATATAATCATATAACGGATGTAGTCGGAGCTGTACTGACACATTTAGTGCTGATTTATAGACTCCTATATAACCATATAGTAGTTTGTAGTAGGAGGAATGCCCGGAGCAGTCACAGAACAGAAGCAGTACATGGGAAAATAGCCAGACCAGGACAAGAACCAAAGACCTAGGTGGTGGCGTCCCTGCCTGAAAGGGTATACAGTGTTTGGCAGGGTTGGAGCAGGAGCCTCTCCTCCTGATAAAGGAGCTGTAGTACCTTGCATCCAGTTCCTGTGGAAAGTAGACCTCAGGCCTGAGATCCCACAAATAACCGAGGAAGAAGAACCCCTCTGGTGTGACCAGTCATGAGAGCTGTACACCCTGTCAGTCTTTTCTTGCTTCTGTGCTAGCTCAAGTCAGCCTCCCATAAATAAGAGCACAAGTCTGTCAGCTCCCACTGCACTGGCTTACAGTATCCTTCTATTAGAAATCCTTTGAAATCTCCAGCCCCCAGATAAGAAGTATTGTGCACGACACCTGTTGTACACAGCCCACCTCCTTCCCTCAGTGACCTAATGGGGGTGGACCCCTTTTCTGTACATGACCCTCTATTACTGCACATGGCATGGCCCCTTACTGCTCACAGCCCCCCTACCCCCCGTCTGTCCAGGTGACATATGGGGTGGCCCCGTTTGTTACGTGATTATGTATGCCCTATCACTAAGCCTATAGATGATGACCTCACTCACGACCCTTCCCCCTGCCTTGTGCCTAATAAATACAGACGCTTCTAGACGTTTGGGGCCTTGCCTGTCTTTGCTCATTGGTGGCTTGGGCCACAAGTCCAGCTGCTCTTCTCCAGTTCTTCAGTGTCCTGTCACCACTTCTCAGATCCTGCATCTCAGCACAGCATAAGGGACACCCCACGACCCCATGGGGCCAACAGCCCTACAGATCTGGCAGATTATATGGGACTAAATATGATTATATATATAAGCTAGATGTAAGTAAGCAGCGAGTTATACTTCAGATACTAATTGTGCCTGGGGTCTGCATAGTTCTCCTTCCTGGGTGCCCATGGGGGTGTTACCCACACAGGCCTCCCGTGTACATGGTTTTGTGCGAGAACCACACAGAACTCTCAGGAGTTCACACTGTATCACTGTATATTCTATACATATGTAAACCACATGATACAGATGTATTCATGCAATCTGTCAGTACTTATACACATGATTTGTAAAAATTCATAAGCCAGGCTATTGCTTCCACAATTGTAAATCTTGCCTCAGCTTTCTTCTATTAGAAACCTCAAGGTGTTTTTCCCTAGTGTAAGAAACTGTGATCCTTGAGCTCACAGAAACTGAGATCATACAAGTCTTAATGTTAAAAGATTAAAGTTTTCAAGTGTTCAGGACTTTGGTCAGCTAAAAGATAGAATCTCAGCACATGAACATCCCCCACCAACTTCAGAAACCAGGAAGCATCAGACACACCTGCCCTTCATCTCAGACATCCTTAACTTCAGAGATTTTTCCAAGCTAAGATATTGGTTTGTTTTTATTTTTTTTTATTTTGTATTTTATTTTGTAACTTTATTTTTTATATTTGAGACAATCTTCCTCTGTTGCCCAGGCTGGAGTGCAGTGCTGCGGTATCGGCTCACTGCAGCCTCTGCCCCACAGGTTCAAGAGATTCTCAAACCTCAGCCTCCTGAACAGTTGGGACTACAGGCGCCCGCCACCATGCCCAGCTAATTTTTGTCTTTTTGGTAGAGACAGGGTTTCATCATGTTGCCCAGGATGGTCTCAAACCCCTGAGCTCAAGTGATCCACCCACCTCGGCCTCCCAAAGGGCATTAGGATTACAGGCGTGAGCTACTGTGCCTGGCTGTGCTTTATTTTTTAAGTAGTATGTTCTCTTTTTTAAGAGTTGGAAGGACATCATAGCTAAGATAATGTCGTTTACTTAAATGATTTGTCATTTAACAAGTTTAACTTTCATGACTTTTTCTTAGTGTTTGCTTCTGTTCATTTATTAGCTTCACTTCTGAATTTTCAAAGAATTTCTAGGATAAATGGAAGAAAGGAATAATTTTAAATTTTCAGGACACGTTTATAGGGAAAATAACCACTCATGGTATGTGCAAAACATAGAGGATTTATTTTCCAGGTGAAAATGAACAGGGGTTAGTTTGCCTGGTTTTTCTCCACATTGTTTTCAAATCAAGCATTGTTTTATTTTTCGTGTTCTAAGGTGGGTGTTTCTGAGCTGACTAATAGATGCTCATTTCACTTCAGACGCAGTATTTCCAGAAGCAATTAGAAGTCTCACGTTTCTTGTATGGTTTCCTGGTTCTGGCCAAAAGATGACTCAGTAAAGCGTTAGGATCTTGTCCAGAGAAAGCCTGAAACTAAAACAATCAAAAAAAAAACATAAGTTACCAACAAATGAAGAGTTCTGCACAAAAAAAAAATCTTTAGTCAAGACAGTGGACTTCTTAAAAGTATTTGCATTTTTCCCTGGACTGTAATTGTAACGAGTGTCCCTGGCCCAGTGGGACACTCTCCTGTGCCCACCTCCCCGCCTCTAACCAGTGTGCCTCCAGTCTGTTCAGACCAGTGATGGTCATGAATTTTCCTAAACCCTCATTGACCGATTTCTATTTAAATCATGTCAGTGGCTGGGCGGGTCGCTCACATCTGTAATTCTAGCAATTTAGGAGGCCGAGGCGGGCAGGTCACTTGAGCTCAGGCGTTCGAGACCAGCTGGGGCAACTTGGTAAAACCCCATCTCTACAAAAATTGGCTGGGTGTGGTGGTGGGCTCCTGTAGTCCCAGCTACTCAGGAGGCTGAAGCATGCGAATTGCTTGAACCTAGGAGGTGGATGTTGCAGTGAGCCAAGATCACGCCACTGCACTCCAGCCTGGGTGACAGAGCAAGACCCTGTCTCAAAAATAAATAAAAAGTCAGTAACATGTTCTGTGCATTTATTATCTTCTGTATAAAATATTGTATTGTTTGTGTTGTGTTGTGTTGTATTCTTTTGAGATGGAGTCTCTGTTGCCTGTGTCGGAGTGCAGTGGTGCCATCTCAGCTCACTGCAACCTCCACCTCCTGGGTTCAAGTGATTCTCCTGCCTCAGCCTCCTGAGTAGCTGGCATGCCACCATGCCCAGCTAAGTTTGTATTTTTTCTAGAGACAGGGTTTCGCTATGTTGCCCAGACTGGTCTCGAACTCCCAGCCTCAAGTGATCTGCCTGCCTCAGCCTCCCAAAGTGCTGGGATGACATGCCTGAGCCACTGCGCCCAGCCTCCTGCACACGGTTCACGTCAATGTCTGGGGCATGGCCTTCTTCCATGAGATGTTATTGCAGTGCTTTCCATGCTTTCACGTGCATGGGAATCAGCTGGGGATCTTGTTAAGATGCAGACTTTGCTTCTGCGGGCGCTAGGTGGCCCTGAAATTCTGCATTCCTCACTGGCTTCCAGGCGCTCCCAGTGCTGCTGGCGGGGCCGCAGGTTAGATGGCAGATGAGAGCACAAGTGAATGCCAGGCTGGACAGCAGGGACCTCACCTGTTTTTTTCATTCTTTCACAACCAGTGTGATCTACCCAAAACAGGCACTGGTAAGTTCTTGTTGCATTCAGATCGCATATCAATCAAAATTTGGAAAAATTAATGCTTTGAAATATTGCTGGCCAATTAGTTTAAGGTGTGGTTTCCACCAAGAACGCTCCTCATTCATGAATTCAGAGTCCTGTAAAATTAGCACAGAACGTTCACCTTTTAAACCTCACTCATAAATAGAGTCACTTACCTTTCCCAAATTTCCTCTTGGGTTAAAAATGTTGGTTCTCGAGTCTGAAAAACAGTTTTGAAACCAATTCATCAGATCCGTTGTTTCTCCTGTATGTTTGTTTTAATATATACACATGTACATGTATAATGTTACTAAATTACGACTAGTTTCTAGTCTTTTTGCACACTGCAGCAAAACTTTCTGGAATGCACACAGGGACTCCTGTTCTTACCTTGAGTTCACAAAAGTCACTGCATTTTCCTCAGTAACTTAGCAGTACAGTAGTTCGTCAAAGATATTTTATAACAAATGAACTGTCTATTAAACAATACCTATTAAAAGGCTTTTTTTTTTTTTTTTTTTTTTTTTTCTGAAACAGTCTCACTCTGTCACCCAGGCTGGAGTGCAATGGTGAGATCTTGGCTCACTGCAACCTCCGCCTCCAGGATTCAAGCAATTCTTCTGCCCCAGCCTCCCTAGTAGCTGGGATTACAGGCACCTGCCACCACGCATGGCTAATTTTTGTATTTTCAGTAAAGACGAGGTTTCACCATGTTGGCCAGGCTGGTCCTAAACTCCTGACCTCAAGTGGTCTGCCAACCTCAGCCTCCCAAAGTGCTGAGATTATAGGTGTGAGCCACTGTGCTCAGCAAAAGGCTCAATTTTGTTTCCAGAACTTCCTGAGCGCTCGTGTCAATGCTTGGAGGAATGTGGCCGTGGGGGACAAGCTGACTATTGATTATTTTCTGTGTGACTCGAGCATTTTACTTGTCTTGACTCATTGACTCTTCACAAGTTACCTTCTGAGGTGGAAACATCGTTTCTGATTACAGATTTAAAAACTGGAGCACAGAAAGATTACTTTGTTTAAGGTTTCAGTAAGTGGGAAACCAGGATTTTAAATTGCACTCACTGGAAACTGGAATAATTACCACCAACTCCTACCCTCCAAAAAGTAAAAGTCCACACAGAAAGACAAAATGCTGAGATGCCAAAGGGCATGGCGTGTGTGAGGAGCTGCCGCAGAAAAGCTGGTTGCAGAGGCCGGAGGGGAGAGTGTTGGCAACTACTTATTTTATATAGCTGTTTTTTTGTTTTTTGTTTTTTTGAGATGGTGTCTCACTCTGTCACCCAGGCTGGAGTGCAGTGGCGTGATCTCGGCTCAATGCAACCTCTGCCTCCCGGGTTCAAGTGAGTCTCCTGCCTTGACCTCCCAAGTAGCTGGGGTTACAGGTGCACACCACCACGCCCAGCTAATGTTTTGTATTTTTAGTAGAAACGGGGTTTCACCATGTTAGCTGGGCTGGTCTTGAACTCCTGACCTTGTCATTCGCCTGCCTCGTCCTTCCAAAGTGCAGGGATTACAGGCGTGAGCCACCACCTCTGGCTATATAGCTCATCTTTACATTACAAAACAGGGCTTTGCCTCTTCTAGACAAAGACAGATGGTAAGTTCAGTAGCAATTAAATCAGACATGCCATAAACACAAGAAGATTTTTACCTGCATTCCTGAGAACATCCCCTCTTTCTGCACCCAGCACCTCTGGCAATATCTGCAGAAGGGAAGCTCTTTCTAGATCCTCCAGAGTTAACGGCACATCTTCATCAGGTGCTACAGAGTAAAAACAGACACTCGCAATTTGGTTCATCCTTCAATTAGTTATTTCTGTTCCTTGTATCTTTGGAGAGTACCAGAGATAGGGAGATGAACACCAGAAAAGCTTCCTGCATTAAGTTCATGATGTGTCATCAGCATATTCTAAAAGAGAAGTGGAAATGCTGCCCCCCGCGTGCCAGCGCAGAACAGGAAGCCGGGAGGCGTGGATCGGACGCCTGTGTGAAGCCTCGAACACGAGCTTAGGGCTGAGCCACAGGCTCTCTCAAAACCGTTTTGGTTCAAGAAGTCGGACTGTCCCTCATTTCTGCTTATCTACTGCTGCTTACTGCCCTTCCACTTTTAGATATTAGCGTGGGGAAATTGGAGTGAGAGGAAAAATAAGGATTGTTTATGTTCTTCCTATAAAGACAGTAGGATGGCATCACCTCTTTCTTACTGAACCTCAAGATTTCAATACAGTTATTAGAATCAGCTTCCAAATAATCTGTAAGGAACTTGACTGTGGCGTTTCCTTTGTGAAAAGTGGTTGACCAGATGGCGTATAGAATGTGTGGTAAGTGTGCGTAAGGTGTGTGGAACAGGCACTCCGGGGTGTGTTAAATAACGTGTATGTGCGGCGTGGTAAGTGCAGCCTGCCACCGTGCTGCGATTCGAGGCTGCGGGAGTCGGGGTGGGAGGCCACGTGCAGCACCGCCACTCCACAGGCTTACAAATCCCTGCAACCTTGTGGAGGATGGTGAAGGCCCATCATAAAGGCAGCTGAGCACGTTCATAGCACTTCTGAAGAATGTTAATGAAATCCATAAAGCTTGATCATCTGTAAGTGCTTGATGTCATGAAAGCTCATTTCTGGAGAAATAAATGAGAAGAAATTCTGAGCTAAGCTGCCACTTGTTAGAATCTGAGTGAGATGCTACACTCATTTCACCTAAGTTTCTTAAATTATGTGTAGATTTTTGAAGATGACAGTAATATCTGAATATTTTCATTTCTTATTTCATCTTGAGATGTGCACTGTTTCTTTGTAAACAGCAGCGATTCAGTAATTGAATGCCTGTGTTTGACCATTAGAGGACCGCCAGGAAGCATCTCAGTGACTAGGGAAGTTGATTGACAGTGCTTTATGACAGTGCCCGGTAATCATCAGAAAGCTGCTCGGGATGAACTTTTAGAGGCTAGAAATTAGAAATTCCATGGCTTAGAGAAGCTTTTTTTTTTTTTTTATTTAAAAAAAAAGTCTAGAAGTACTCAAGATTTAAGACAAGATTAAATCTAGTTCAGATTTCGATGGAGCCTAATACCCCAGCATTAGCCTTTTCATTTCTTAAACGAAATGGAAAGATAATGGCAAGATGAGTCCTACTTGACTGATATATTTTTTAACTTAACTTAGACTTAAACTGAATTAACTTAAAGGAAACGATCAACATACTTGGAAATCTATGAGCTCCCTAGCTCCCTAGTTTGTCATTTAAAAAAAAATTTAATGAACATTTTTGTTTCATGGAACACACATCAGATGATTTTTTAACATAATATAAGGTAAAACAAATAAATCCATTATAAATCTATAATTAGAACAACCAGTGCTACAGTCAGTTTATTTAAAGTAAAAACCAAAAGTAATGACGTTTTAAATTGCATGCAATTTTTAAAATTGGAAAAAAAAATTATGTTACCCAAAGCAAGAATCTGAACTACAGAGGCAACCTGAAACAAAATAGTCTCCCTTTTCTCCTTTTACATTGTAGAGAGGGAGAGAGAGAAAAAAAAAAAAAAACTGTATCCATTTCTACATCTAAAAACATGTGTAGTGAGGATCCTCTAATATTCTTTTCAAAGCTGGAAGTATTGATAGAACAAGACCCAAAACCCCTTTGAGCAGGAATCCCATTCTTATCTCTAACATTGAATTTAAGACTGGTGAAGGCTCTTTCAAGACTAACATAAAGGGGAAAAAAAATCTTACCTGAGAGTTGAAGGGATACTTCCCTGGAGTCAAGGAGAGGAAGAGATAAGAGAGGATTTAAGAATCCTATGAAGAGCAAACAGCAGGAGACCAGCTTATACATGATGGCTGCGAGACAGACAAAATAGACGGCTTCTCCCTTCTTGTCTTCTCGTGTAGCGAACTCTCAACCTGCTCCTTCTCATTCTGCTCACTGATTATATATATCATCCTATGACCTTACATCATCCTCTCCAAAAAAATAAAATAAATTCATTGGCTATGGAGGCTAAAAGGCAATCACTTAGCATTGATGTAATTTTTCAAGGTAACAAGTCATAGACAATAAATTAACGGTCTTGTTGCCTAGTGTACAAAGTAGGTATTATATAAAGAACAGTGAGTTTATAAATCTGGCACAAAGAAGTAACTTACAGCAATAAATCATGAATTAAAGAAAGGATTGGATACGAGTTGAAGTGGCCAAAGCAGAGAGACGTGGATTTATGAGTTGAGCAGAAGTGACGCAGAACATGACATGAAATATGTTGATTTCCATTTTTTAATCTTTCATGAGTGAGTAGATGAGATGTCATGCTGTGTTTGGGGCTGCCATCCCTGAAGAATGACAATCTGTGGATTAAAACTTAAAACCAGCTATTTCCTTTAAAATAGGGAAACGTTAGAATACATAGCAAACATCGCTCAAGGCTCAGGACAATTCTGTACCTACACATGGCCTCATGGGAAGCCACAAGCACTGGAGTCTTCGGAGAAAGGAAATAACTTCGTAAAGTTGAATATTATTCAGCAAGGAGGGCTGAAGGACTTACCCCGGAAAGCTCACTGAGAAACATTTCCAGAATGTGGCCTCTACTCCTAACTATACTCTGCCCCGGCTGCTCCAAGTCTGGATGGATGGAAAGGTCTCCTGACAGGTGTCCTTAAGTCTGCCTTCAGGGCTGCCACAGGCTCACCACAGCAGAGTGATGCCAGAAGCATCTGCATAAGTCAGATCATGGCGGTTCTTCACTCAAAACTTTCTGTGGACCTACACATAAAAGTTATGAAGAGAGGCTAGGCACAGTGGTTCATGCCTGTGATTTCAGCACTTTGGGAGGCTGAGGCAGGAGGATCGCTCGAGCTTAGGAGTTCAAGACCAGCCTGGGCAACATAGAGAAACACTATCTCTACCAAAACCACAAAAATTAACCAGGTGTGGTGGTGCATGCCTGTATCACTTGAGCCTGGGATGGGAAGTTGAGGTTGCGGTGAGCCAAGTTGCACCACTGCATTCCAGCCTGGGTGACAGAGAGAGACCCTGCCTCAAAAAAAAAAAAAAAACATGAACGCCTTCACAACCTTGGGTTAGGCAAACATTTCTTAGACAAGACACGACAACACAGAAAAAAAAATTGAGACAGGAGGAGTAAGAGATCTATTGTACCTCACTGTGACTCTAGTTAATAACAATGTATAGTTGAGGATTTCTAAAAATCGATTTTGTGTTCTCATCACAAAAAAATGCTGAGAATGTGAAGTAATACACATGTGAATCAGCTTGATTCAGTCATTCCGCAATGTGTGCATGTATTAAAACTTCATGAAGGGCCAGGTGCGGTGGCTTACGCCTGTAATCCCAGCACATTGGGAGGCCGAGGTGGGTGGATCTCCCGAAGTCAGGAGTTCAAGACCACCCTAGACAACATGGTGAAACCCCTGTCTCTACTAAAAATACAAAAATTAGCAGGGCTAATTTATTATTATTAGCAGGGCTAAATTAGTGGGTGTCTGTAATACCAGCTACTGGGGAAGCCGAGGCAGGAGAATTGCGTAAACCTGGGAGGCAGAGGTTGCAGTGAGCTGAGATCACACCACTGCACTCCAGCCTGGGAGATAAGAGTGAAATTCCATCTCAAAAAAAAAAAAAGTTAGGATGTATACCATAGATTCCACTTTTGTAAATCAATAAATAGATGGACAAAATTAATAAATTGGACTTCATCAAAATTAGAAATGTTTGCTCAAGATACTGGTAAGAAAATGAAAAGGCCAGGCAGGGCACAGTAGCTCACGCCTGTAATCCCAGCACTTTGGGAGGCCAAGGCAGGTAGATTGCCTGAGGCCAAGAGTTTGAGACAATCCTGGCCAATATGGTGAAACCTGTCTCTACAGAAAGTAAAAGAATTAGCCAGGCATGGTGGCGGGCACCTGTAGTCACAGCTACTCGGGAGGCTGAGGCAGGGGGATAGCTTGAACCTTGGAGGTGGAGGTTGCAGTGAGCTGAGATCATGCCGCTGTACTCCAGCCTGGGCGATACAGTATGACAAAAGGTTTGAACGGTACTTCACAAGAGAAGATACGCAAGTAGCTCGAAGCGCAGGAAGAAATGACGTCATTAGTCATCAGAGAAATTCGGATTACAATCCCAATGTGAGGTTGCTCCCATACCCGCCACTATGGCCGCCATTGGAAAGACTGACAATACCGCATGTCCTGGGGAAAATAGAGAGCACGGGCCACTCACATGTTGGATGGGAAGTGAATGGTTCAACCCCTGGGGAAAACACCTTGATGCTCTCTTGAAAAGTGAAACATTCTGTGTGCAGTGGCTCACGCCTATAATCCCAGCACTTTGGGAGGCCAAGGCGGGCAGATCACGAGGTCAAGAGATCAAGACCATCCTGGCCAACATGGTGAAACCCCTTCTCTACTAAAAATACAAAGAAAAGAAAAACATACACTAACTGTGCAACCCAGAAATACCTCTTCTAGGTACATACCCAAGTGAAATGCCACATTTATCCACACAATCATTTGTACACAAATAAACGTTCATAGCAGCTTTATTCACAACAGTAAAAAGCTGGAAACAATCCAAATGTCCTTCAACAGGTGAATGGATAAAGAAGCTGTGCTATCTCGGCCGGGCGCGGTGGCTCACGCCTGTAATCCCAGCACTTTGGGAGGCTGAGGCAGTCAGATCATGAGGTCAAGAGATCGAGACCATCCTGGCCAACATGGTGAAACCCCGTATCTATTAAAAATACAAAAATTAGCTGGGCATGGTGGTACATGCCTGTAGTCCCAGCTACTCAGGAGACTAAGGCAGGAGAATCACTTGAACCCAGGAGGCAGAGGTTGTAGTGCGCCAAGATGGCACCATTGCACCCCAGCCTGGGTGTCAGAGCGAGACTCCATCTCAAAAAACAACCAAAAAAAGGAAGCTGTGCTATCTCATACAATGGAATTCTAGACAGCAAAACAAAGAAACTATTCATAAACTCCCATGGAAGAATCTCAGAGTCTTTCTACCAAGCAAAAGAAGCCAGACCCAGAAGGGAATGTGTTGCATGGTTCCATTTAAATGAAATTCTACACAAGGAGAAGCAAGAATTTCTAGCAACAAAGGTACCTGGCACCTGGGATGGGAGATGGGGGATTGATTACAGGGAGACAGGGGAGCTTTGGGGGGTAATGAAAATGTTCTATATCTTGATCAAGGCAATGGCTATATGATTTATCCATTGGTCAAAACCCATCACTTAAAATGGGTGCATTTGTTGATGGAGAAAATCTCCGCTGCCATCTCATTTCATGTTTGACCTCTCCTAATACTACTCCCCCTACCCCGCCCCAGCATCCTCCACTCCAGACATTCTCAACTCCTTGCTGCTCTGTAAACATGCTTCTGCCACAGGGCCTTTGCACTGGCTGACCCGTCTGCCTGGAGTGCACCTTCCCTGACAGGTGCACGGTTCCTCCCTCACCTTCGTCAAGTGTTTGCCAGACTATTCCCTTTACATGAGGCCTTCCCAGATCAGCCCACCCCATCCACTCTTGCCCTGCTCTGAATTTTCCATATCACAGCACCTTCTATCTCATTATTATTATTATTACCTTTTTTTTTTTTTAAGACAGAGTCTCACTCTGTCATCCAGGCTGGAGTACAATGGCACAATCTCAGCTCGCTGCAATCTCTGCCTCCCGGGTTCCAGCGGTTCTCCTCCTCAGCACCCCCAAGCAGCTGGGATTACAGGCACGCACCAGCACACCCAGCTAAATTTTCCTATTTTTAGTAGAGATGGGGTTTCACCATGTTGGCCAGGCTGGTTTTGAACTCCTGGCCTTAAGTGATCCACCTGCCTCAGCCTCCTAAAGTGCTGGGATTACAGGTGTGAGCCACCACACCTGGCCATTATTATTATTATTATTATTATTATTGTTATTGTTATTATTTTGAGACAGAATCTCACTCTTTCACCCAGGCTTGAGTTCAGTGGCATCATCATGGCTCAATGCAGCCTTGACCTCCAGGCTCCAGCCATTCTACCTTGGCCTCCCAAGTAGCTGTAACCACAGGCACATGCCACCATGCCCAGCTATTTTTTTTTTTTTTGGTACAACTGTGTTGCCCAGGCTGGCCTCAAACTCTTGATCTCAAGGGCTCCTCCTGCCTCAGCCTCAGCCTTCCAACCCTCTGGGATTACAGGCGCAAGCCACCATGCATGGCTTTTTTTATTTTTTGTACAGACAGGGTCTTGCTGTGTTGCCCAGGCTGCTCTCACACTCACATTCCTGGGCTCAAGAGATTCTCATGCCTTGGACCCCCCTGTAGTGCTGGGATTCCAGGCATGTGCCGCCACACCTGGCTACCGCACTATTTCACATAGTTATTCTTCATAGTAGGCAGACTCAGTAAATCTTTGTTGAATCAGTGAGGGTGCCAACCATATGGGAGTCTCTGTTTAGGGGAAAGAACAGTGAATAAAATAAAAAGTTTCTATTTTCATGAACTTTCGGACTGGAAGCGACAGACAACAAGATGAATATGTGCCGTAGGAATTGTTTATTGCCATGAAGAGCAGTGACAAGGAGACAGTTCAGGGGGCAGGTGGTCAAGGCAGGTGTGATTTCAGACAGGGCCCTCGGGACGCTCTGGGAGCAGATTCCTGACACGGCAAATCAAGAAAGTGAAGCGAGTCCCTGGGGGGGCCCTGCTGCTGACAGTTGGGGAACCTTCCAGAAGGCCCATGAATCGGACCTTAAAAAGTACTCTTACAAAATTGATCTTGGAAACTGGTGATGGTTGGACAAAACTCCTTCCTTTAGCCCTCCTTAGAGTAAGGTGCACTCCCCATAAAGCAGGGTTCTCTCCTTTTGAAATCGTATATGGAAGGGCACCTCCCAAACTACCCAGGTTAAAGGATGCCCATTCGGCAGCAATATCCCAGGGAAATCTCTTAGAGTACTTGCAGTCCCTCCGACAGGTGCAGGGCATCATCCAGCCACTCGTTCAGGGAACACACCCTAATCCAGTTCCTGATCTGGCTGGGCCCTGCCACCCCTTCCAACCTGGTGTACATCAAAAAGTTCCAGAAAGAAGGAACCGCAGGGTGGGGCCCACACGGACTCTGCAGCTTTCACTGTGGAGCCACAAACTGGATCCGTAGACACAAGCCTCTAAGGTTCCCACACACTCACACATGCATGCACACATGCACTCAGAGCTTATTACAGTCTTTTTGCACTTCGTAAACAGTTTAAACCTTGAAGAGCTTTTTAATTTCTTTGTAAATATTTCAAATTGGACAGAAACCAGGGACTCTGTCCTCCAGCATCCTGGAGTAGCAACAGAATCGAGAGGGATGCCCTTGTCAGGGCTGAACCCCTCCAAATCAGACAGTAGGACAGAACCAGGGACCACGGACACCCGGAGTCCAAAAACAGACAGAACCAGGAACCCTAGACCCCCAGAGTCCAAAGGCAGAACAAAATCAGGAACCCCGGACACCCAGAGTTCAAACACCAGAACCAGAACCAGAGACTCTGGGGCACTCAGAGCCCAAGGTCACAGGAATCACTGTAGTCAATTCCAGCGTCCCAGTAATTGGACAATCCCTGTAACTTCCAGAAATAACCAGGTCAGGCCTGACTTACCTTCTCCGCAGAGCAGGACCAGGGACCCTGAAGAATAATTTGGTGGAGCACCCTGGGAGTCGATCCACTCTCCTCCGGCAAGAGGTGGCCTATGGGGCCCTGGAACGTCTCGGGAGGCACCTCCCTATAGTCCACCTCCTCCCCAGGGGGAGTCTGGAACAATCCCGGTCTGCACCCGGTGGCAAAAAATACAAATAAGAATTAATAGTTCTCGCTGGGGACTCCAAATGTTATGTCTGAGTGAGTTAAAAAGGAATGTGCCACACACTAAGTTCCAGTTAAGAGTCCTTTAATAATTAGCCGGCTACCGAGAGATGGCAAACACTCAAAATTCTCTCAGCCCAAGGAAGGGGCTTGATTACCTTTTATACCTTGATTTAGGTAGGGGAGGGGAGTACCTAGCTGAAGCAGAATTTTACAGAAGGAGAAAAGCAGGTTAGAGGAAGGGGCTGCAGGCACAGGTGGTTTTCATACAATTCAATGATCAAAGAAAAACGGGGGTGATCAGGCTCCTTTTACACAATGATCAAAGGGAAACATTTTTCTTATAATAGCAGGGGGAGGTATGCCAAGCAAGACGCAGTACAATGGTTACAAGTGTTAAAAACAGTACACTTCAATGCTTCTAAGTGCAGCATGACCCAGCCATGCATCCAAAAGGGCTGCAGTGAGGAGGAGGAAGCCAGGTTGGAGTTTACAGCTAAGATGAAGTCAGTGATGCTAGCCCAGGGTAGCTTATTACAAGACCAACCTAACCAACATGGTGAAACCCCGTCTCTACTAAAAATACAAAGAAAAGAAAAACATAC
>NW_016107555.1:1683778-1712255 GCF_001604975.1 Cebus imitator
AAAAAAAAAAAAAAGAAAAGATTATAAAAACTTGGAAAACATAAAAGAACTAGAGTATTAGGTAGTTACTACTATGTTAAAAAAAAAAAGATGAACTTGTGGGCAAGCACTGGTGGTGTGTCATTTTACAGAATTGAAAATAAGGGGATTTTTTCTTTTCTTAAAATGTTTTGGTGGGGCGTGGTGGCTCACACCTGTAATCCTAGCACTTTCGGAGGTTAAGGCAGGAAGATTGCTGAACCCAGGAGTTAGAGACAAGCCTAGGCAACAGAGTGAGACCCTGTGTCTACAAAAAATACAGAACTTAGCCGGAAGTAGTGGTGCACCTGTGGTCTGCGCCACTTGGGAGGCTGAGGCGGGAGGATCACCTAAGCCTGGAAGACTGAGGCTGCAGTAAGCCATGATCTTGCCATTGCACTCCAGCCTGGGCAACAGAGGGAGACCCTGTCTCCAAAAAAAAAAGTTGTTTTACATATACATGTATGTATGAATGTGTATGTCTGTCTATGTATTACATGTGCACGTTTGTGTCATGTAAAACACTCACAAAGTCTCACCAAGAGGAAGGAGGGACTCAAGCCAAGAGACGGGGTCTTTGAAGACCCGTGAGGACCATTTCAAAAAGAGGTGGGAGATGAACTCCTGGGCTCCAAGGAAGACGCTGTTTGCCAAGCTTTGTCATTCCCTGGTGACGCAGGGGGTACTTCTGACAGTTATTAGTGATGGCTTTACAGCATGGCCTAATTAGGTTACTACTAAAGGCTTACGCTTAAAAGAAAATTAGCTTCTTTCCTGCCACAGACCATCAATGACAGTGTCACCTTGTCCCAGAAATGTACTGAGCACGTCATTCCACCCTATGGCCCTTGCACTAAGCAGCATGGCTTCGCATCTGTGCCAGGACGCACATGAGAGACGGCCGCCCTGAGAGGTGGCATTCCTCTAATTAGCTGCCAACAAAGTACCTTCTGAAGAGAGAGAGGCATTTTCTGTGTGTCATAAAGAAGTAAACTATTAATATTTGGGGTAACTTTTGCCCATGGAGCACTCCTATCCACTGGATAAGCATAGCATAAAAATTACAAGCCTCTTTTCAGTTTTTGTTTTGAAATTGATCTAAACTCCCTCTCCTGTCCTGCCACGTGATCTCTGCACACACCAGCTCCCCCTTGTCCCAACTACTCAGGAGGCTGAGGTGGGAGGATGGCCTGATCCCAAAAGGCAGAGGCTGCAGTGAGCCAAGATTGTACCACCGCACACCAGTCTGGGCGACAGAGCGAGACTCTGTCTCAAAATAAATAAATAAATACATATATATATATATATATATATATATATATATATATATATGTAGAGCAATGAGGATACAAAAAGGGTGTTTGTTAAACAGGGAGTGATGGTATTCACTCACTCACTCAACAAGCACGATTGAGCTTGTGCCAGGGACTGTGTGGGGTGCTAGGGATGCAGCAATGAACAAGACAGACAACGCCTCATCAATTTACGATCAGTGTCAGGTGACCAACGCCACAGAGAACTAAGTGGGCTCAGATGGGTGATGGGACGGAAGTGCTCTTTTCCGGGAGAGGGTCAGCGTAGGCTTACGGGAAATGTGGAGAGAACCTCAAAGCTTTCTGAGCGAAAGAGCCTCCAGGCAGATGAAACAGCGAATGCAAAGGCCCTGGGGTGGGATTGTGCTGGGCCTGTTTGAGGAACAGCCAGGAGGCCCGTGGGGTTCAGCGTGATCAAGGCGGAGAAGGGTGGGAGTTGAGGCCAGAAAGATGCAGAAGGACAGGTCACATGGGCTCCGGAAGTTACTTTAAGGACTTTCAGTTTTAAAATGAATGAGCTAGGAGGCTCATTTTGAAGAACAGTATGGCACAATCTAAATTGTGTTTTATTTTTATTTTTATTATTTTTTGAAACAGTGCCTTGCTCTGTTGCCCAGGCTGGAGCACAGTGGTGCAACCACTAATCACTGCAGCCTCAAACTCCTGGGCTTATACCATCCTCTTGCTTCAGCCTCCCAAGGTGCTGGGATTATAGGCATGAGCCACCACGGTGAAACTGAATTATGTTTAAAGGGCTGACTCCAAGGCCAGGCACGGCGGCTCACCCCTGCAATCCCAGCACTTTGGGAGGCTGAGGCGGGGGAATCACAGGGTTAGGAGTTTGAGACCAGCCTGGCCGACATGGTGAAACCCTGTCTCTACTAAAAATACAAAAATTAGCTGGGTGTGGTGGTGGGAGCCAGTAATCCCAGCTACTTGGGAGGCTGAGGCAGGAGAATCATTTGAACCTGGGAGGCGGAGGTTGCAGTGAGCTGACATCGGGCCATTGCACTCCAGCCTGGGCAACAGTGCTAGACTACGTCCCAAAACAAAACAAAACAAAACAAAAATGCTCACCCTGGGCTTGGCATAGTGACTTACACCTGTAATCCCAGCACTTTGGGATTACAAGGCAGGAGGATCACTTGAAATCAGGAGTTTGAGACCAGCCTGGCCACCATGGTGAAACCCTGTCTCTACTGAAAATACAAAAACCAGCCGGGCGTGGTGGTACACACCTGTAATCCCAGCTATTCGGGAGGCTGAGGCATGAGAATTGCTTGAACCAGGGAGGTAGAGGTTGCACTGAGCCTAGATCGTGCTACTGCGCTCTAGCCTGGGTGACAGTGCAGTAGCAGGATCTAGGCTCAGCACTCTGGGAGGCCTGGTCTAAAAAAAAAAAAAAAAAAAAAAACAACAACAACAACAACAAGGCTCACTCCAGCTTCTGTGAAGGGGTCAGATCCCTGCATCTGTTCTGAAGGAAAAGGCGGCGGAACTTGCTGGATATGAAAGAGGAACACCAAGGATGACGCCAAGGTTTTGGGCCTGAGAACCTGGCAAGGTGGCGTGACCAAACTGTGCAATGGGTTTGGAACAGGCTGGAGGCGATCATCAGTGATTTGGCTTGGAAGTCTGGGTTTGGGGTGCCTGTGAAACCCCTGGGAGAGAGGTCAAGAAGGGAGCTGAATGCTGGCAACCTTGACAGGAGCCATTTCGGTGGTCTAGGAGGGTTGAAAGTCTAATTGGGGTGAGTCCAAGAAACAAAAGGGGCAAAAAGGTAGAAATCATGAGGACCAGGTCTTTTGCAGAGTCTTGCTGGAAAGCGGGCAGAGAAGAGGGGCGGCAGCTGGAAGACACTCTGGTGTCAGGAGAGAGATGGCTCAAGAAGGGGCATGTCGTAGCTGGGTTTCCTGCGGTGAGCTGGACCTGCTTTGCCTCTTGCACATGGTGTCCTCACAGCAGCCTCTGCAGCAGCCCCCAGGTCAACGCTAGTGAGTGGCAAAGCTGAGGTTTGCCCCCGGCAGCCAGGCTTTGTGCCCGCCACTGCCCTGTCCCTCAGGAAACAGCCTTGGGACAAAAGGCAGAAACGAGCAGGTCCCCAGGGGCAGCTTGGCACAGCATCTGGCAGGTGGCGTGCAGCGTGAAGAACATGTGAGAGCAAACTCTGCTTTTATTTCTACTTTGGTGACAAGTAGGTTTTGGACTTCAAGATTCCCCCAGGTGCTGATGGCTGGAATACTGGTTTCTTTTTTTTCAGATGGAGTCTTGCTTTGTCACCCTGGCTGGAGTTCAGTGACGCAATGTCAGATCACTGCAACTTCCACCTCCCGGGTTCAAGCGATTCTCCTGCCTCGGCCTCCCGAGTAGCTGGGATTACAGGTGTCCACCACCACACCCAGCTAATTTTTGTAATTTTAGTAGAGATGGGGTTTTACCATCTTGGCCAGGCTAGTCTCGAACTCCTGACCTCATGATCTACCTGCCTTGGCCTCCCAGAGTGCTGGGATTACAGGCGTGAGCCACCGTGCCTGGCCACTGGTTTCTAATAAAATATCTCTTTGTTTTTTGTGACAGAGTCTCACTCTGTCACCAGGCTGGAGTGCAGTGGTGAGACCTCAGTTCACAGTAACCTCTGTGTCCCTGGTTCAAGTGATTCTCCTGCCTCAGCCTCCTTAGTAGCTGGGATTATAGGCGAGCAATACCACACCCAGCTAATTTTTGTATTTTTAGTAGAGAAAGGGTTTCTCCGTGTTGGTCAGGCTGGTCTTGAACCTCTGACCTCAGGTGATCCGCTAGCCTCGGCCTCCCAAAGTGCTGGGATTACGGGTGTGAGCCACCGTGCCCTGCCTAAAAGACCTCTTTCTTCTGAAAAAAGCCCTCACAGTGGGCCTGCTAGGCCAGGCCTCTTCTCCTGCAGTTCTCCCACTGCGTCCTCTGCATGTCCTACCTCTGGGCCTGTCTTAGTCCATTTACTGTTGCTGTATAAGAATTCTGAGGCCGGGTAAATTATTAGGTTGGTGCAAAATTAACTGCAGTTTTGTCATTGCTTTCAATGGCAAAATCTGCAATTAATTTTGCACCAACCTTAATATTAAGAAAAGAGGCAGCTGGGTGCAGTGGCTCATGCCTGTAATCCCAGCACTTTGGGAGGCTGAGGCGGGCGGATCACCTGAGGTCAGGAGTTTGAGACCAGCCTGAACATGCAGAAACCCTGTCTCTACTAAAAATACAAAAAGCTAGCTGGGATTGGTGACACGTGCCTGTAATCCCAGTTACTCGGAAGGCTGAGGCAGGAGAATCACTTGAACCTGGAAGGCAGAGGTTGTGGTGAGCTGAGATCGTGCCACTGCACTCCAGCCTGGGCAACAGAGTGAAACTCTGTCCCAAAAAAAAAGAAAAGAGTCTTATTGGGCTTACAGGTCTGCAGCCTGTACAGAAGCATGGCGCTGGCATCTGCTTCTGGTGAGGGCACTCACGGCAGAAGGCAAGGGGAAGCTGGTGTGTGCAGAGACTGCATGGCAGGACAGGAAGCAAGAGAGACGGGGTGGCCAGGCTCTCTGAACAACCAGTTCTCTCAGGAACTAACAGAGCAAGAATCCACTCACCGTCCGCCCCCAGGGAGGGCATCCATCTATTCATCGGGGTCCACCCCCATGACCCAAACCCCTCCCATGAGAGCCCACCTCCAACACTGAGGACCAAATTTCAGTTTGCAAACTATGGCGGGGCCTTTGCACTGCTGTTCCCTCTGCTTGGAATGCTCTCCCTCCAATAGCTACATGGCTACCATATTCACCTCCTTTAAGTCTCTCCTCAAATAGGTAGGTGATAACATTCCCAATACGGCCTACCGTGACAGCCATTATTTCAAATTGCAGCCTGCTGTCTTCTACCCCTGCATTTCCTCTTACCCTATTTTAAACGTTCTCCCATCTCACCACATTTCACTTTTGACTGTGCATTTTGGGGTTATTATGAAAGCGGAGAGTGCTGTTTGCTCACTGATGTATCCCAAGCACCTAGAACAGCGCCTGGCCTTGGTAGGCACTGAAACGGCATTTACTGAATGAGTGAATTTGGGGCAATCCTTTTAGCCTGGCGCATGGGCTCTGGATTCATTTTTATTTATTCTATTTAGTTTCCAGCCCAAATTTATTGTCTAGCTATCGATTGCTGTGTAAGAAACCCCCACCTCCACCAAAATATATTGATTTAAGACAGCCATCATTGAATTGGCTCATGATTCTATCTATGGGTGAGCATGTGAGGCTGCTGTGGCCCGGGGTCACTCATGTGGCCCCAACCGTCTAAGACGACCTGGCTTGCCCATCTAGAGGCTGGTGCTGGCTGACAATAGGGCCTCCATCTCCACACGGCCTCATCCCCTGGGGCATCTGCCCGGGGGGAATTCACAAGGCCTCTCAGAGCAGCAGGAGGGCAGGAGCGGAAGCTGCAGCATCTTGAGGCTGAGGGACAGAGGTCCTCCGGGTCACTTCCACCACATTCTCCAGGTCACAGTGAGGCCCCAGGCCAGCCTGGATTCAAGGACTGGTGTGTGTGTTTGTGTAGGCTGCCATCACAAAGTACCACAGACAGCTCCCACAACACAAAGTTAGTTATCACAGCTCTGAAGGCTGGAAGTCCCAGATCAAGGTGTCAGCAGGGCTGGTGTCTCCTGAGGCGCCTCTCCCTGGCTTGCATGTGGTCATCGTGGGGGCCCAGGAACCGGTACTCCACAGCATGGCGCTTCATCCTGCTGGACTAAAGAAGCCTAGGTCTCTCCGACCTTCCCCCTCTCCCTCCTGTCTCTCGATCCTCCGTCCCTCCCAACGCACGAGGTGAAGCTGTCCTCCGAAGGTCCCTCGCCTGCCTCATGTCTGCACTCACCAAAGAAGACAATGATGACCTCTGGTCCATTTTTTGAGTTTTCTTTAACTGAGCTCAGACCCCAGGAAGAAAGACTGACATCTGTCAACGTGCTTAGAGAGACTTTGGTCACAAACCCTTGTCTGCTCTGCAGGCCCAATAGACTGTCCTGGACCCTTGTGTGTTCTTCACGCACATTGAATTCCCCTATGTTGGAAATACATGCTTGGTGCTGCAAAGAAAAAATCAGCACTGAGAAAAAGTATCTTTCAGAAACACAATTTTTACTTCCTGGACTGTAGGAAGGGTACCCTCGCCAGCCATTTTGCCGTAAGAGTACAAAGAACAAAGGAAAACACACAAATGTATCCCTTACACATTTGGGGTTGTCCTCACTGCTGCATCTGATCTCCATTGGCTGGAGCCAGACCTCACAATCTAAACTAAAACCTGATTGGCTAACAACTTAAAAGTTTTCTAAACAGGTAAAAGCAATGGAGAGAGGGACATGCCTGTGAGCACATCCAGCACAGACACCTTGGTTAAGTACAAGGACATAGAATGTACTATGTGTCTGTAAGCATGGCATGTCTAACAGCTACATAGGATAGGGCTTAACAAAGTCATTAGCACACTTATTCTCTAACAAGAGAGGAAACTTTAAAAAGGAAATTTTTTACTTCCCACACCCTAAAAATTATGTGCTATCCCCCTAAAATCATTGACACCTTTCCATCTCCCTTTCCCCTAAGAAGGGTATGTAAGTATCTGTACCCCAAGCACGGTGGGGAAGCATTCTGTTATCCGCCCCTATGCCCACTAATAAACCTGTATGCTTTCTCTCCTGCTAACCTACCTTTTGTCAGCTGGTTTTCTGCAAACCTCAGAGGGTGAAGGGGGACTTTCCCCTTGCCCCCCATGCGGTCTTCCCTCTGTCCACCCACAGTGGCCTCTCTGTGTGTCTGTGTCCTGACTGTCCTTCTCATAAAGACACCAATCATATTGGATTAGGACCCACCCCAATGACCTCATTTTTACCTTAATTACCTCTTACAGACCTTATCTCCAAATACAGGCTGAGCATGGTGGTTCTGCAATCCCAGAACTTTGGGAGGCCGAGGTGGGAGGATCACTGGAGGCCAGGAGTTCTAGACCAGCCTGGGCAACATAGGGAGATCCCATCTTTACAAATAAAATTTTAAAAATTATCCATACACCCATGGTCCAGCTACTCAGGAGGCTGAGGTGGAAGGATCACTTGAGACCAGGAGGTCAAAGCTGCAATGAGCCAAGATTGTGCCACTGAGTGACAGAGTGAGACCCTGTCTCAAATAAACGAATAAACAAATACAGTTCCATTCTAAGATACTGGAGGTAGGATTTCAGTGTATGACTGTGTGGGGGACACAGCCTGTGACAGGTGGGAAGAGAAGCTCCCTCCCTCCATGAAGCGCCACAGGCACCATGGAAAGGGCTCTGGGCCAGGGTTGGAGGAACTGTCACAGCCAACCACGCTGACCGTGCCCATGCCCTGGGCCCCCTGCCTGGCACCCCTGGAGCCTCCTCACAGCTGAAAGTAGGCAGGGAGTCACGTCCGGTGGGCTGGGGAGAGCTTCCACTCAGCCTCACCAGGACTGAGTTTCTCAGCAGGGACACCAGTGATGGTAGAGGGGGTGTCAGGTGAGCTGAGCGTGGAAAGCCACGAAACAGCACTCAGAAAGCTGGGTTCCCACGGGGCAGGGCCCACAGGAGAAAGTCCAGGTCCCTCTGCATGAGGCTCCAGCCCTCTCATGATCTAGTTCCATGCCAGCTTCAGAGTCACATCCCTCAGCACCACCCACACCCATCCCGGGCCTTGCACTTTCTCCTCTGCTCACGGTGCTCTTGAGTCACGCAGAACTCAACCTCATCTCCAAGATGCAGCCAAGGGCTCCACTTAGCTTTCCCTTCCTCCTTCCCGGGGAGGCTAAAGGAGAAAAGGCGCTTACCAAGCTACACGCCTGCCTGCCTCCTTCATCCAGGTTAGAAGTTCAGGGCCAGTGGGCCAGGCACAGTGGCTCACACCTGTAATCCCAGCACTTTGGGAGGCCGAGGTGGGCGGATCAAAAGGTCAGGAGTTCAAGACCACCTGGCCAATATGGTGAAACCTTGTTTCTACTAAAAATACAAAAATTAGCTGGGCATGGTGGCGGGTACCTGTAATCTCAGCAACTCAAGAGACCGAGGCAGGAGAATCACTTGAACCCAGGAGGCAGAGGCTGCAGTGAGCTGAGATGGCGCCACTGCACTCCAGCCTAGGTGACAGAGCGAGACTCTGCCTCAAAAAAAAAAAAAAGAAGTTCAGGGCCAGCATGTGATGCTGGTGCCGGCCCCATGCTAGGGCTGTGACATGTCACGCCAATGAACCCCAACATCATTTCATCCCAGGGCCAACCACAGTCCCAGGCGCGGAAGGGCTCTGTCACTCATGATCAAATTAAGTAAGTTGTTTCTGTTTTTGTTTTGAGACGGAGTTTCACTCTTGTTGCCCAGGCTAGAGAACAGTGGCACGATCTCGGCTCACTGCAACCTGCGCCTCCTGGGTTCCAGCGATTCTCCTGACTCATCCTCCCAAGTAGCTGGGATCACAGGCATGTGCCACCACGCCCAACTAATATGTGGGGTGGGGTTTTCACTATGTTCGTTAGCCTGGTCTCAAACTGCCGACTTCAGGTGATTCGCCCACCTTGGCCTCCAAAGTTCTGGGATTACAGGCATGAGCCACCATGCCTGGCTCAAATTAAATAAGTTTAAAATACATTATTGATTACAGTTGCAAAAAAGGGAGATCACCAAAATGTGAAGAACTTAACACAATTAAATATTGCCTGGTGTCGTGCACCAAATTGTATGGCCCCAAATTTATGTCAAAGTCCTAAACCCCAGGATTTCAGAATGTGACTATATTTGGATAGAAGGCCTTTAAGGACGTCATTAAGATAAAAATGGGGTCAGTCAGGTGGTCCCTCATCCAACAGGCCTGGTGTCCTCATAAGAAAAGGAGATTTGGACACACAGAGTGACATCAGACACATGTGCACACAGAGAAAGTACCATGTGAAGACACAGGAGAAGACAAACTTCTATAAGCCAAGAGGAGAGGCCTCACGGAAACCCCTCCTGCTGCCACATTGACCTTGAAGAAATAAACCTGAGGCCGGGCACGGTGGCTCCCGCCTGTAATCCCAGCACTTTGGGAGGCCGAGGTGAGCGGATCACTTGAGGTCAAGAGATTGAGACCAGCCTAGCCAACATGGTGAAATCCTGTCTCTAATAAAAATACAAAAATTAGCCAGGCGTGGTGGCAGGTACCTGTAGTCCCAGCTACTCAGGAGGCTGAGGCAGAATTATTTGAACCCGGGAGGTGGAGGTTGCAGTGAGGTGAGATCACACCACTGCACTTCAGCCTGGGTGACAGAGCGAGACTCCATCTCAAAAAAAAAGGAAAAGAGAAACCTGAAGCAGTAAGTCTTTGTTGTTTAAGCCCCTCCGTCTGTGGCACTGTTACAGCAGACTGAGTGCACTCATATAGCTGGTCGCAAGGCAGATGTATTAAATCAGACCCAGAAAAAAATAATTAGAAGAGGATTAGCACGAAATAGCTCACACGGTTCAAAACGTTGCCTCTCTCCCTGCACAATGGCTTCTACATCCTGAACGCAAATTCATAGTTCTGCCAGCACATCGCCAAAGAAAGGCTGTCTTCCGCTACTCTGTGCTCTGACAGTTTTGTTAATGAGGGTGCCTTGCTGGGCCTTCTCCTAACGCGTGTTCATTTCCACTTTTGCGGCAGAGTCGCTATGCTAATGCCTCTGCTGATTCATTGCAAATAGGGTGATGGATCTCTCATGGGCACATGTTTCATCCAACCCAGAGATAAAGCCCCATCCAGTTGCAGGAGGATGAGCTTGGGTTTTAGAGTCCAAATTTTTGCTTCAGACTCCCAGGAGACAATTTTATAATCCTTCTACCAATATCTATTGAGGCAGCCTGCAAGCACTCCACCCTATGGGGTAGCGGGGAGTGTGGACATCAGGGAACTGACTTGACAAAGGTACTCCTGGGGACTCTGGGGGCAGTGAGGGCCCAGCCAGTCCAGCAGACACACCCACCATAGCCCACAAGCCTGTCTTCACTCGTGAGGGCCAGAAGGCCCATGTCCCCACCACCCTGTGCGGCAGTGAGCAGACTAGGTGGCCTTGGCTTGTTCTCTATCTGTGGGATAATGTTGATGGTATCAACATTTATGCAGGTGTCCCATGGCTGTGTGCATTCTGGGGACAGTGCCGTGGGCCAAATGTATCCTCCAAAGTTCATACTCTGAAGCCCTAATCCCCAGTGAGATGGTATTTGCAGGTGGAGCTGTTGGGAGGGGACTGGAGGTAGATCAGATCATGAGGGTGGGACCCCCTTGATGGCATTAGTGCCCTTATAAAAACAGGAAGAGACAAGAGAGCTCTTTGTCTGCCATGTAAGGACACAGGAAGGCCACCATCTGCAAACCAGGCTCTCACCAGACACCAAATCTGCTGGCACCTTGATCTTAGACTTTGTAGCCTCCAAAACTGTGAGAAATGAAGTCTGTTGTTTAAGCCTCCACTCTGTGGTATTCTGTAAGAGCAGCCTCAACAGACGAAGGCAGGCGGCACGTGCCCGGTGTCTCTGGAAAAGAGGTATGCAGCTGCAGCAACACCCCGCTTTCAGATGACAGAGGCTGCCCAAGGTGGAGATGCCTGCCAAGTTCCTGCAGCTGATCTTGATGGGCCTGAAATGGGAACCCAGGTCTGGCAGGACGGTTGGTTCCTTTCACCGTATTTGACATCCCCTCAAATGACCTTGACCCTCTGGGAAGGTAGAAGGTGTGTGACTGAGCCCTTTCAAGGGCAGTCCCCGGATACTGGGGTACCGCCACTGCGGAGATGCCTGACAGAAGCAATCGTGTGAAGTTGGACCACGTGGCTCTGCCCATGCCTCCCCGAAATGGGGGTGAGCCCATGAGGAAAGGGCTGCATTCCTAGTGATGAGAGCGCTATTCCACAGGCCAAGGTTTTTCTAACATACTTTGAAAAACAGGCCTTGAAAATGCCTCCTTTCTAGGGGACCTTGTGGGCAGCCACAGACGGGCTGAAGCTTAACTTCCAGGCATCATTTTTCTTGCAGAAATGTCCATTGCCATCCTGGTGACCTGGAAGTCTGCTGTGCAAAGAAGAATGGGCTGCCAAGGAGTGACATTCGGGTCTGGATTTGGTCCAGCGGGGGATGCGTCACGCACCCGAGTGATGGCCAGCGGAGAGGAAGGCTGACGTGGAAATAAATATCCGCTCTGTGTATTGATCTGATTCATCCAATTACCTAGGAAGCTCAATTGAGAGAGGTCCAAGGGAATGACTCAAATGTCACCCCAATGATGCCCGAAAGGCTTCAGCCAGCATTTTTTTCTCATATCACTGAGGAGACTGTTAGTTACTGGGAATATTAATTGCTGCTGAGAGCTGGGTGTAAAGTTAAGTGGAAATGAAAAACCCCAACACAGCCATGATGGCTGTGATGGCTCTGGGGGCAGAGTGGATGCTGAGCTGAACTGGTCCAGCTGGTTAATTTTACTTGACAGTTTTCATTTCTATTTCTTTTCTTTAATTCATAAATAATGGAAAATCACTGTTATGTGCTGAGCTGTGTCCTCCCCAAAACTCACACGTCAAAGGCTCAACCCCTGGCACCTTCGAAGATGGCTGTATTTGGAGATGAAGTCTTTAAATAGGCAAGTAAGTTAAGGTGGGCCCTGGTCCATTAGACTGATGTCCTCATAGAGAGGAGGTGAGGACACAGACACAGAGAGGGTCCACCATGTGAGGACATGGAGAAGAAGGCGTCTATAAGCCAAGCTCAAGAGAAGCCTTGTGGGGATCAGCCCTGCCAACACCTTGATCTTGGACTTCCAGCCTCCAGGACTGCAAAAGAAATTCATTTCTGTCATTGAAGCTTTTGTTACTTTATGGTAGCCCCAGCAACCTAAGACAGCACCTTTGACATTTCAATTCCATTTCCAAAATCTAATCACTAGGTAAATTCTGTATAGTGCATCAGAGGACCTAACGAGTCACAGAGAAATTGGATTTTTTTCAGGTAAGAAAACTCTCTTGTCCACTGAAACAGTAACTAAGCTTTGATTTCCAGAGTTCTCCTTATGGTTCTTCTAGGTCTTTTGTTTATCTGAGTCCTCCAATGTAGAGAAACTATTGCTTCTGCTCAAATCGTTTGATTTTTATTACTTTTCCATCGTCAATGTTCTCTAGCTAAAGAGCACCAGGAGCACACTTACAGTCAAATAAAACTGAGGTTTTTGACTCATTTCATGACACCATAAGCCACAGGAAACCGTAAGGAGGTCACAGTAATATCGAAAAGGACTCACAGTGCCTGGGCTTGAGTTGGGTGATTCGGGGGAAGATCCAGGATGCTGTTAGCAAGGAGAGGGTGATTCCGTGTTCAGCTATCTTAATAATTCTCACCTAAAAGGCAAAAAGAACCATGTGAGGCTGAAGCCACTGTTGGAAGAAAAGCAGCCATCACTGACCTCAGCCGGGTTAGGCGATGGGGGATCATTTTTTTGTTTCAATGTTCTTGCTCTGGTCTGAGCAGACAAAACTGTAGGCAGAGTGGTCTTGTTTTCATCTTGATCTGGTGACGTCATGAGTGCTCTTGTCTGAGTTGGTGTTCGTGGAATCGTCGGTGTTCAATGGGACACAAGGCCAGCTGCGAGGGCCAGCCCTGCTCCCTCCCCTCTCCTCTGTGTACTTATTTCTCAGTCACGTAACACGGCGTGCTCTCTCTATGGCCTAGAAGCAGGGAGTCATTTACAGGGGCAGCCCCAGCATCGTCCCTCACCCCCCAGGCCCCTGCGCACCCTGGCTTCACTCTACAGCCCTGCACCCCGCCACGTGCTGTGAGTTTGTTTACACGTGGCTTGTTGGTATTGGCAGTCTCCGTTAGGACAGGGCCGTGTCAGCAGCCATACCTCATTTTATTGATCTTCAATAAGACTGTTTTTGATATTGATTGAATCTTTTTTAAATGCAGTATCTGAAGTACAATTATTTTGTGGCAACTGTGCATCAAGCAAGTCTGTCAGCACCATTTTTCCAGCAGCGTGTGCTCACTTTGGGTCTCTGTGCCACATTTTCATAATTCTCACAATATTTCAAACTCTTTCTTATTATGATATCTTCTAAGGTGATCTCTGCTCAGTGATCTTTCGTGTTACTATTCTAATTGTTTAGGGGCACCACAAACTGTACCCATAAAAGACAGAAAATGTAACTGATAAAATGAGTGTTCTGGCTGCTCCATCAACTGGCCGTTCCCCCATCTCTCCCTCTCCTTGGGCCTCCTCATTCCCTGAGACACAACAATATTGAAATGAGGCCAATTAATAACCCTACATTAGACTTTAAGTGTTCAACTGAAAAGCAGAGTCACACATCTCTCATTTTAAATCAAAAGTTAGAAATGATTAAGCTTGGCTTGGCTCAGTGTCTCACACCTATAATCCCAGCACTTTGGGAGGCCGAGGTGGGCCGATCACGAGGTCAGGAGATCAAGACCATCCTGGCTAAGATGGTGAATCCCCATCTCTACTAAAAATGCAAAAAAATATCCAGGCGTGGTGGCACGCAACTGCAGTCCCAGCTACTCAGGAGACTGAGGCAGGGGAATTGCTTGAACCCAGGAGGCAGAGGTTGCAGTGAGCTGAGATCCCACCACTGCACTACAGCCTGGGTGACAGAGTGAGACTCCATCTCAAAAAAAAAAGAAAAAAGAAAAGAAAAAGAAAGAAATGATGAAGCTTAATGAAAAAGACATGCTGAAAGGTTGAAAGTTAGGCCTCTTGTGCCAAACAGGCAAGTTTTACAACTGACAAAGGAAAAGCTCTTGAAGGAAATGAAAAGTGCTACTCCAATGAACATATGAATAATAAGAAAGCAAAACAGCTTCATTGATCATATGGAGAAAGTTCTAGTGGTCTGGATGGAAGATCAAACCAGCCACGACATTCTCCTAAGCTAAAGCCTAATCCAGAGCAAGGCCCTAACTCTCTTCAACTCTGTGAAGACTGAGAGAGCTGAGGAAGCTGCGGAAGAGTTGAAAGCTAGAAGAGGTTGGTTCATGAAGTTTAAGGAAGAAGCCATCTCCATAACCTAAAAGTGCAAAGTGAAGCAGCAAGTGGTGAGGGAGAAGCAGAAGTGGGTGATCCAGGTGATCTAGGTAAGATCGTCGATGAATGTGGCTGCTCTAAACAACAGACTTTCGATGTAATTAAACAAGCCTTCTATTGGAAGAAGATGCCATCTTAAGACTTTCGTAGCTAGAGAGGAGAAGTCAATGCCTGCCTTAAAGCTTCAAAGGACAGGCTGGCTCAGTTGTTAGAAGCTAATGCAGATGATGACTTTAAGTTGAAGTCAGCACTCATTTACCATTCCAAAAATCCTAGGGCACTTAAGAATTATGCTAAATCTACTCTCCTTTGCTCTACCAATGGCACAATGAAGCCTAAATGATAGTACATCTGTTTACAGCATGGTTCTAAATATTTTAATGTTTTAAGCCCACAGTTGAAACCTACTGCTCCAAAAAAGAATTTTCTTCGAAATGTTATTGCTCACAAATAGTGCACATGGCCGCTCAAGAGCTCTGGTTAGGGTGTACCAGAGTCGTGCACCTGTAGTCATGTGGAGTCATGCGCCTGTAGTCACAGCTATTCAGGAGGCTGAGACGAAAGGATCACTTGAGCCCAGGGGTTTTTGTCCAGCCTGGGCAACATAGCAAGACCCCATCTTTGAAAAAAAAGTGAGAGAGATATATAGGTTGGCTGAGTGCATGAAAAAATGACCCAACTACATGATGCCTACAGGAAATTCACTTCACCTGTAAAGACACATATGGACTAAAAGCAAAAGGACAGAGAAAGATATTCCCTGCAAATGGAAACCGAAAGAGCTGGGAGTAGCTTCACTTCAATAAAACAGACTCTGAGTCAAAAAGTGTTAAAAAGAGACAAGGTCATTATAAAATGATAAAGGGATGAATCTGACAAGAAGATATGACTCTAAATATATACGCACCCAATAACACAGTACCCAGATTCATAAAGCAAATAATGTTAGACTAAAGGAAGAGATAGATACTAATACAATAATAGTTGGAGACTTTAACACCCCACTCTCAGCACTGGACAGATCATCTAGACAAAAAATCAGCAGAGAAACATTGGATTTAAACTGCACTTTAGACCAAATGAACCTAACAGACATTTACAGGACATTTTATCCAACAGCTGCAGAATACACATTCATTTCATCAGCATAGGCAACATTCTCCAGGATAGGCCACATGTTAGCCACAAAACATATCTCAACAAATTTTTAGAAATCAAAATCACATCAAGCATCTTCTCAAACCACAGTGGAATAAAACTAGAAATCAATATCAAGAGGAACTTTGGAAACTATACAAATATATGGAAATTAAATTACATGCTCCTGAAAAACCACAGGGACAATGCAGAATTTAAAAAGAAAATTTTAAAAATCTTGAAACAAGCCAGGCATGGTGGCTCACACCTGTAATCCCAGCACTTTGGGAGGCTAAGGCAGGTGGATCACTTGAGGCCAGGAGCTTGAGACCAGCCTGGCCAACATGAAGAAACCCCATCTCTACTAAAAATACAAAAATTAGCCCAGCATGGTGGCACATGCTTGTAGTCCCAGCTACTCGGGTGGCTTAGGCATAAGAATTGCCTGAACCCAGGAAGCGGAGGTTTCAGTAAGCTGAGATTATGCCACTGCACTCCAGCCTTGATGACAGAGCAAGATTGTCTCACAACAATGGCACCAACAACAAAAATAGTCTTGAAACAAATGAAAATGGAAACACACATATCAAAATCTATGGGACACAGCAAGAGCAGTGCTAAAAGGGAAGTGTATAGCAATAAATGCCTACATCAAAGAAGAAGAAATTTTTCAAATAGAAAACCTAATGATGTACCTCAAGGAACTAGAAAAACAAGAACAAGCCAAATGCAAAATTAGTGAAGGGAAAAAATAATAAAGCTCAAAGTAAGGCCAGGTGCAGTGGCTAACACCTGTAATCCCCACACTTTGGAAGGCTGAGCGAGGAGCATTGCTTGAGCCTGGGAGTTTTAAAGCAGCCTGGGCAACATGGTGAGACTCCATCAACATAAAAACTTTTTAAAAAAATAGCCAGGCATGGTGGCACATATCTATAGTCTCAGCTACTCAGGAGGCTGAGGCAGGAAGATAGCTTGAGCCAGGAGGTCAAGGCTGCAGTGAGCTGTGCTCATGCCACTGCACTCCAGCCTGGGGGACAGAGCAAGACCCTGTCTCAATTTGTAAAAATAAAATAAAAATTTAAAAGGTCAGAGCAGAAGCAGAACTAAACCAAATAGAGACTAAAAAAATCACAAAAGATCAAAATGCCAAAATGTGACTTTTTGAAAAGATAAACAAAATTAATAAAACTGCTAGCTAGACTAACCGGGGGGGAAAAAAGGAAGACTCAAATAAGGAAAATCAAAAACATCAAGGAGACAGTACAACTGATACCACAAAAATACAAAGGATCATTGGAGACTATTATGAAAAGCTATACACTAACAATTTGGAGCACCTAGAGAAAATGAATAAATTTTTGGACACATACAACCATCAAGATTGAACCAGGAAGAAACAGAAAACTTGAACAGGTCAATAACAAATAATGAGATTGAATCAGTAATTGAAAGTCTCCCAAGAAAGCCTAGGACTGAAAGATTTTACTGCCGAATTCTACCAAACTTACAAAGAACTAACACCAATTCTTCTCAAACTCTTCCAAAAGAGAAGGAATTCTTCCAAACTCATTCTACAAGGCCAGCATTACCCTGATACCAAACGCAGACAAGGATACAACAGAAAAAGAAAACTACAGGCCAAAATTCCTGATGAGCATAGACACAAAAATCCTCAACAAAATACTAGCAAACTCAACCCAACAGCACATCCAAGAGATAATACATCATGAGTAAGTGGGATTTAGCCCAAAGATGCAAGGATGGGTCAACATATACAAATCAGTAAATGTGATACATTACATCAACACAATGAGGGACAAAAACCATATGATCATCCCAACAGACACAGAAAGTATTTGACAAAATTCAACATCCCTTAATGATAAAAATTCAATGCATTAGGCATAGAGGGAACATACTTTAACATAATAAAGGCCACATATGGCAAGCCCTCAGCTGACATTATACTGAATGGAGAAAAGCTGAAAACCTTTCCTCTAATAACTGAAACAAGACAAGGATGCTCACTTTCACCACTCTGATTCAACATATTACTGGAAGTCCTTGCCAGAGCAATCAGGCAAGAGAAAGAAATAAAAGGCATCCAAATTAAAAAAGAGGAAGTGAAATTGTCTCTCTTTGCAGGTAACATAATCATACATAGAGAAAATCTAAAGACTTCACCAAAAAACTCTTAGAACTGATAAGTGAATTAAGTAAAATTGCAGTATACAAAACCAACATACAAGAATCAATAGCGTTCCCATACACCAATAGTGAACGAGAAAGAAATCAAGAAATAAATCCCATTTACAAGAGCGATAAAATAAATAAAATACCTAGAAATTAATTTAACCAATGATGTAAAATACTTCTACAAGGAAAACTACAAAACACTGATAAAAGAAATTATGGAGGACACAAAGAAACTGAAAGATCTCTCATGTTCATGGATCAGAATAATTAATATTGTTAAAATAACCATACTTCCCAAAGCAATCTACACATTCAATGCAATCCCTATCAAAATGCAATGACATTCTTCACAGAAATAGAAAAAAACAGCCCTAAAATTTGTATGGGACTACAAAGACCCTGAATAGCCAAAGCAATACTGAGCAAAAAGAACAAAGCTAGAGGCATCATATTACCTGACTTCAAAATATCTTATAAAGCTAGTAACCAAAGCAGCATGGTATTGTTATAAAAACAGATACATAGACCAATGGAGCAGTACAGAAAACCCAGAAATAAATCCACATATTCACAGCAAATTGATTTTCAACAAAAGCACCAAGAACATACATTGGGTAAAAGACATCCTTTTCAATAATTGGTGGCTGGGTGTGGTGACATGTGTGTGTAACCCCAACACTTGGGAGGCCAAGGTGGGAGAATTGCTTGGGCCCTGGAGATCAAGACCAGCCTGGACAACAAAGGGAGACCCCATCTCTACAAAAACTTTAAAAATTAGCCAAGTGTAGTGGATAGTGCCTATGGTTCCAGCTACTTCAGAGGCTGAGGTGGAAGTATTGCTTGAGCCCAGAAAGTCAAGCCTGCAGTCAACTACGATAGTGTCACTGCACTCCAGCCTGGGCAACAGAGTTCTGGACTCAAAATAAATAAATAAATAGTGCTGGAGAAACTGAATGTCTATATGCAGAATAATTAAACTAGATTCCTATCTCCCCATCTACAAAAGCCAACTCAAAATGGATTAAAGACTTAAATGTTAAGACCTTAGAAGAAAATATAGGGAAAATGCTTCAGGACATCAGTCTTGGCAGATTTTATGACTAAGACCTCAAAAGCCTAGGCAACAAAAACAAAAATAGACAAATGAGAGTTAAACTAAGACTCTGTTACACTGAAAAAAAAAAATCCAGTGTGGAAAGACAACCTATAGAATGGGAGAAAATGTTTGCAAGCTACTCATCCAACAAAGGACTAATAACCAGACTATATAAGGAACTCAAACAATTCAATGGAAAACAACAAGAAATAATTTGATTAAAGAGCGGGCAAATGATTTGAATAGAACTTTCTCAAAAGAAGATGTACAAATGGCCAACAGATATATGGAAAAATGTTCAACATTGCTAATCATCAGGGAAATCAAAATCCAAATCACTGTGAGATAGATATCCCAATTCAAATGCTTATTATCAAAAAGTCAAGAAATAAATGCTGGTAAGAATGTGGAGAAAATGTAACTCTTATACATTATTGGTGGGAATGTAAATTAGTACAGCCATTACGGAAAACGGTATGGAGGGTTCTCAAAAAAAACTAAAAAACTAAAGTTAGACAGGGAGAGCTCCAACTTCTGTGTCTGCCCAAATATCTGATGAATTCCAGAGTTATGCATGCATGAGACAGACTCTAAGCACTGCAGCTGAATTTTCAGTTGCTGACCGTTGCAAGGGAGACAGTTTGAAGATTAATGTTTGCCTAATAAGCCTGATTAAACAATGAAACTAAATTGATAATCTTCAAGGGAATATAACAGAATTTGTAGTCTTTTCACCGGATAAGTTGCAGTGTCCAAGACATAACCCTAAATTACTTGACGCATGAAAAAGCAGAAAATGTTATCCACAGGAGACAAAGAATTTTATAAATAAGGAAAGTAACAAAGTAATATAATTTAGCTAAGATTTGACAGCTAGTGAAAACCAGTGCCAAATCCTGAAACCTGGTCTACTAACCCTAAATCCCACTTTCTTTTCACTTCTTTAAATCTGTCCCATCTGTAAAATTTTATGTCAGTATGATATATTTCTTCCAATTTAATAAAAATATTTTGCTCTGAAAAAAAAAAAACTTAAAAACCATAAAACTCACTACTGAGTATTTATCCAAAAGAAAGAAAGAAAATCAGTACATCAAAGGTATACCTGCATTCCCATGTTTATTGCAGTACTATTCACAATAACCAAAATATAGAATCAACCTGTGTCCATCAAGGAATGAATGGGTAAAGAAAATGCGGTATATATACACAATGGAATACTATGCAGCCATTAAAAAGAATAAAATCCTGTCATTTACAGCAACATGGATTGAACTGGGTTACATTATGTTAGGTGAAATAAGTCACGCACAGAATGACAAATATTACATGTTCTCATTCATATGTGAGAGCCAAAAATGTTTATCTCATGGAGGTAGAGAGCAGAATGATAGTTTACCAGAGTCTGGGAAGAATGGGGAGAGCGATGAAGAGAGGCTGGTTAATGCATACAGACAAACAGTTTGAGAGAAGGAATAAGTTCCAGTGTTTGACAGCACAGTAATCTAACTATGGTTATATTATATGTTAACAACAATATGTTTTATATTTCACAACTAGAAGAGACTTAAAATGCTCCCAACACAAAGAAATGGTAACTTTTCAAAATGATGGATATCCTAAATGCCCTGATTTGATCATTACATTTTGTATGCACGTACCAAAATATCACATGTACTGATAAATATGTTCAATTATCATGTATTAATTTATTTTTAAAAAGTGAGGAATTGCCACAGCTACCCCAAACTTTAGCAATTACCACCTGATAGTCAACAGCCATCAACATCAGGGCAAAACCCTCCACCAGCAAAAAGATTGTGATTTGTCAAAGGCTCAGATGCTCATTAGCATTTTTTTTAAGCAATGAAGTATTCTTAATTAAGATATGTACACTGGGTTTTTAGATATAATGCTAGTGCACACACTAGATGACAGTACAGTGTGAACATAACTTTTATATGCATTGGGAGACCAAACAATTTGTGTGACTCACTTTACTGCAATCTTCACTTTATTGCAGTGGTCTGGAACAGAATCTGTAATGTTTCTGTGGTATGCCTGTATTTTTTCACTGATGTATCCTTATTGCCTGGAACACAGTATGTACTCAGTAAACATTTGCTGGCAATGCTGAGCATTAATTAAAGAACATATTATCTGTATGATACATATGTACCTGGCCAAATAACATCTGATTTTTTTTTTTTTTTTTGAGGCACTGTCTCACTCTATTACCTAGGCTGAGTGCAGTGCTGTGATCCTGACTCACTGCAGCCTCAACCTTCCAGACTCAAATGATCCTCCTGCCTCAGCCTACTGAGTAGCCGGGACCACAGATGCACACCACCACACTCGGCTAATTTTTAGATGTTTTTACTGCAGAGACAAGGTCTCACTATGTTGCCCAGGCTGGTCTCAAATTCCTGGGCTCAAGGGATCCTCCCACCTTGGTCTCCCAAAGTGCAGGGATTACAGGCAAGAGCCATTGCACCCAGCCAACATCTGATCTTTTCTAGTAGAATATTTCAATGTCTTGATTCTCAGGATCACTTTTCCAAAAGATAATTAAGAGTAGCTCCATCCATCCAACCACACACTCATCCATTATCCACAACCCATCCATCCATTTATCCACTCAGTTTTTCGCCCTCCATCCACCCATCTTATCCACCATTCATCCACCTACCCACCCATCCAGTCAGCCACCCACCCATCCATTTACCCATACACCCACCATCCATTCGTCATACACCCACCACCTATCCATCCACCCATTCATCCATCTACCCACCCATTCAGCCACTCATCCATTCAGACATCCATCCCCCGCTGGGCGGGGCTAGGAGAATGTGGAGCAGAGCCAGGAAAGGCGTGTCCAGGAGAGGCAAGGAGGGGCTTATGAGGCCAAAGACCAAGGCGGTGGCCGGGTGGGAGTCAGAACCTTGGGCCAGTGTGGCCCTTGTTGGGTCCCAGTTTCTTGCTCCATCCTTGGAATCAAGGGTAGTGAGACTTTGACATCGGGAAGGTCTGACACAAAGAGCTCCCTGCCCACTCCAAGTCTTTACAGGAGGGGCCTCAAAACCCGCGGCCCTCTCCTGCTATCAGCACTGCTCGTTCCAAACCCATCTCGGCCCAGGCTGAGGGAACAGATGACAGCTTTACTCCAAGTGACATAAATTATGAATATTTATCACGTTGGAACAAAGAAAAATATTTGTCATTTCTAAATAGCCTTATCCAACTGGGACAGGGATGCTTACTATATTGTTCAAGCTAGTGTTAATTTTAAGTAAACCACATCTGTAACTGTAACACATTACTCTGAATGAGTAGTGCTTGCTTTCTGAACAACATACAGCGATCAGTCGCCATGGTAGAGTACATTTTTCATTAAAAGGCAGCTCACAGATGAGCTTACGGGAGCGGGTTCTGCCAGGTGGAAGCGAAACTGATGGCTCACAAAGGAGCTATTAGCAGTTGCCAAAGAATGAATTAAGTCTTCAAGACCTTGGCATTACCCCAGAGCATAATTTTCCTTGCCTTTCAGTCTTGCTCTCACTTTCTGCTTCAGTTCTTAGTTGGCACCGCCGTTATATGACACAGCAACTCTTAGACTGCTTGTTTTTGGTCAGAAAATAAAGGGGAAAAAGCTGAATCTAGCCATTCCCGTGGCCAGACTGTTTTTTCTTTCTCTGTGTATTTTCCCTGTTCTTTGCTACCAAGTGGCATGGGGAGGGGGGGACGTGAACCATGACAGTATCGTGAAAATTGCCAGGCTGTTTTGTACTGTTATTTGAGGGGTTTCCTGGTGGCATTAGGTTGTGGGAGCAGCCTTATCTGTTGTGGGAACCCTGCAAGTGGCCCACTTTGCAGGCAACACCCTGGGTGTGTCTCCCTCCAAGGCAGGGAGTGAGCAGCCAGAGGAGCCCCTCCATTGCCACTGGACTCGGGCACGTGTTTACAATCTGGAGGGTAGAGACTAAAAGTAAGAAGCAAAAGGATGAAATTCTTCTTCCTAATAGTGAATGTTTAATCACACATAACACCAAAATTCAATCTTTGTGGCTCATGCCTATAATCCCAGGCTTTTGGAGGCTGAGATGGGTGGTTTGCTTTGAGCCCAGGAGTTTGAGACCAGCCAGGGCAACATACTGAGACCCAGTCTGTACAAAATATATATATATATATATATATATACAAAAATTAACTGGACATGGTAGCGCATGACTGTAGTCCCAGCTACTCGAGAGGCTGAGGTGGGAGGATGGCTTGGACCCAAGAGGAGGTGAGGTTGTGGTGACCCAAGGTCATGCTACTGCACTCCAGCCTGGGCAACAGAGCAAGACCCTGTCTCCAAAAGGAAAAAAAAATGATTAAATATTTATCTGCAGCAATAAATGTACCTGGAATTTAAAGCAGATTATAAGTTGTGGGAAGTAAAAAAGTTCCTCTTTAAAGTTTCCTTTCTTGTGAAAGAATAAATCATAAGTGTGCTAATAACTCTTTTTTAAACCCTATCTTATGTAGCTGTTGGACATGCCATGCTTACAGGCCCGTAGTACACCCTATGTCCTTGTAGTTTAACCAAGACATCTGTGCTACACATTCTCACAGGCATGCCCCAACTCGCCCACTATGCCCCTTAACTGTTTAGAAAAGTTTTAAGTTATTAGCCAATTGGGTTTTAGTTTAGATTGTGAGATCTGGCTCCAGCCAATAGAGATCAGACACAGCAGTAAGGACGACCCCCCCAATGTGTGAGGAATAAATTTTACGTCTGCTTTTCCTTTGTTCATTGTACTTTTACGGCAAGATGGCTAGTGAGAGCACCCTTTCTGCAGTCCAGGAAGTAAAGATTGCTTTGCAGGGAGATCCTTTGTCTCAGTGCTGATTTTTCTTTGTGCCACTGAGCACCTGTTTCCAACATAAGTGAACTTGGGATATTCATCAGTGAACAGTTTTTAAATTGAAGCCACTTAGACTGATGTTTGATAGGATTTAATTTCAGCTGGGCTCAAAGGCAAAAGTGAACTACCACAGCAGCACAAGGGAACTCTTTCCAAAGACTAAAGTGCATGTTGGAAGATGTTACGAGCCTTGCCCTGGCTCTTGCCTAAGTGGCCTAAGATTTTAGAGGACCAGACTAGGAACAGCACATGAAACGGCTTCACAAGTTAAACACTTGCTCCTCTCCGTCAAGTGAACCAAAACAACCCAAATCCCTGATTGATTCATTTCATTGTTTGGCCACACTTAAAGTTGATCTTTAGCCTCTCAGTTTATGACTTCCACATCTGTCTCTCTAATCGCCTTGTCCACCTAAGCTGTGTTTCCAGCCACACATTCATTTTCACATAAATGGCACTTTCTCCTGAAATGCAACAATTCCAAAAGAGCACTTAGCATTTTCTTCCTTCCGCCTCCCATCCCTCAGACTGGCTCTGCCTCCATGTCCCCACCCCCATCCCACCCCATCAGGACCTGCTGTTCCCCCGGAGTCCAGGCTCAACCTCTGATGCGTCATCTGTGAGTCACTGCCGGCGTTCATTCACTCATAAGGTCAGTAGTGTCGCTTTTTCCGGAAAATGTCTGTACCTTTCTCCTCGTTCCTTCTCCCTTTTCAGTGCTGCCTCCATTCTAAGGTTTCCATTGTCTGCAGGAGCCAACTTGAAGCCCTGGCTACTGAAAATCCTCTGGCCATCTCATCACAGACATGATGTCTAAGAAGAAGGAGGTTAAAATTCTGTGCTCCTACTTCATCAGACCACATGACAAGTATGAGATTTCAGCAGAACTCTTGACAAATCCAGTTGTGTCCAGATGATGTTCTGGAAACCATCACTTAGATGAAGGAATACTTGAGGCAACCAAGAACAATTAGCTGTGGGATGGTTGGAGGAACCCGGGGGCTGACAGTGAACATTTTGAACGTTGACCTGTGGTTGTGAGTAGACCCATGGGCTCTGCACAGACTCTCTGGGTAAGAATCCTGCCCTGTCTCCAACCAACTACGGGACCTCAGCCAAGTTACTTCCCTCTGCTTCTTGATTTCTTCACCAGCAGATTATGGACAATAACAGTATGCTCATAACTCCTCAAGGGCTGGAATGGGGTTAGGGTGTTCATAAAGGGAAATGTTCAACATGTTAGCTGTGAAAATAATGGTGGTGGACTTTTTGATGATTAAAAAAAAAAAAAAAAAAGGCCCAGAGAGGACAAATGAGAAAGTGTAAGAAAGTAGAATTTGGCCAGGTGTAGTGGCTTACACCTGTAATCACAGCACTTTGGGAGGTCGAGGTGGGTGGATCACAAGATCAGGAGTTCGAGACCAGCCAGACCAACATGATGAAACCCTGTCTTTACTAAAAATACAAAAATTAGCCGGGGTGGTGGCAAGTGCCTGTAATCCCAGCTACTCAGGGGGCTGAGGCAGGAGAATTGCTTGAACTCAGGAGGCAGAGGTTGCAGTGAGCCGAGATCGTGCCACTGCACTCCAGTCTGGGCGACAGTAATGCCGCCTCTCAAAAAAAAAAAAAAAAAAAAAAAAAAAAAAAAAAAAAAAAAAAAAAAAAAAAAAAAAAAAAAAAAAAATCACAAAAACTAGCCAGGCATGGTGGCATGAGCCTGTGGTCCCAGCTACTCCGGAGGGTGCAGTGAAAGGATTGTCTGAGCCTGGAAGGTTGAGGCTGCAGTGAGCCAGGACTGCACCGCCGAACTCTATCAGGCAACAGAGCAAGACCTCAAAAAAAACAAAAAGAAAGTAGAATTCAACTCAAAAGATCCAGCTGGGTGCAGTGGCTCATACCTGTAATCCCAGCACTCTGGGAGGCTGAGGCAGATGGATCACTTGAGGTCAGGAGTTTGAAACCAGCTCGGCCAACATGGCAAAATCCAGTCTCTACTAAAAATACAAAAATTAGCTAAAAATACAAAAATTAGCTGGGCATGGTGGGCACCTGTAGTCCCAGCTACTGGGAGGCTGGGGCAGGAGAATCACTTGAACCTGGGAGGTAGAGGTTGCAGTGAGCCAAGATTGTGTCATTGCACTACAGCCTGGGCAACAAAGTGAGCCTCTATTTTTAAAAAGGGGGAAAAAAAAGATCCTCCTCTAAGCTCTTTTTTTTTTTTTTTTTTTTTTTTCAGACAGAGTCTCGCTCCGTTGCCAGGCGCCAGGCTGGAGTGCAATGGCGTGATTCCGGCTCACTGCAACCTCTGCCTCCCGGGTTTAAGCAATTCTCTTGCCTCAGCCTCCCGAGTAGCTGGTACTACAGGTGCGCACCATCACGCCCAGGTAATTTTTGTATTTTTAGTAGAGACAGGGTTTCACCATGTTGGCCAGGCTGGTCTCGATCTCTTGACCTCATGATCTGCCCGCCTTGGCCTCCCAAAGTGCTGGGATTATAGGCGTGTACCACTGCACCCGGCCTGTTGCACTTTTTAATATTAACTTACAACACACTAAAATACAACTGTCCTGCTCTCCCTCATCTTGAATAGAAGAAAAAACCCACACCATCTTTCACTTTTATGCCGCAGTTGGGAAATGACAGATTCTTCTTTGTCTAAAAACCGTAGAATAAGTCAGAGGCATAGCTAGAGGGAGAACTCGGGTCTGGCTGCCGTGCCAAGCTCTCTGCCCAATGGTAGGGGTGCTTGCCCTCCTTAACTGTTGCTTCGTCACTCTGTGTCTCACCAAAGGAAATGGAGATGTTTGAACTCTACCACATCCTGTTCGCTCCAGGTTTGCACGGTTTCTCTGATTTCTTTCCATTTCTCTCTCTCTCTCTCTCTCTCTCTCTCTCTCTCTCTCTCTCTTAGATGGGGTCTTGCTCTGTCTCCCAGGCTGGAGTGTGGTGGCACAATCACAGCTCACTACAGCCTCAACCTCCCAGCCTCAAGTGATCCTCCCACCTCATCCTCCCAGGTAGCAGTCCCACACCACCACATCCAGCTAGTTTGTGTATTTTTTGCAGAGACAAGGTTGCACCATGTTGCCCAACCCGGTCTCAAACTCCTGGGCTCAAGTGACCCACCCACCTTGGCCTCCCAATGTGCTGGAATCACAAATATGAGCCACCACCCCCGACCTTTTCTCTGATTTCCTAGCACAGGAGCTGTGGTGAATAAAACAGAACCCTGCCCTTCTGACCAGTGCACTAAGGTCAAATCACAAGTCACATGTGAACCACTGTGCCCCTCCTACCACGAGACTCTGCATTGCTAATGAATTCCCATGTAATTCCAGGGCTAGAGGCCCATGGACCCCACCTCGAATAAACAGAGTAACACTTTTGTAATAAAAAATATGGCCAGGCACAGTAGCTCATGCCTATAATCCCAGCACTTTGGGAGGCTGAGGTGGGTGGATCATGAGGTCAAGAGATCAAGACCATCCTGGCCAACATGGTAGAATCCCAACTCTACTAAAAATATAAAAATTCGCTGGGTGTGGTGGCATGTGTCTGTAGTCCCAGTTACCTGGGAGGCTGAGGCAGGAGAATCACTTGAACCCGGGAGACAGGGGTTGTAGTGAGCTGAGATCGTGCCACTGCACTCCAGCCTGGGCAACAGAACAAGACTCTATCTCAAAATATATATGTGTGTGTGTGTGTGTGTGTGTGTGTGTGTGTATACATTGATACACAAGTACAAAAAATGTCCTAGAGTAGACTGTACTGAAGAGTAGTCGTCTTTAGAAAGATCTTTGTCTCCCTTCACTAAACTTCTTCCTCAAAAATTTTATAGTGAACACATAAAGAAAACATTGAAAATGCAAGGAATTGTATTGCTATGGGAAAAATTAAAGAACAGCGTTGCATACCATTGTGGAAAATTGCACACTCTTCCAACGCATATCCTGCTGCCTGGGGCAGCCTCTCTTCACAGTCCTCAGACGCGTCCTTCAGCAAAGTAGAGAGGGCAAACAGCATCCCACCTGCTGCTCTGAAAGAGAAAAGGCAGTGAGTGGCGTCTGGCCCAGCTGGGCTTTCCCGAGGGCCCTGAAGGGTGCACCAACTCTCTGGACACCTGCTTCTGGTGCGGCAGAGGTCAGACACCGGCAGCTACACATAGTAGCACAGAGGGGTCTTCCTTCTCCTTCATTCTCACGATCTCCTCCTCACCCTGGGTCTCCCTGCCCCAGCCACTGTCTGGGACAATGACCTTCCTTGTCCTTGAATTCATGGCCCAGCCAGTGGAGGTGTCCAGCGGTGGAGTTTCCCATAACAGACGCAGAGACATCTGTGGGGTCATCACACATCCACTGGGAAAAATCACATAGAAAATAAGTGGGTTGGCCGGGTGCAGTGGCTCATGCCTGTAATCCCAGCACTTTGGGAGGCCGAGGTTGGTGCATCACCTGAGATCAGGAGTTTGAGACCAGTCTGGCTAATGTGGCAAAACTCCATCTCTACTAAAAAGACAAAAATTAGCTGGGTATAGTGGCTTGCGTCTACAGTCCCAGCTACTCGGGAGGCTAAGGCAGGAGAATTGCTTGAATCCAGGAGGTAGAGGTTGCAATGAGCCGAGATTGTGCCACTGCACTCCAGCCTGGTGCCTGGCGACAGAGCAAGACTCTGTCTCAAAAAAAAA
>NW_016107555.1:1712270-1722952 GCF_001604975.1 Cebus imitator
AAAAAAAAAAAAAAAAAAAAAAAAAAAAAAAAATTAAAAAAGAAAGAAAGAAAGAAAGAAATGGGTTAAATGAGTCAATAGGACATAAGGAGAGGTCACAGCAAGGAAAAGCTTTTCAGATCATTGAGACAAGAAGAGATGCCACTCCTACAACCTGGAAGTGAGGCTGGGTGCAGTGGTGGCTCACGCCTGTAATTCCACCACTTTGGGAGGCCAAGATGGGAGGATCACTTGAGTCCAGGAGTTCAAAAGCAGCCTGGGAAACATGGCAAAACCCTGCCTCTACAAAAAAAAAAATTACAAAACTTGGCCAGATGTGATGGCACACACCTGTAATCCCAGCTACGTGGGAGGCTGAGGTAGGAGGATCGCTTGAGTCTATGAGTTCAAGGCTGCAATGAGCTCTAATCACACCACTGCATTCCAGCCTAGGTGACGCAAGACCAGGTCTCAAACAAAACCAAACCTGGAAGTTGCTTTTATTTATTTTTTTTTTTGCCTCTATTATTTTTTCTATCATTGTAACTGGCCAGATGTTTAACTTGTATCTTCTTCGTTGGCTTTGTGCATAAAGGGAGCACCCCACAGAGTATCAGTTAAAATTAGGCCTGGGCCCGGCATGGTAGCTAATGCCTGCAGTCCCAGCACTTTGGAAGGCTGAAGCAGGTGGATACTGAGGTCAGAAGTTTGAGACCAGCCTGGTCAACATACTTGGTGGCAGCCATCTGTAATCCCAGCTACTCGGGAGGCTGAGGCAGGAGAAACCCTTGAACCCGGGAGGCAGAGGTTGCAGTGAGCCAAGATCGCACTGCTGCACTCCAGCCTGGATGACAGAGCAAGACTCCATCTCAAAAAAGAAAAAAAATTAGGCCTAAACTGAAAATGTCTGCAGCGATCTTTTTCCCCCCTCTTAATCCTGTTCCATTTCACTGTGAGGGAACAGAGTGATTAAAAGCCAGTGTGCTCAGGGCAGGAGAAAATTTCTCAGGACTGAGAGTCTCAGTAAAAGGAAGATGAGGACTATAAGCTTGTTTTAAAATGAGTAATTTGTCAATTATTAATTGACAGAGAACTACCATCTGACATGATGGAAACTGAAAAATCCTCCTTCATAATAAGAGCCAAATAAGAGCTTGAATTGCCCGATCTAGATTTTTTACTCAAGAATTGCTAGAGTTCATTCAGGAATTTCATTTTGTAACTGAAAAGCATTGGATGTACTTCATGGGATCGTGAATACTGAAAAAGCAGCTTTATAAATTATGTATAAAATTCTATTTGAGTGGTTTTCACTTCCAAATTACATGAGGTTTCTGCTTCTACATTTTCTTAGTCCTGGCATATTTGAGGATATGCATTAAGTCATCATGGTACAAAGTATGGGTTTTCTACATTTTCCAGGCCAGTGCTGGATATGCTAAACCATAAATGCAACATGTATTGTTATATTAGTACTTGAGATAAATGATGGTCTGTGTTTCTGTCATCAGACGAGATAACAGAAGTGGAGGGGGCAAATCCCACATTTCCCTTTCAAATGCAAATGCTCCCAAGAAAAATATCAGTGTAGAGTAGAATTGTTTTCTAGGTGTTATTTGAACTTTAGCATCTTAATGTTTTGAGTTAAGTACAAAAAGTATGTTTTCACTTTCTTTGTAATTGGATACATGAGTTTTCAAAAGTGGTATTGCAGATAAGTGGGGAAGGGATGTTTATCCATGTAGGAAAAAAAAAGAAGAAAAAGAGTATCCCTACCTCACGCCAAATATAAAAATTAGTTCTACATGGATTAATTAAGACAGAGGTTAAAACTTCATCAAATGAAACCTAAACTCAGATGGCTTTACAGGTGATTTCTATCAAACGTTCATGGAACTAAGTATTTATCTTATAATATTATAGTATAATTTATAGCCTTTAAATACCATTTTAATATATGTGTGTGCATGTGTATGTTGTTCTTAGTGGAAAATGTTCCTGAGGAAGCCTTTAAGAAGTTTTAAAATGTTATTCCATATTGGTTTAGAAAAATAAATTATTTTATTACATAAAAATTTTGATAATATAGTCACTGTAATAACTGATAAGATTTGTGCCAGACGCTAGATTTTTTTCTAATTTTTCTTTAAGAATTCCCTTCACCAGAACCTGTATATTGAATAAAAAAAAAATTTTTTTTTTTTGAAGATGGAGTCTCACTCTGTTCCCCAGGCAACTTCTACCTCCTGGGCTCAAGCAATTCTCCTGCCTCAACTTCCCAAGTAGCTGGGACTACAGGCACCCACCACCACGCCTGGCTAATTTTTTGTATTTGAGAAGAGATATGGTTTCACCATATTGCCCAGGCTGGTCTGAAACTCCTGAGCTCAGACAATCCACCTACCTTGGCCTCCGAAAGTGCTAGGATTACAGGCATGAGCCACTGCACCTGGCCTATTTTTTAGATGGATTCTTGCTCTGTTGCCCAGGCTGGAGTGCAGTGGTGCCATCTCAGCTGACTACAACTTCCACCTCCCAGATTCAAGCGATTCTCCTGCCTCAGCCTCCAGAGTAGCTGGGACTACAGGTGCATGCCCCTATGCCTGGCTAATTTTTATATTTTTTAGTAGAGATGGTGTTTCACCATGTTGGCCAGGTTGGTCCTGAACTCCTGAACTCCACCCATGTTGGCCTCCCAAAGAGCTGGGATTACATGAGCCACCGTGCCAGGCCAAAAAAAAAAAAGCTTTATAAATTATGTATAAAATTTTATTTGAGTCATTTTTACTTCCAAATTACATGAGATTTGTGTTTCTACATTTTCTTAGTCTTGGCATATTTGATGATGTGCATGAAGTCATTATACACCTTCTAAGAATCTAAGTTACTTTTTATTATGTTAAGAATGAGTTATTGGGGATAATTCTGTTTGAAAATCACTGTACCTGGAGTAAATCTATTTCTGGGTCTCCATTCTCATTCCATTGGTCAATTTCTTTTTCCTTGTGTTGATATCATGTTTTATAAATTGCTACATTTTTTAATGTTTGTTTATCTGGTAGGGAAGGGCCCTCTATCCTATTCTTGTTTAGGAAAGCCTTGGCTATTGTTCACCCTTTGCTTGTTTATATAAATTTTAAAGATTTTAGAGCCACATTGTCAACTTCTTTGAAAAAATCCCTGTTGAGACATTTATTGAAACTGTACTGATTCTATAAATCAATTTGGAGAGAAAGACATCTTTGTAATATGGAGCCTTTCTGTCCATGAACATATTATGTCCCTCCATTTTTTAGGTCTTTTTAAATGTCTTTCATTAATGTTTAATAATTTTTTAGATGGATTTTTGCTGTTGTTGTCCAGGCTGGAATGCAATGGTGCAATCTTGACCCACAGCAACCTCTGCCTCCCAGGTTCAAGTAATTCTCCTGCCTCAACCTCCTGAGTAGCTGCGATTACAGGCACCTGCCACCATGCCTGGCAAATTTTTGTATTTTTAATAGAGACAGGGTTTCACTATGTTGGCCAGGCTGGTCTTGGACTCCTGACCTCAGGTGATGCACCCTCTTTGGCCTCCCAAAGTGCTGGGATTACAGGCGTGAGCCGCCAAGCCTGATCATGTTTCATAATTGTTATATATGTTCTATTCTTCTTTTGGTAGAGCATTCCTAGGTATCTTCTGGTTTTGTTGTTACTATGCATTGCTGCTTATAGGTTACAAGTCAATTGATTTATATAGAGTAATATTATGGCCAAACATCTTGCTAAACTTCTCTTGTTATTTCCAGCATTCTGTAGGCTTGGGGTTGTCCATGGGTACAGCCATGCCATCTGCAAATAAGAATGGTTTTGTTTCTTCCTTTGGAATATTCAAAATTTAATTCTCTTTTTTTCTTGTTATAAGTTACTGTCTAGAATCCCCAATACATGTAAAATATAAGTGGTGATTATATGGTCTCCCCAAACCTGTGGCTGGAGTTGCCCCCAAAAATGGAAGCAAGGGAGTTCCCAAAGAGAGGTGCCCCAAGCTGCCTGGAGATCAGGCTGGTTAAAGTAGAAAAAAAGCACCAAATGCCAGCCTGGAAAAAAGCATTCATTAGGGGAACTCACATACCAAGCACCTCAAGATGGACAGCAAGAGAAGAGGGGTGCTCTGACTAGGTATCTCACAGCAAGGGGGCTCAGAATACGAAGGTATATGAAGGTTTAAAGAATTTAAAGAGCTGAGGTCAGTTTTTTTTCTAGTAAACCTAGATACCTTCATCAGTGCCTGGGAATGTTCAGAGCCCTGATTTGGTTCAAGCCTGTTGACCAAAACCTATACAGCTGGCTGGGTATTAGTTCGTTCTCACACTGCTATAAAGAAATGCCTGAGACTGGGTAATTTGTAAAGAAAAGAGGTTTTTTTGGTTTTTTTTGAGACAGAGTCTTGCTCTGTCGCCAGGTGCCAGGCTGAAGTGCAGTGGTGCCATATCTGCTCACTGCAACCTCCGCCTCCCGGGTTCAAGCAATTCTCCTGCCTCAGCCTCCCGAGTAGCTGGGACTACAGGGGCATGCCACCATGCCCAGCTAATTTTTGTATTTGTAGTGGAGACGGGATTTCACCATGATGGCCAGGCTGGTCTCGATTTCTTGACTTCGTGATCCGCCCACCTCAGCCTCCCAAAGTGCTGGGATTACAGGCGTGAGCCACCGCGCCCAGAAAGAAAAGAGGTTTAATTGGCTTGAGGTTCCACTGGCTGTACAGGAAGCATGGCTGGGGAGGCCTCGGGAAACTTACAATCGTGGCAGAAGGGGAAGGGGAAGCAGGCACGTGTCACATGGCCGGAACAGGAGGAAGAGGGAGAGGAGGGAGGTGCCACACACTTTTAAACTACCAGATCTCGTGAGACCTCATTCACTATCATGAGAACAGCATCTGCCCCATGAACCAATCACCTCCCACCAGGCCTTACCTCCAACACTGGGGATTACAATTAGACATGAGATTTGGATGCGGGCATAGATCTAAACCATCAAAAAGCAGTCAGGGCACTCTGATTTTGGTAAGGACACAGAAAGAAAACAGAGAGACCTGAGGGACCCTACAGTGATAGTGACCATCTTTATCCTGTTTCAGCTCATAAGTAAAACACTTGAAACATTTTCTCATTAAGAATAATGTTTACTTTGAGTCGATGCAGTTAAATGTTTTAAAAAAATAAAATGTTTACTAATTTTTTTTTTCTTTAGATATCCTTTATCAGTTGAGGAAGTTCCTCTCTAGTCTTTTTTATTTTCTGAGACAAGGTCTCACTCCGTGGCCCAGGTTGGAGTGCAGTGGTGTGATCATGATTCACTGCAGCCTTCACCTTCCCAGGCTCAGGTGATCCTCCCACCTCAGCCTCCTGAGTAGCTGGGACTACAGGCATGAACCACTGCACCTGTCCTTATGATCTTTTTAAACGCTGTTAGATTTTGTTTGTGAATTATATTAATGTAAGAAATTATCCCAAAATCTAGTGGCTTGAAACAGTAGCATTTGTTATCTCTTGTTTCAGGAGTCCAGGAGTGGCCGAGCTAAATAGTTCTGGCTCAGGGTCACTTGTGAAGTTGCAGTCAATGTGTTGGTCAGAGCTGAAGTCATCTGGGGCTTCACTGGAGAAAGATCTGCTTCCAGGCTCCCTGTGTGACTGTCAGCATGTAGCTTTGCCTCGTTATTCCTAATTGAGATTGGCCTTTTTTTTCCCCTTTCTTTTACTGTCCTTGCCTGGTTTTGGTATCAAGGTTACACTGGCCTCACAGAATACCTAGGAGAATACAACCACTTTCTTCTATTCTCTGAAAGAGTTTGTATAAGATAGAAATGATCCATGAAAGTTTAGGAGAATTTACCTGGAAAGTCATCCAGGTCTAAGTTTAATTTGACAAAGATTTTTACTTCTATTTCAATTTCCCTAATTATTTTATGACTATCCATACATTTTCTTTCTTCTTAAGTCAGTTTTGGTAAGTTATGTTTTTTCTAGGGTATTGGTCATTTTTTCTGAGTTTTCAAATGTATTGGCAGAGAGCTGTTCATAGTAGTCTCTTATTGCATGGTAAGCTTTCATCCTACATAGACTAAGTAACAGAGCTTGTTTTTGAAGCAGGCTATTTGAAGACCACCACAGTAATCCAGGCCAGAAATAACACAGGCATGAATTAGGGCAGTGATGGTAGGATTTGCAGAATGGATTGGATTGAGAAATATACACTGGGACTTGTTGATTTGTTTCATTGTATTTTTTTTTTACTTTTTTTTAACCATTAAATTTGTATAAGCATGCTGATTTGTTAAATGTGGGTGGTTAAAAAGAGGAAAGAGTCAAAAGATACTTATCTGATTTCTGCCTTAGAGAGGAGATGGAAGGAGCTGACTTATGGAGGAAGATGTTATCATTTACTGTAAAGGTTGCCATTCATTGAGGTGTTCTATGGATCAGGCACTGTCTACATGCTTTATGTGTATATACATATATCCTATATACATATGTATGTGTATAAATATGTACATTGCTGGGTGCAGTGGCTCATGCCTGTAATCCTAGCACTTTGGAAGGCCGAGGCAGGTAGATCACCTGAGGTCAGAAGTTTGAGACCAGCCTGACCAACATGGAGAAACCCTGTCTCTACTATAAATACAAAATTAGCTGGATGTGGTGGCATATGCCTGTAATCTCAGCTACTTGAGAGGTTGAGGCAGGAGAATCGCTTGAACCGGAGAGGCAGAGGTTACGGTGAGCTGAGATTACGCCATTACACTCCAGCCTGGGCAACAAGAGTAAAACTCCGTTTCAAAAAAACAAAACATATGTGTGTGTGTGTGTGTGTGTGTGTGTATATGTGTATATATGTATATATGTGTATATATATACACACACACAGCTACTATATACGTGTATGTGTATATATATATTCATCTATGTGTGTATATGTGTGTGTATATATATATATTCTCATTTAATCCTCACAAAAAGCCTGTAAGGTAGGTGCTATTGTCTTCATTTTACAAATGAGGAAATGGATGTCGTGGAAGCGCTGGGTTCAATCCAGTGCCATCAAACCAAAACAAAAACTCTCAGCCAGTTTGGAACATCCTGGGCTGGAGATGGCTCTGAGGATCCAGGCAGACTGGCGCAGCGGATCACTGAAGGTGTGAGGTCTGTGGGGAAAAGCATTTTAGAAAGAAGAAACAGCAAACTCCAATGTCCTAAGCAAGAGAAGACTTTAAGTGGGTTCAAGGAGCAGAAAGAAATCCAGTGACACTAGAGAGAGTGGGTGTGAGGGAGAGGGTGATGGATGAGGTGGGAGAGAATGGCCGGGGGTGGCTGGAGCAGGGCTGGTGACACCACGCTGGGAGGGAAGCTTGGGGGCTCTGTGGCCCTGGGTAGGGAGGACTGCGGAGGGTGACAGTTCCCTGCCAGCTCCTACAGGAGGGTCTGGGATCAGACAGAGCCTTTGATCCCCAAGCTGTCTGTCTCCTCCAGGTGGGGCTTATGCAGATCTGACACCTTCAGGGTGTTGTCCTGATGGGGCTACCCTGCTTTTTGGTATGGAAGTTAGAAATTATCCTCGTCTCTCTGGGCTCTGGGCAGAGTGTCTGTCTCTTCAATAGGGAAGGGGTGATTCTCTCGGGGGAAGCGGGAAGTCGGGGAAGTCCTGACAATGTAACCATTTTGGTAAAGACTCTGAAAATCATTCCCATCCACATCATAGGGCACTCAAGATGGCTGGGTCGTCAGTGTGGCTTTCCCACACTTTCATGCCCCATACATTTTCTTTCTTTTGACGACTTGTACATCCTTGTTAGACTATTAAGTTATGGGGAAGGGCATCCCTACTAAGACACCCCGTATTTCTTTTTTTTTTTTTTCCTTTAATTTTTTATAGAGACAGGGGTCTCACTACGTTGGCCAGGCTGGTCTTGAACTCCTACCCTCATGTGATCTTCCCACCCCAGCCTCCCAAAGTGCTGGGATGACAGGCCTGAGCCACCACTCCTGCCAGCGCCTGTTTTTTTTTTTTTTTTTTTCCTTTAATTAGGCGGCATGTTAACCTTTAAGGATAATAGACCCCGGCCACTGGCGGCGTGGTTTCAGGTCAGTCGCTGACCCTCTTTAACCATCTCCTTCCCATCCCTGAAGAAGAGGCCTGAGTTGGGGAATCCGGGCCCAGAGCCTTCGCTTTGATCCCGACGGAGGCCCGCGCGCTGGTGGTGTCTACTGCCCTCTCGTGGTAGGGTGTTTTGTTTTGTATTCTACAGTTTACGGCCTGACTTTCCTTTTTTTTTTTTTTTTTTTTTGTGACAGTCTTTTTGTCGCCTAGGCTGGAGTGCACTGGCACGATATCAGCTCGCTGTAGCCTCCGCTTCCCGGGTTCCAGCGATTTGCCTGCCCCAACCTCTGGAGTAGCTGGGATTACAGGTTCCCACCATCAGCCCTGGCTAATTTTTGTAATTTTGGTAGGAACGGGGTTTCGCCATGTTGGCCATGCTGGTTCCAAACTCCTGGACTCAAGCAATCCTCCCACGTGGGCCTCCAAAAGTGCTGGGATTACACGCATGAGTCACCACGCCCGACCTATTGTCTGATTTTTAAATTTCTAAGGAAATCCAAAAGATTGGGGGCTGCAGAAGTAGATGCTTGCACAGGAGTGTCACATAGCTACATTTAAGTGACAGGCTTAGCAACAGCAAGAGAAGGGAGGGAGGAAATGAAGAGCCACAACCCCTTTAGAATCTGAGAGTTTGCATCTTTCCCATGAAAATAAACTGATACTTGGTTTTTACTTGACCTATACCCCCAAATTTGGATTTCATGTGTTTTAATACCCATCTCATGTACCTTTCGCACAAGGGTTAGGTGAAAGAAGTTTGTTGTCCACAATTGCTAAAGTTAGAATTTTAGGGTTTTGTGATTTTAGAAATTTAGATCTGAGGGCAGGAGTTTGAGACCAGCCTGGCTAATATGGTGAAATGCTGACTCTACTAAAAATACAAAAATTAGCCCAGCGTGGTGGCAGGCGCCTGTAGTCCCAGCTGCTTGGGAGGCTGTGGCACGGGAATCGCTTGAACCCAAGAGGTAGAGGTTGCAGTGAGCCAACACTCAGTCTCAAAAGAAAAAAAAAAAAGGTGGTGGCTGCAATCCAGCCTCAAACTGACTGGGTCCAAAGCCCGTGAAGTTAACCCTGATGCTGTATGGCCTCAAAATTGTTCAATTAAGTATTATCGGATGGAGGAGTTTTCTGTGGATTCTGGCTTGTTATATACCTTAAATAAATAACAGTAGTGAAAAGAAATCTTTAAAAACTATCATCCAGAGATGCCTTTGGGATGCCAGCATGTGCCCGTCATCTTAGCTCACCTATATGGGTTTGACAGGCTGTCATCTACTTCTCACTGTGGCCAAACTGTTTTATTTCAGTGAAGAAATGTGAACCTGCAAGAGGCAATTCTTCAAGATTGATCCCTAGTGGCTAACTGGGCCTAAATTTAAAATAGAGCCAAGTGGTCATTTGCTAACTAGAAGTCACACAGGTACTCTGAGATTCCCCAAAACCAGCATCTTTTTAACGAGACTTCTGGAGCTCACCTGCCTCCGCCAACCAGGGCTCAGCTGTATCGACCAAAGAGGATGCAGCTGCATAAACCAATCAAAACTAAGCAAGTTTCAGTCCTTCATTTGCATAAACAGACCTGATTGGGAACCTGGGCAGGAAGTTTACAAACACCCCAGTCCCCTTTTTTTGTTGTTTTTTTGAGATGAAATCTCTCTCCGTTTCCTAGGCTGGAGTGCAGTGTCATGATTTCGGCTCACTGTAACCTCCACCTCCTGGATTTGCAAATCTCACTGGAGTAAAGTCTCTTTCTTCCAAACTTATTTTCGGAAAACTTCTCATCACATTCTACGAGACAGCAGAGACAGAAATTCCATCCCAGTCTCTGAAGTTCTAAACAGAAGCTGGGTAGAGACACAAAAGTAATAATGTGCTTCCCAAATGGAAGATAAAAATCTTGGCCAGGGGCAGTGGTTCACGCCTCTAATCCCAGCACTTTGGGAGGCCGAGGCGGACGCATCACCTGAGGATGGCAGTTCAAGACCAGCCTGGGCAACATAGCAAGACCCCATCTCTACTGAAAAAAAAAAAATAATAATAGCCGGGTGTGGTGGCGCAAGCTTGTAACCCCTGCTACTTCAGAGGAGAGAAAATCACTTGAACCTGGGAGGTGGATGCTGCAGTGAGCTGAGATTCTGTCACTGCACTCCAGCCTGGGTAATAGAGAGACTCTGTCTCCAAAAAAAAAAGTATAAATGGTTGATCTTATAAACTAGTAGATCACAAAAATGAAAAAGTGTGAATGGAAGCAGAGCTCTGACTGTCCATGGGTGTCAATAAATCAGGTTGTGCCAGGTACAGTGGCTCACACCTGCAATCCCAGTGCTTCGGGAGGCTGAGGCAAGAGGATTTCCGAAGACAAGGAGTTTGAGACCAGCCTGGGCATCATAGCAAGAACTTGTCTTTACAAAAAACTTTTTCAAACCTGAGGGGCATGATAGTCCATGCCTGTAGTCCTAACTACGCTGGAGGCTGAAGGAAGAGCCCAGGTGTTCAAGGCTGCAGTGAGCAGCTTCGATCACACCACTGCACTCCAGCCTGAGCAACAGAGCCAGACCATGTCTTAA
>NW_016107555.1:1723652-1728770 GCF_001604975.1 Cebus imitator
CAGAGACTCCATCTCAAAAAAAAAAAAAAAATTAACTTCCTCCCCAAAAAATAACCCCAAAGTGAAAAATGATAGGTTTGTCATCTCATGCCAAGAAAATTTAGGACATGGACACACACGTGTTTAGGAACGGAGGCTTAACAGGCAAAAGAAAGAGAAAGGAAAACAGCTCTCCCTCTAGTGAGGGAGACAGGACTTCAAAGGAAAAAGGCTGGAGGGCAGTGGAGTGCGCTGGATTTATGTAGATGGGCTTGAGAAGGCAGTCTCTGATTTACATAGGGCTCACAGATTGGTTCCATCAGGTATGAAGTTTACATACCACGTGGGGAAGGCTGGTTGCCCCACTGTAATCTTATTATGCAAATGAACTTTCTCCTTGGCCAACGCCAAGTACTGTCTGCTCAGTACTGTACAGTACCGTCTGCTCAGTACTGTACACGTGGCTGGCAGAAAAGGGGAGATGGACCCCCCATTCTGAACATGTCTAGTCCCAGGTAGTTCTTTCCTTCTGGCATTCACCTGTGCAAGCTCCCAGCTGGCTTGTCTATGTCTGCAGCTCGACTTTACAGGCTGCTCTTTGTTAGAAAATGATTTGGGCTGCTTTTCATTAAAAAGGAAAACCTTACCAGGGACTTCTGTACCCTCACTACCTGCCTAAATAATTTCTTCTTAACTCCTGTAATCAATAGCATGCCCAGTCTGCTTACAGTCCCTAACCCTGGTGTGACCAGCAGTCTGTTACCAAAGCTGGAAGAAAATAAGCCACTATCCATCTTAAAGCTCTGAGTGATGGACTGAAAGCTCATCCAACCTTCATCTTCCTTCACTGGGTAGGAGCAGAAGAGCACTTGGTGAAATCTTATTAAAATAAGTGAAAATAGTTCATGTTGCAGAAATATTTTCTTGTACATAGACCATAAGTGGATGGCTACCAGTGTGCCTTCTTGGTCCCGTTTGTCCATTCACTCAACCCATAGTTACTGGCACTTCACATGGATTGGGAATGCAGACAAAACTCATGCTTTGAAGCTGGCATTCTGATCTGGGAGGCAGACAGTAAACAGGTAAATAAATATACAATATCATGTCAGGTGGTGATGAGGGGATCTGATCACAGTGAATTCTCTCCAGGATATAAGGTACACAACAGTCTATATAACCTGGTCATTGCCAGGGTCAAAGCTCTGTCTGTAGGTCTTGCTCTACAGAGATGGGGGCAGGGGTGGGAGGTGGGCATTGAGGGAGGAGACAGGAGCAAGGGAAGAAGGAAGCACCTTTCAGCTGAAACCTTCTACTCCCTGATGCCTGCAGCAGAGGCTGTTGAGTTTTTGTTTCCTCCCGGAACACTCATTGCTAAAGGCAGCTGTTTGTAGTGTGTTTCTTTTTTTTTTTTTTAGATGGAGTTTCGCTCTTGTTACCCAGGCTGGAGTGCAATGGCACAATCTCCACTCACTATAACCTCCACCTCCCGGGTTCAAGCAATTCTCCTGCCTCAGCCTCCTGAGTAGCTGGGATTACAGGCACGCACCACCATGCCCAGCTAATGTTTTGTATTTTTAGTAGAGACGGGGTTTCACCATGTTGACCAGGATGGTCTCGATCTCTTGACCTCGTGATCCACCCGCCTCGGCCTCCCACAGTGCTGGGATTACAGGCTTGAGCCACCGCGCCCGGCCTGTAGTGTGTTTCTACTGGTGGCCATGTTTCTGTGGACCTATCAGCCTTGTGTGAGCCTTGTCTTCAGAAAGATTGAATTGTGTGTTAGAACAGCCTTTATAATAAGCACCTAATTAATGTGCAACAGTCCGAGTTTGAGGCCAGGTGTGGTGGCTCACGCCTGTCATCCCAGCACTTTGGGAGGCTGAGCTGGGCAGATCATTTGAGGTCAGGAGCTTCACGCCAGCCTGGCCAACATGGTAAAGCCCATCTCTACTAAAAATACAAAAATTAGTCAGGTGTGGTGGCACATGCCTGTAGTCCCAGTTACTTGGGAGGCTGAGGAAGGAGAATCGCTTCAACCTGGGAGGCAGAGGTTGCAGTGAGCAGAGATCATGCCACTGCACTCCAGCCTGGGTAACAGAGCAAGACTCTGTCTCAGAAAAAATTTTAAAAAACTGTACTCAGAATCCTTCTGACACTCTGTCACCAATATCCAACTTCCTCATCCCATGGACCTTCTGACCTGTTACGCCCTTCTGGAAAGGCCCCTGTACCAGGGTCATCCTGCTCCACCTCTTATGGCCCTTCTGGGAACACAGCATTCTGGATCTGCAGCCCTCACGTGGAATGAGGAAGCCTCTCCAAGCCTCCATTTGGCTGGTTCTTCATTCCCCCATCCTCCTGCCCCCTCAAGCCCCTGACACCAGCAGAGGGCCCCAGAGAACCTTCCGGCAGGCCCCCAATCTCCACCACTCATCAAGCCCAGTAGCCGACCAGCATCTGCTCTCAGCTGGCCCCATCCTCCTACTAAACTGGAAACTGTGGTCCTGGCCCCTTCCTCTGCCTCACAGCCACCTGCATCCTGGACTCTCTCTAACATCTGCACGCAGCCTCGCTCAAGTTTCTACTGTTAAAAGAGAGCCAAAGACTCTCCTTAACTAGGTTTGTTAAATTTCACAAATAAAAATATAGGACCCCAGTTAAATTTGAATTTCAGATAAACAACAGTTAGTTCTTAGTAAAAACATGTCCCAAATACTGCATGGGGGAAATTTATACTGAGAAAGTATTCCTTGTCTATCTGAAGTTCAAATTTAACTGAGCAACCTGTACTTGAGCTGATGGCTCTACTCCAAGACCCCATGTTGCACTGCAATGTAGCATTCTCTCACTGGGAGGTATTACCGGTAGTTCTTTGTCTCTGCCTCCCGGGTTCAAGCAATTCTGCCTCAGCCTCGTGAGTAGCTGGGACTACAGGCCATGTCACCATGCCTGGCTATTTTTTATTTTATTTTTAGTAGAGACGGGGTTTTGCCGTGATAGCCAGGATTGCCTCAATCTCCTGACCTCATGATCCACCCACCTTAGCCTCCCAGAGTGCCGGGATTACAGGTATGAGCCACCACGGCCAGCCAAACCAGAGTTTCTTGATTTAACATATAAATTCTGGCTCTCTGGTCCCTGCTTACCCTGTGGCTTCCTTCCCCTCTCCTCAATCCCAGCCCCAGCCCTCCGTCCCAAGTGCCGGGGCCCATGGCTCTTTCTGAGAAGCACACTGCCCGGACCGGCGTCGCCTCCTCTGCATCCCGCCCTCCCTCCCACCCCTTCCAGTGAAGCTCCCTGACACACAGCTGCCCCGTTCCCCCCGTGACCTCCAGGAGGCCAGCTGCTCTCACTCCCCTTTTACAATCCCATTCCAGGCACTTAGTAGGTGCTTGGTGGCTTTGTGTTGAATGAAAAGTCCTCTTAGAGAAGGCATCTTGTACCCCAGTGTGGATCTTATCAGGTTGGACATGTCATTCCCCTCGAATGAAAGTTCCCAGGTGTGAGTGCTTATCCTTGTTCCTGTCCTGACGTGGTTCCTGGTGCGGAGCGGACACCTGATGGCTGCTAGTTCCGTGAAGGAGTCGTTTGTATCCCATAGTCAGTGTCTTCAATGAATGTGCCAGAATCTGCCTCTTCAATGAATTTGGAGAAGACTTGGTGTTTGAAAGGCTTCAATGGTTCAGTGAATTTTAAATACATCTAAATCGATATTGTAAAGACAGGTTTTGGGGTTTTTTTTTTTTTTTTTTTTTTTTTTTTTTTTTTTTTTTTTTTGGCTGAAGTGCAGTGTACATTCATGGTTTACTGCAGCCTCAATCTCCTGGGATCGAGCGATCCTCCCACCTCAGCCCCCCGCAAGTAGCTGGAACTACAGGCATGAGCCATCATGCTCAGCTAATTTTTTTTTTTTTTTTTTAGAGATGGGTTTTACCTTGTTGCCCAAGCTGGGAAAACAGCATTCTTTGGTTTTTTCTTGAGACAGAGTCTCCCAGGCTGAAGTGCAGTAGTATGATCTCAGCTCACTGCCACTTCCACTTCCCAGGCTCAAGTGATTTTCATGCCTTAGCCTCCCGAGTAGCTGGTATTACAGACATGTGCCACCAGGCCTGGCTAATTTTTGTATTTTTAGTAGAGACGAGGTTTCACCGTGTTGACCAGACTGGTCTTGAACTCTTGGCCTCATGTGAGCCACCGGCCTCAGCTTTCCAAAGTGCTGGGATTACAAGTGTGAGCCACCATGCTCGGCCAACAGCATTCATTTTTATGTGACTAATAAATCAATTGTTGGAAGCAAAAGGAATCTCAAACTGGAAATCTTCAGCACCCTTGGGCTCCAATGTCTAAGATTCTGTTGTTTCCACTGTTTACAAAGAATGGCACTTTATTTCATGATCAGCCTTTATGATTTGATGTTGCAATAGTTGTAAAAAGTTTTTTAAAATGAGGTCTTTTATTCTTATTCTTTTTTTTTTTCTGTGAACATCATCGATTTGTGTTTGATTAGAGAGTCCTTTAAATAAAAATGTTGATAATGATCACTCTGCAAGCTCTACCACGCAGAGAGCACACGTAACCTGCCCTGGCTGTGGTGGGCACCTCTCGCCCACACACGGAAACATTTTTCTGCAGAGAAAGACGCCTACTTTCGTAGTCATCCGCCCTCACATCAAAAGTTTCCATCAGAGTGATATTTTCCACTAAAGAAAAAGAATTCAAAACTTTCTCCTGAAAAAAACCTGAGCTTGTTTTTAGCATTTAGAAAATGATTTATAAGTTGTATTTCCCTAAATAGGCTAATTTGTTTCTGTCATAGAAATTTACATTTGTTTCTATTAAACCTAAATATGGAACATCCTAAATTAAACCCCGAAGGGGATCATTTTATTCAGTCTCAATGTTCCTTCCTTGTTCATTGTCATTTAGGAGGAATGATGACTCACATGCCAAGTTCCCGTGTTTTTCATTTATAGCTTTTGCACGTTATACCAAAATAGGCTATGATAAAAATATCACCGTCTGTATCATAAACACAGCCTCCTTTATCCACAGAATAAATTCTGGATTTTCGGTTTGTAATCGAAGACACATGGCCTAAACCTGGGGGGCATGACCAGTCCCTTTCTGTTTGTAGAT
>NW_016107555.1:1729200-1731832 GCF_001604975.1 Cebus imitator
TTTTGAGACAGAGTCTTGCCCTGTCGCCGAGGCTGGAGTGCAATGGCACAATCTCCACTCACTATAACCTCCACCTCCCGGGTTCCAGCGATTCTCCCGCCTCAGCCTCCCAAATAGCTGGGATTACAGGCCTATGCCACCATGCCCGGCTAATTTTTGTCATTTTTAGTAGAGACAGCATTTCCCCATGTTGGCCAGGCTGGTCTCAAACTCCTGACCTCAGGTGATCCATCTGCTTTGGTCTCCCAAAGTGCTGGGATTACAGATGTGAGACACCATGCCCGGCTTAGCTAAGACATTTCTGAAGTAGAAAAAGAAGGTGGAGGGAGATGTCCTACCAGCTATCAGAGCTGTTACAAAGCTATTGTAATAAACACGGTGTGAAACTGGCACAGGATAGACAAATTGACAATGGAACAGAACAAGGAGCTCAGAAGCAGACCCACAGCCATGTGGAACTTGATGAATGGTAGATGAGATTGCAGATCCACGCGAAAAGACAAAGTATGGAAAAAACGGTGCAGGGACTAGTGGTTACCTACATGCAAGCCATGGAATCAGGTCATTACCTTCCAACAAGCACAAAAGTCAATTCCTGATATGTTAGACTTAAATATGAAAGACAAAACTTAAAACTTTTGGAATAAAATGTGGGCAAACATCTTTATCATATTGGGAGAGAAAAGGATTTCTTTAGCCAGGCAACAAAAATATTAATCATATGAGAAAACAGTTATAAATTTAACTAAATCAGATGAAGAACTTTTTGCTTATTACCAGAAAAAGAAAGACATCATTAATTAGAAAAAAAACGGCTGGGGTGTGGTGGCTCATGTCTGCAATTCCAGCACTTTGGAAAGCTGAGGTGGGAAGATCACTTGAGCTGAGGAGTTTAAGACCAGCCTGGGCAACATAACCTCATCTCTACTAAAAGTAAAAATAAAAAAGAATTTTATAAAAATGTTTAAAAAGGGAAAAGTAAATGACAAAGGATACATATTCATATTTTTGGAGACAAATTTTGCTTTTGTCACCCAGGCTGGAGTGCAGTGACACAATCTTGGCTCACTGCAACCTCTGCCTCCTGGGTTCAAGTGATTCTCCTGCCTCAGCCCCCAAGCAGCTGGCATTACAGGCACCCACCACCATACCCAGCTAATTTTTGTACTTATTTAGTAAGGATGGGGTTTCACCATGTTGACCAGACTGGTCTTGAACTCCTGACCTCAGATGATCCACCCACCTTGGCCTCCCAAAGTGCTAGGATTACAGGTGTGAGCCACTGTGCCCCGCCACAAAGGAGATATTTTTTAACTGACCAAAGATTATTATCTAGAATACATAAAGACCTTTTAGGAATCAGGACAAAGAAACACATTTGGTTTTTTTATTTTGTTTTGCTTTTACTTTGTTTATGTGTTTGTTTTTTGAGACAAGATCTTACCCTGTTGCCCAGGCTGAAGTGCAGTGACGCAGTCTTGGCTCACTGTAACCTCTGCCTCCTGGGCTCAAGCGAGCCTCCTGAGTAGCTGGGACTACAGGTGCACATAACCATGCCCAGCTAATTTTTGTATTTTTTGTAAAGACAGGGTTTCACCATGTTGCCAAGGCTCAAATGATCTGCCTGCCTCAGCTTCTCAAAGTGCTGGGACCATAGGCGTGAGCCATCACACCCGGCCCCAAGTTTTTTTTCAAATGGGTGAAAAAGCATGAGCAAGCATTTTATTTTAAAAAATTAACACAGATGGTATATAAACATGTGATAAGCTACTCATCGGTAACCAAGCAAATGCAAAATAAGACCACAGTGAGATCTCATTTTATACCCACTGGATTGGCAAAATTAAGGGCATCTGATAATACTAGGGGTTAGCAAGGAGATGGATCAGTGGGTATTTACATGACACTCAGGACACGTATATGACTGACAGGGGTACATGAGGACAGGCACTTTGAAGAACAGCTTGGCACTGCAGTAGACTATTATTCAGAAATGTTTTCTCCTCATCCCTATTTAAAGATTATACTTTTCTAGCCGGGTGTGGTGGCATACGCCTGTAAGCTACTCAGGAGGCTGAGGCAGGAGAATGCTTGAACCCGGGAGGTGGAGGTTGCAGTGAGCCGAGATTGCACCATTTCACTCCAGCCTGGGCAACAATAGCGAAACTCCATCACAAGAAATAAATAAATAAATAAAAATAAATAAAGATTATACATTTCTGCTTTACTGATGCCTGGCTTGACTGCGTGATTTGCTCTAAAGGATACAGTAGAAAGAACTAAATAGGAGCAGAAGTGACAGATATCTATTTGCCACGCGATGCTCAGTGTTCCAAAGAGTAGCCGCTCCCTCCCCCTAAACCCCAGAGTAAAATAACATGGGACAGAGGCACCACAAGCTTGTGATAGGCATGTCATACAAAAGTGTAAGAAATGACAGAGTGTGGTGGCTCACACCTGTAATCCCAGCACTTTGGGAGGCCAAAGTGGGCAGATCACCTGAGGTCAGGAGTTGAAGACCAGCCTGGCCAACATGGTGAAACCCCGTCTCTACTAAAAGTACAAAAATTAGCCAGGCATGTTGGCACATGCCTGTGGTCTCAGCTATTCAGGAGGCTGAGACAGGAGGATC
>NW_016107555.1:1732122-1734085 GCF_001604975.1 Cebus imitator
AAAAGGAAATACACCTTTGTTGTAATCCATTAAGAGTTGGGGAATTATTTGTTATTTGTGGCATAACTCAGCATGTCCTAACGGATATAGGCACCAGCTCATAAAGTTGAGTATCACATGTCCTAAGACCCAGCAATTCCACTTTTAGAAATTTTCCCTGGAGACACTTCTGCACAGGAGATACAAAAAATAGCATCCATGACAATGTTGCCCATGATTGCAAAACACCTTTAAAAAACCCAAATGTCTCTTGGTAGAGAATGGATCTATAATTCATGACATATCTGCAGCAGTCAAGATGAATGCACTGAAGCTACACACAATAATGCAATGAGTCTTTTTTTTTTTTGAGACAGAGTTTCGCTCTGTTGCCCAGGCTGGAGTGCAGTGGAACAATCTCGGCTCACTGCAACCTTCGCCTCCCTGGTTCAAGCAATTCTCCTGCCTCAGCCTCCTAAGTAGATTACAGGCACCTACCACTACGCTTAGCTAATTTTTGTAATTTTTGTAGAGACGGGGTTTCACCATGTTGGCCAATCTGGTCTCGAACTCCTGTCCTCAGGTGATCCACCTGGCTCGGCCTCCGAAAGTGCTAGAATTACAGGTGTGAGCCACCGCGCCTGGCCGCAGTGAGTCCTACAAATATAATTTTGAGTGATTCACGCAAGTCACAGAAGTCTCCACATAGCCCAATACAATTTTCATAAAGCTCAAAAACAAGCAAAATGAAATAACATAGTTTTAGGATACATAAATATATGATAAATGATTTTTTTAAACAAGGGAAAGATAGACTCAAAATTCCTAAGAAAGGTTGCCTGGGGATGGGCAGAAGGTGAGCAGGGAAAGCAGTACATGGATGGTGGCTCTGACCTTGACTTTCACCCTGTAAGGATTCAGATACTAAATATTCATGGTCTGTGGTGTCTCTGTCACACCTACTCAACACTGCTCTTGTAGTGCAAAGCTAGCCTTAGTACATAAATAAATGCATGTGGCTGTGTTCCAGTAGGACTTTACCTATGGATGCTGAAATTTCAGTTTTATATAATTTTATGTGCTATGAGCTATTATTCGTCTTTTGATTACTTTTAAACCACTTAAAATGTAAAAGCTGGCTGGGCCCGGTGGCTCATCCCTATAAGCCCAGCACGGTGGGAGGCCGAGGTGGGGGAATCACTTGAGGCCAGGCATTTGAGACCAGTCTGGCCAACATGGCAAAGCCCCATCTCTACTAAAATCATAAAAATTAGTCAGGTGCAGTGGTATGCACCTGTAATTCCAGCTACTCTGGAAGCTGAGGCACAAGAATCGATTGAACCAGGAGGCAGAGGTTGCAATGAGCCAAGATCACACCACTATACTCCAGCCTGGGCGACAGAGCAAGACCCTGTCTCAAAAAAAAGCTATCCTTAGTTCGTAAGCCAAACAATGGCAGCCGTGCCAGGTGGTTTGCACCTGTAATCCCAGCTACTTGGGAGGCCGAGGCAGAGGGATCACTTGAGCCCAGGAGTTTAAGGTTAAAGTGTGCTATGATCATGCCTGTGAATAGCCACTACATTCCAGCCTGGGCAACATAGCAAGACTCTGTCTCAAGCAAGCAAACAAACAAACAAACAAAGGCAAATGGTGCGCCAGGTTTGGCCATGAGAGTCTCTTTCCAAACCTTCCTCAAGACCTGAGGTTTTCTTGCCCTTGACCCCAACTGCAGGCACTCTGCTCATACTTCCCCCGACAGTGGAGCATGTCATGTTAAATGACAGAACCAATGGGAAGTTTAGTTGGGGTGCTTACTGCACCTTGTGGCTTATTGTCATATGTCATTTAGCACCAAAAAACAAACCTGCATTGATTTTGATTGTAACTGTAGTTGGACCACTGCCTACATTATTGAATTTAAACTATCATTTTCTTTGGATTTCAAAAAACCTATCTCAAGCCTGTTAAGTGGTATCTAGAAAAT
>NW_016107555.1:1734413-1739610 GCF_001604975.1 Cebus imitator
TCTGTCAAAAAAAAAAAAAAAAAAAAAGGTGCATTTTTGAAGGCCAACTCATTAGCACTTAGAAAAAAACATGTGTTGGGGGGTAATCCTGGGTATTATCTAGGATGGTCTTCTTCATTTTAGAAAGATGTGAAAGTGGGATGACTTGTATTTCCTTGCTTCTTTTCAAGAAAGTTCCAATAGCCCAATCGATTTCCATTTCACAGTTCACGTCCTCCTTCTTCTTCTTCTGGAAATCGGCAGCTACAGGCATCTTCCTCTTGAGCAGTTTGTACTGGTCTCATAAATGCTAAAAAAGAAAATTTAAGATACATATATTTTATTATCTACTTGAATCATTTAACGTATTTTCCATAAATTACATCTATAGAACATCTCTAAGCAGCAAACATTCTCTCCTTTAATTTTAACAAACTCAGCCAGGCACAGTGGTTCATGCCTGTAATGCCAGCACTTTGGAAGGCTGAGGTGGGCAGATCACCTGAGGTCAGGAGTTCGAGATCAGCCTGGCCAACATGGCAAAACCCCATCTCTACTAAAAATACAAAAATTAGCTGGGTGTGGTGACAGGCACCTGTAATCCCAGCTACTTGGGAGGCTGAGGCAGGAGAATCACTTGAACCCAGGAGGCAGAGGTTGCCCTGAGTCAAGATTGTGCCATTGCAGTTCAGCCTGGGTGACAAGAGTGAAACTCTGTCTAAATAAAATCATCAGCATCATCATCATAGTTTTAACAAACTCATCCACAAGAGAGGTAACAGCAAGGATGAACTTCCTCTAAAGATTATTTGAAATTTGTTTCCTTTTACCAAAATTTGTATTGGCCTGTAAGAACTATTTTCTTTATTTTCTATTAGTTTCTACATTATCTAAAAAAAAAAAAATAAATAAGTCTTAAGCATGAATCACGGAAGCATAAAATATTAGCCATATCCCAATCATAGCTCTAGTTTCAGTTCAGCAGCACACATTTTCATCTTGAGGGTTACCTAGATTCGAGATTGTGTGGCTTCTTTGGAACACAATGCTATGGCTCCACAAGTATAAAGGTATCCCCACTACTTCCATCTGTTAGAAACCAAGAACTGATTTGTGCATGAGTGGCCAGGTTTTTGTTTACGTTTTAGGGTGAAGTATTTGTGTTACTGCTCAGCAATTTTCAATCCTAAGCAGTTATTAATTTACAGACTGGCAAGGCAAAAAGTCCTACCCCAATTTCATATGCTTGTCGTTATAAAAAATAACCCAACCCAAATAACCACACCATCTCCTAGAACTTATGAAAAACTGGCAAGATGTTAAAAAATTACTAATGGGATGCTTTTTGAAATTGTTCCAAGGATGAATTTCAGAATGGCGATCTCTTCTGGAAAGACTGAGATGTCATGCTTTCCATATTTGTCCTGCTGAGCACAGCTGATAACCTGGATGCTCAAGACTCTGAAAGGCAGAGAGAGGAAGGCCAATTGGCTCAGGATCTCAGGACCCAAGGAACAACATGGCAATAGGTTTCCTGGGTTTTCTTTCTGCCTCATTATCCCCCAGAGTAGGAAGCTAGAGAAGCCGGCAACCTAAAAACGCCAATGGTATAGACAAAACAAAAACCAAAAAGAGGCCGGGCGCAGTGGCTCACGCCTGTAGTCCCAGCACTTTGGGAAGCCAAGGTGGGCAGATCGTCTGAGGTGAGAAGTTCAAGACCAGCTTGGCCAACATGGCAAAACCCTGTCTCTACTAAAAACACAAAAATTAGCTGGGCATGGTGGCACATGCCTGTAATCCTAGCTACTCAGGAGGCTGAGGCAGGAGAATTGCTTGATCCCGGGAGGAGGAGGTTGTAGTGGGCCAAGATTGCATCACTGCACTCCAGCCTGGGCAACAGAGCAAGACTCTGTCTCAAAAAATACACACACGCAAAAACTAAGAAGAGCTTGTCCTCACTCTCTAGTTATGAGACTAGGAAAGGGGCAGTATAGCAAGACTAAAAGCTTCTAGGCAATAACCACTTAATCCCAACAAAATATGACACAAAACACAGTGGCACCACCTGCAAGCCCACCAGGAAAGACTGAGTAGAGAGCCTGGACTTCCTTCCTCACCATGGATTAAGGCTCATCTCCCCCTCCTTCCTGGGGTGGTGTCAGAGGAGGCCTAGTGGGAGTCAGAACTCACGCATGTCTAGCAATAACAAGGAGACCCTCACTCTCCGGGAGGTATAGCACATAACCCAAACATCCTCCACCCCTGCTTAGCCATAAAAAGCTACTATCCTCCCTCCTTCCCTAGAGTGATGAAAGAGGAACCCTGAGAAAATACAAGCTCTAAATTAGATCCAGAAATTGGGTGTGGGGGCTCACACCTATAATCCCAGTACTATGGGGGCCAAGGCAGGAGTATCACTTGAGTCCAGGAATTCTAGACCAGTCTGGGTAACATAGCAAGATGCTGTCTCTACAGAAAATTTTAAAATTAGCCAGGGGTTGTGGCACATGCCTGTGGTCTCAGATACTCTGGAGGCTGAGGTGGGAGGATCGCTTGAGCCCAGGAGGCTGAGATTGCAGTGAAGCATGATCATGTCACTGCACTCCAGCCTGGGTAATACAGCAAGAAAGACCTTGTCTTTAAAAAAAAAAAAAAAGTTTTTTTACTTAGGCCTAAATCCAACAAAACATATACAGAAGTTGCAAAGTGAAAACTACAAAATGTTGGTGAAAGAAATTTTAAAATATGTAAATAAATGGAGAGGCATACCATGTTCATGGATTGGAATGCAGTCATACAGCATATAATGATGTTTTAATCAAAAACAGACTGCATATATGATTGTAGTCCCATAAGATTATAGTGGAGCTGAAAAGTTGCCATTGCCAAGTGATGTCCAAACATCATAACATTGCAGCACAACTCATTGCTCACGTTTGTGGTGATACTGATGTAAAAACCTGCTAAGCTGCCAGTTGTACATATGCAATTATGTACAGCACATAATACTTGATGATGACAATGAATGACTATGTTAGTAGTTTATGGATTTACTCTACTATACTTTTTATAGTTATTTTAGAGTATATTCCTTCTACATATGTGTGTGTGTGTCTGTGTGTGTGTGTGTGTGTGTGTGTGTGTGTGTATAAAATCAGTTAAGGCCAGGTGTGGTGGCTCATGCCCATAATCGCAGCACTTTGGGAAGCCAAGGTGGGTGGATCACCTGAGCTCAGGAGTTTGAGGGTAGCCTGGGCAACGTGGTGAAACCCCATCTCTACTAAAGTACCAAAAATTAGCTAGGCGTGGCTGTGTGCACCTGTAATCCCAGCTACTCAGGAGGCTGAGACAGGAGAATCACTTGAATCCAGGAGGCAGAGTTTGCAGTGAGCCGAGATAGTGCCATTGCACTCCAGCCTGGGGGACAGAGCGAGACTCCATCTCAAAAAAAAAAAAAATAGTTAATTGTAAAACAACCTCAGGCAGGTCCTCTGGGAGGTATTCTAGAAGATGTTGTTCTCATAGGAGATGACCATTACGTGCATGTTTTTGCCCTGAAGACCTTCCAACGGGACAAGATGTGGAGGTGGCAGACACCGACTCTGTGTAGGTCTAGGCTAATATGTGTGTTTGTGTCTTAGTTTTTCACAAAAAAAGTTTAAAAAGTAAAAAGCAATTAAAAATTTTTTAAATAGATAAAAGCTTACAGAATAAGGAAATAAAGAGAAAATATTTTTGTACAGATGTACAATGTGCTTGTGTCTTAAGCTAAGAGTTATTACAAAAGAGTCAAAAAGTTACAAGAAATTTTTTAAGTTGTTAGGCTGGGTGCGGTGGCTCACACCTGTAATCCCAGCACTTTGGGAGGCTGTGGTGGGCAGATTACCTGAGCTCAGGAGTTTGAGACCAGCCTGGTCAGCATGGTGAATTCGTGATGAACTCCCATCACTAATACAAAAATTAGCCATGTGTGGTGGCAGCTGCCTGTAGTCCTAGCTACTTGGGGTGCTGAGGCAGGAGAATCACTTGAACCCGGGAGGTGGAGGCTGCAGTGAGCCAAGATCTTGCCACTACATTTCAGCCTGAGCAACAGACACTGCCTCAAAAAATATAAAGTTTATGAATTAAAACGTTACATGCAGTAAGCTAAGGTTAATTTATTATTGAAGAAAGAAAACATTTTAAATAAATTTAATTTAGCTTAAGTGTACAGTGCTTCTAAAACTACAGTGGTATATGGCAGAGGTCCCCCATCTTTTTGACACCAGGGGCCAGTTTTGTGGAAGAGAGGTTTTCCATGGACTGGGGAAAACGATGGTTCCAGGATGATTCCAGTGCATGGTATTTATTGTGCACTTTATTTCTATCATTATAATATTGTAATATGTAATGAAATAATTATACAACTCCCCATAATGTTGAATCAGGGAGAGCCCTGAGCTTGTTTACCTGCAACTAGACAATCCCATTGGGGGTGATGGGAGACAGTGACAGACCATCAGGCGTTAGATTCTCATAAGGAGTGTGCAACCCGGATCCCTCACATGCACAGTTCACATTAGGGTTTGTGCTCCTATGAGAATCTAATGCCGCTGCTGATCTTTCAGGAGGTGGAGATCAGGCAGTAATGCAAGTGATGGGGAGCAGCTGAAAATACAGAGTTCACGTTTGTGAGCGTTGTCAGAATCAAATGGAGTAACTTGTGTCAAAACCCTGACAAATGGGCCAGGCGCGGTGGCTCATGCCTATAATACCAACACTTTGGGAGGCCGGGGTGGGCAGGTCGCATAAGGCCAGGAGTTCAAGACCACCCTGGCCAACATGGCAAAACCCTGTCTGTACTATAATGAGGCATGGTGGCGGGCGCCTGTAATCCCAGCTACTCAGGAGGCTGAGGCGGAGGTTGCAGTGAGGGAAACCACAGCCTTGTATAAAGGCTACTGTACCTTACACAAAAAAAATACTTCTGAGGTTTTAGTCAAGGATAATTGTTTCAAAATGACTTACGTAACCCTCCTCAGTTTTTCTTTTAGGAGACAGAGTCTCGCTCTGCCGCCCAGCATGGAGTGCAGTGGAGCCATCCTAGCTCACTGCAACCTCTGCCTCCCAGGTTCAAGTGATTCTCCTGCCTCAGACTCCCGAGTAGCTGGGATTGCAGGCACATGCCACCATGCAGGGCTAATTTTTTGTATTTTTGGTAGAGATGGGGTTTCACCAT
>NW_016107555.1:1739945-1743596 GCF_001604975.1 Cebus imitator
TTTTTAGATACAGAGTCTGTCTCCGTCACCAGGCTGGAGTAGAGTGGCACAATCTCAGCTCACTGCAACCTCAAGTGATTCTCCCACCTCAGCCTCCCTAGTAGCTGGGACTATAGGTACACGTCACCACCCCTATCTAATTTTTGTATTTTTAGTAGAGACGGGTTTTCACCATGCTGGCCAGGCTGGTCTCAAACTCCTGACCTCATGATCCACCCACCTTGGCCTCGCAAAGTGCTGGGATTACGGGTGTGAGCCACTGTGCCTGGTTATTTAGACAACATTCCTAAAATAACAAAAGTGTAGAGATGGAAGACAGATAAGCAGTTGCCAGGGGAAGGCAGGGACGGGGAGTGGACCGGACTAGAAAGGCATAGAGGGAGGAAATCTCTCCAGTGATGGATAGCTCTGATTTTATTGTGCTGGTCGTTGTACATCTCCATGTGTCACAAAGGGACACACAGCTACATATGCACACTGTGCCAATGTCAGTTTCCTGCTTTGCCATTGTACTGGAGGATGGAACCCATAAATGGCATGAGAGATGTTCCTGTCTTGGCAAATTCCTGTGAATCTATAATTATGTCAAAATTAAAAGTTCTTTTGAATGACCTAAAACTTTTTTCTAAAATGGATTACAGTTCCATTGAAACTCACTAGTTACTTATAAATACTTCTGAAAAGCATCTGATACAGAACTTTGTTGCAGTCTGAGGTATGGACAGAACTTTGTTGCAGAAATAGTCCTTTAAATCAGGATTAAGTCCAGCACTTTGGGAAGCCAAGGCGGAAGAACTGCTTGAGCCCAGGAGTTTAAGACTGGCCTGGACAACACAGTGAGACCCAGTCTCTACCAAAAAATTTTAAAATCCATTAAAAATTAGATGATGAGTGTGATGGGATGCACCTGTAATCCCAGCTACTCAGTAGGCTGAGGCAGGAGGATTGCTTTAGCTCTGGAGTTTGAGGCTGCAGTGAGCCGTGATCACACCATTGCACTTCAGCCTGAGTGACAGTGAGACCCTGTCTCAAAAAAACAAAAGACAAAACTGAAATCAGGCTTAAGTGAGAGCTTAGAGGTTTAAATTGGAAGTGTAGACCTCAAAAAGAGAATGAAAGAGCAAACCACAGGCTGGGCGCAGTGGCTCACGCCTGTAATCCCAGCACTTTGGGAGGCCAAGGCGGGCATATCACAAGGTCAGGAGATCAAGACCGTCCTGGCTAACACAGTGAAACCCTGTCTCTACTAAAAAAAAAAAAAAAAAAATAAATAAATAAAAATAAATTAGCCAGGCGTAGTGGCAAGTGCCTATAGTCCCAGCTACTTGGGAAGCCGAGGCAAGAGAATTGCTTGAACCTGGGAGGCAGAGGTTGTGGTGAGCCGAGATCATATCACTGCTCTCCAGCCTGGTGACAGAGCGAGACTCCGTTTCAAAAATAAAAATAAAAGAGCAAACCACAAAATAGGAAAAGATATTTGCAGCTCACGAGCAACAGACTAAAAACTTCCTATACATTAGTAAGAAAAGGACAGAAAACCCTATGAGAAAATATTCAAAACACTCGATCAGGCAATTCACTAAAGAGGAAATCCAAATAACCAAAATAACATGAAAAGGCATCTAATCTCACTAGCAATCAGTAAATGCAAGTTAAAACCACAATGAGATACACCGTATGGACAAAAATAGTCTGATGACACCAAGAGTTATCAGGGGATACGGAGTAAAAGGAACCTCATTCCCGCCAGGGGAGTGTAAATGGGGTCCAGTCACTTTGGAAAACAGTTCGGCATATTCAAGACCAAGATACATGTTCCTTGTATCTCAGCAATGTTATTCCTAGGTTCAAAAACAAAATAAAACCAGAAACACGTGTTTACATGTGCTGAGATACACGGACAAAAACATTCAAATGTCATTGCATGTAATAACCCCAAGATGGAAATGATCCCAGTATCCATCAATATTAGAATAGGTAAATAATGATGTCATCATTCAGTAAAACAGTGTACAATAGGTCAGGCATGGTGGCTTACACCTGCAATCCCAGAACTTTGGGAGGCCAAGGCGGGCAGATCACCTGAGGTTGGGAGTTTAAGACCAGCCTGACCAACATAGAAAAACCCTGTCTCTACTAAAAGTACAAAATTAGCCAGGCATGGTGGTGCATGCCTGTAATCCCAGCTACTCAGGAGTCTGAGGCAGGAGAATCGCTTGAACCTGGGAAGCAGAGGTTGTGGTGAGCTGACATCGCACCATTGCACTCCAGCCCTGGGCAAGAAAAGCGAAACTCCGTCTCAAAGAAAAACAAAACAAAACTTTACTAATGATTTTTCTGCATATATCTTTTAACAACCTCCAAATAGACATGTTCTGATCTTATATGTTGTTTTGGTTTTGCTCTCAAAAAGCTCCTTTTATTAAATGTCTTGTATTAAGTCTTATTAAGCCTGTTATGTCTCATTCTATCATCCATAAAGACAAAAAACAGGCTGTCCTCCTTCTATATACTTTTTCAAATAATTATCAATGGCTTTTGTCTAGTGGGTGCTGACTCTGTGCCAGGCACTTTCTGAGTGCCTTATAGAAATAATATCTTGTTGAACAAATGAATGAATGAAATTCATTATTGAAAGTTTTCATGTAATCCATATTGATGCTGTAATAGTCCTTTTTATGGGTGGGTGGGGGAGACGGAGTCTCACTCTGCCGCCCAGGCTGGAGTGCAGTGGCACCATCTCGGCTCACTGCAACCTCTGCCTCCCGGGTTCAAGTGATTCTCCTGCCTCAGTCTCCCGAGTAGCTGGGACTACAGGTGCACGCCACCATGTCTGGCTAATTTTTTGATATTTTAGTAGAGACGGGTTTCACCATGCTGCCCAGGCAGGTCTCGAACTCCTGAGCTCAGGCAATCTGTCTGTCTCAGCCTCCCAAAGTGCTAGAATTGCAGGCGTGAACCATGGTGCCCGGCCAGTCCATTTTGTTAAAGCCTTTCAAACGCCCTCTTTGTTCTCTCTGCCTTCCTCAAATATAGTCTAAACACAATTTAAGCCCATTTATCAACCAGAGGGACACGGGGGGAACATGGTTTTCTGATTCTTCCTTGCCAGTGTCCTGTACACGTATATACACACATGGAATAATCCAAGGCTGCAGCATATTTAAATATGTCATTTTTCTAGAACTGGGGTGTTCTCTACTATACCCAAGCTTTCTCCATTCTGCACCATCGACAGCACCATTCTTTGCTGGGAGGCTGCCCTGTGCATTGTAGGAGTTTAGCAGCATCACTGGCCTCTACTTACTGGGTGCCAATAGCCCCCAACTACCACCACCACCAAGTAGTGACCATCGCTACTGTCTCCAGACACTGCAAATACTTCCAGAGACAAAACTGCCCCTGCTTGATAACCACTGGGCTATATGAACCTCATTTCTATAAATTTTTAAAAAATCATCTTTTCCGGCCGGGCGCGGTGGCTCAAGCCTGTAATCCCAGCACTTTGGGAGGCCGAGGCGGGTGGATCACGAGGTCAAGAGATCAGGACCATCCTGGTCAACATGGTGAAACCCCGTCTCTACTAAAACTACAAAAAATTAGCTGGGCATGGTGGCGCGTGCCTGTAATCCCAGCTACTCAGGAGGCTGA
>NW_016107555.1:1744691-1752891 GCF_001604975.1 Cebus imitator
TGAGCCAAGATCATACCACTGCACTACAGCCTGGGCAACAGAGCAAGGCACTCTCTCTCTCAAAAAAACAAAAAACAAAAATCAAAAAAAAGTAGATATATATATATGTATGTATATGGGGCCCTATAATCCCCTTTCCTTGGCATTGATAAAAGTATAGATTCTGTTTGGATGAAGTGTCCTCTGGCACTGCTTACACATGTGTATCTCAGACTGAATAACAAATGCCTGGGAGAAAACTGCTGGGTCCCTGAGGGCAGGACACAGGAACAAATGCACCTGGGAGGTGCCTGTTGTAGGTGGAGACGTGAGACATCACGATATTGGGGCAATTTAGATACAATCTTGAATCACCATAAGATACTCACTTTGAGGCTGGCCACAGTGGCTCATGTGTGTAATCCCAGCGCTTTGCGAGGCTGAGGCAGGTGGATCACTTGAGGTCAGGAGTTTGAGACCAGTCTGGTCAACATGGTGAAACCCCGTCTCCACCAAAAACACAAACATTAGCTGGGTGTGGTGGCATGTGCCTGTAATCCCAGCTACTCTGGAGGCTGAGGCAGGAAAATTGTTTGAACCCAGGAGGTGGAGGTTGCAGTGAGCCAAGATCACAACAATGCACTCCAGCCTGGGTGACAGAGCAAGACTACCGCAAAAAAAAAAAAAAAACAAAAAAAAAAACAGCATTGTAATGGAAAAGAGAGGAGACATTTAAAGAAAAAATTGTCAGTTGGAGGAGTAGAGGATGTCACCTTAAATAACAATAACATTTAGTATTATTATGGCTAATACTAACTAAGAATCTCTTATCTCCTAGGCACTGTGCTAAGCATTTTTTTTTTTTTTTTGAGATGGAGTCTTGCTCTTCACCAGGCTGGAGTGCACTGGTGCGATCTCGGTTCACTGCAACCTGTCTCCTGGGTTCAAGCGATTCCATTCCTCGGGTGCCCGAGTAGCTAGGAATACAGGCGTGCGCCACCATGCCCAGCTAATTTTTTGTATTTTAGTAGAGTTAGTAGAGACAGGGTTTCACCATGGCCAAGATGGTCTCGATCTCATGACCTCGTGACCCGCCCACCACAGCCTCCCAAAGTGCTGGGATTATAGGCGTGAGCCACCACAACCAGCCCTGTGCTAAGCATTTTAAATAAGTTTCTCATTTTAATTCCCACAATGGCTAGGTAAAGTAGATTCTATCCTTATCCTTATTTTACAGAGAAGGAAACTGAAGATTAGGAAAGTTTAGTGTCTCAAGCTCTCATGGCTAATAGGAACAACTACAATAACTGCAAATATCAGTGACTAACAGCCTCAATTAAAAAAAAAAAAAAAAAAAAAAAAAAAAAAAAAAAAAAAAAAAAAAAAAAGCCAGTTGCGGTGGCTCACGCCTGTAACTCCAGCATTTTGGGAGGCTGAGATGGGCAGATCACAAGGTCAGGAGATCGAGACCATCCTGGCTAACACAGTGAAACCCTGTCTCTACTAAAAATTGGAAAAATTAGTCGGGCATGGTGGCACACTCCTGCAGTCCCAGCTACTCGGGAGGCTGAAGCAGGAGAATCGCTTGAACCCAGGAGGCGGAGGGTGCAGTTAGCCAAGATCACACCACGGCACTCCAGCCTGGGCAACACGGCAAGACTCTTTCTCAAACCAAAAAAAAAAAAAAAAGAAAGAAAAAAGAAAAAGAAATCTCCCTAAGCCTCAGTTTTCTCATCTGCAAAATTAGAGGTACATGTGCTGCCAGAACTATTCCAAGGAACAAATGAGTGAGAGTCAGTGACAGCCTCTTGCACATCTGACACACGGAGTAAAGGGTAGCTGTCATCACCACCACCACCATCGCCATCATTGTTGCTGTTGCTGCTGCACCTTTCCCTCGGTCCTTTGCCTACCCCAAATCCATCAATCCTCCAGAGCCCAGTTCAAACCCACTTTCCACACAGACTCACTTAACAACTGTGAACAATTTGTATTGAAAGACCTTTTTCGAAAAACCACTTTCCGGTCGGGTGCAGTGACTCAGGCCTATAATCCCAGCACTTTGGGAGACCGAGGCGGGTGGATCACTTGAGGTCAGGAGTTCAAGACCAGCCTGGCCAACGTGGTGAAACCCCATCTCTACTACAAATACAAAAAAATTTAGTCAGCGTGGTGATGCACACCTGTAATCCCAGCTACTCGGGAGGCCAAGGCAGGAGAATTGCTTAAACCCAGGAGGTGGAGGTTACAGTGAGTCGAGCCCATACCATCGCACTCCAGCCTGGACAAGAGGAGTGAAACTCCATCTCAAAAACAAAACAAACAAATGGAAAAAAAACCCAGACATTTTTAAAAAAGCTACTTTCCAAAGAGAGAGTTCAGCTAAGTCTGAGAAAATAGTCAATACTTTTCTTGTGTGTCATGAATCCATTTGTCAGCCACTCTGAAGCTGATAAATTATAAAGGACAAAAGCAGATGGAGACCATGATTCCTGTTTTAAAACACTTTACTTTCTCTCCAAAAAAGTCTCTTTCCCATCTGTTGCAAACCAATACAGTTTTAAAATACAATAAAAATGAAAATGTAAAATAACAAAAATGATTTTCTAGTAAGAAAAAGCAAACGGAAAAAGAGCGGAGACATACAAAATACAATGCCCAAATTCTTATTCTTAGTCAACAGACACACTACTCTGCCAATTTGCCTTAAAAGTTTCTAAACGCTTATTCTCTAACCCTACACCACTGTTGACAGGGGCATAGGACAAGCCATTAGTGGACCAGCACCTATCCACAGATCACAGTGTGAGTTCTGGTCCCACAAATCAACGGTCACATTCTCTCATATACCATTGGCTTTTTACCACCTGTGATGGCCTTGTGTGCCAAGTGTGTGCCACATCTTGGAGGGTAACGAGCAATTGTTACTTTCTTCTGTGTCATTCTAGGGGCTGGCATTGAACAACATGGAGATGGGCTGATCACTCAGAGAAGGTAAGAGGCAGCAAAGAAATGAGAAGGAAACAGAGAAGAGGCCGACAGTTTCAAAGCTCCACAGGCAACTCTTTTTCTTTTTCTTAAGATAGGGTCTCTGCTCTGGAGTGCAATGGTGCGATCATAGCTCATTGCAGCCCCAACCTCTGGGACTCAGGTGATCCTCCTGCCTCATCAGCCTTCCATATAGCTGGGACAACAGGTGTGTGCCATTACGCCTGGCTAATTGTTTTATTTTTTGTAGAGACAGGGTCTCACTTTGTTGCTGAGGCTCGTTTCCAACTTCTGGGTTCAAGCAGTCCTCCTGCCTCAGCCTCCCAAGTAGCTGGGATTATAGATATACACCACCACTCTGGCTAATTTTTCTATTTTTAATAGAGATGGGGGTTCACCATGTTGGTCAGGCTGGTCTCGAACTCCTGACCTCATGATCCACTCTCCTCGGCCTCCCAAAGTGCTGGGATTACAGGAGTGAGCCACCACACCTGGCCTAACCAAGATTCTTTACTCAATACATTAAAGGAAATTATACATACTTTGTCCAGGGTCGACAGACGCCACGTTTCTGATCATTAAATGTCCCAAAGTCACAGTCTTTACAACCTTGCATTAAAAACAAAAGCAATGATAAAATGGAAGCATTTTCATCATTTTATAACTTTTCCTGTGATGAATGTAATCAAGTCATTACCATAATGCAATCTACACCAATTGTTCAATAATTCTTGAAACAACACCCTAAGATGGCTAGTTTCTATTCTAATGGTACTTAGAGTATTGTTTGTGTCTGATGCCTGTGAAGATGAATGGTTCTGGCAATTAACGAATGTTCTGATTTCAAATTATTTCCATTTGTGACAAAATAATGGAAATATTTCATTAATTAAAAGATGATATTAATATCATATACTCATATACTCATCACTTGTTACTTTGAGTTTCTACAGATCTCTTTGTTTATACTCAAAGGATCAAGGCGGAAGCCAAGTGTGCCTACATCACAAAACTACACTAGATCAAAGATAAACCTACCTTCTTTTGTTGATTCTTGACCTTGTTTACAATCTGGTTCACACATTCGGCATCCGGCCCCCAGGCATCGAAATCCTGAAATGCAGTCACACTCTGCATTGCTGGTGGAGGAACACGCCTTCCTGGTCCTGAAAACACCTGTGAAGTCCCCACAGCCCCCAAAGTTTTATTACACTTGACCTCCAAATCTAGGAATAAATTTATGTTGTGCAGTCACAATTATTCTCACTCTACTTATAATGTTCCCAGTGATGTTAAAGTTTACTTTTAAATCTCTATAAAGACATTTTTACATTTTGGAAAGTCAAAACTTCTCTCTCAGTAAATGAATGTTCCCTCTAATATTAGAAAGCTCAGTCCACAAATAATTGCTTTCATCATAAATTATTTTACTGGACCTACTGGTTGACAGAAGAATCAGAGTCCTTGACACTTGAGATTTTCAGTAGAGAGCAGTTAGTGGATAGGAAAGTAAAGCTTATCTTCACGACTATCTTCTAGAAGAAAAAAACATCTTCGAACTCATACCTTTACACGGCCTGCATAGGACACAGACCCTTTGTCCACCTACACTGGAGAAACTATTTGGAGGACAGGGAATGCAAGTCTGATTCTTGTTATTCCCACAGAATGTACCTAAAAAAGGCAGAAAATAGCAGTACACGTTTGACAACGGCAATCATCACCCAAGGCATTCTGAAGTTTACAAGAAATTAAGATTAGAAAGGAATGATTAGTTTTCTAGAAGCCACAGTGATAGACATTAGTTTGATTGACTTCCTAAAATGATACATTTGCAACATTGTTCTTTGTGCAATCACAGAATTAGAAATAACAAAATTCAGGCCAGACATGGTGGCTCACACCTGTAATCCCAGGACTTTGGAGGCTGAGTCTGGTGGATCACTTGAGGTCAGGAATTCAAGACCAGCCTGGCCAACATGGTGAAACCCTGCTCTACAAAAATTAGCCAGACATGGTGGCACATGCCTATAATCCCAGCTACTCAGGAGGCTGAGGTGGAAGAATCGCTTGAACCTGGGAGGCGGAGGTTGCAGTGAGCCAAAATTGCACCATTGCACTCCAGCCTGGATAACAGAGTGAGATTCTGTCTCAAAAGAAAAAAAAACAGGCAGGCCAGGCGCAGTGGCTCATGCCTGTAATCTCAGCACTTTGAGAGGCTGAGGCAGGCAGATCACCTGAGGTTAGGAGTTCAAGACCAGCCTGGCAACATAGTGAAACCCCATCTCTACTAAAAATATAAAAATTAGCCAGGTGCAGTGGTGCGTGCCTGTAGTCCCAGCTACTTGGGAGGCTGAGGCAGGAGAATCACTTGAACCTGGGAGGCTAAGGTTGCAGTGAGCTGAGATCATGCCACTACACTCCAGCCTGAGCGACAGAGCGAGACACTGTCTCAAAAAAAGAAAAGAAACAACAAAATACAGATATTGTAAGAAATAAATCAGCAGAAAGAAAATACTTTATCTATTGAATAAAACAAAATGATTATCTTGATTGATCTAGGAGATCAATATGACTGGGTCTAGAAGGGCATCAATGTCCTACACTGAAATTTAAATGTGCCTGACATTCCCACTTTATCAGTACTTGCTTACTTGCTGCTATGCCCCCAGTCTGAGCACAAAGCCCTACACACAAAACTAACATGTATTGAAGTCTTGCCGTGTGCCATGCACTGTTCTAAGTCTTTCAGTGGATCCTCTCAGCCATCCCATAAAACAGGTTCTCTTAAAGTCAAGGCACAAGAGGTTGAATGACTTGGCTGTGTTCACACAGCTAGGTGGTAGCATCCAATAAATATGTGTAAATGAATGGATTTTTCATATTCATTTCCTTAAAAGGGAGCTCATTAGCCTTAACTACTAGGCTAATTGAACAATGCTTCCAACAGAACAGATCAAATGCACATAATTGGGCACTCACCAGCTGGGCAGTTACTACACAGATCCTGCAATGATCTTGTCCTCTCAAAGTTCAGGACCAGCAGCAGAGTGGCTACTATGTTGTAACAGCTGTTTCCCATGATGAAATCTGGCACAGGTATGATACAAGCAAAGCCTATTTCAAGAGAATTTTAATCAAATTAACTGTTCTCGCAAATGTCACTCTGCAAAAGTAAACATTTCCAAGGAAAGGTGGTTTCTCCTTTCGAAATTATCTATATTACAATCATTACCTATACAATTCTACAAGAGGATAACTCAGGGTTTTTCAGGAACAATTAATGATGCAATACTATGGAAAAGTAGTAAATTCATAGAAACGACTGAGACAAGGCAGGCGTGACTAAGCACACAGCTTTGTGCAGGTTTGCCAGTGTCTGAGGGTGCATTTTCCAACATGTTCTGCTAAAATGCGGAAATAGCAATAGCCAGAACTTTTGGGGACTTTCATAGGCACTGCGAAGTACCATTCAGCTCTCAATAATGTCAATTACTTGCTGCCCCTGAAATAAACTCCTTACAAAGAGAATCTGTCAGGGGCATCAGATGATTCTGTTAAGAAGAAGCTATCCCATAGCACAGTATGGTGACTATAATTAACAATAATTAATTGCATACTTCGAAATAGCTAGAAGATTTAAGATGTTCCCAACACAAAGAAATGATAAATTTTTGAGTTGATAGATATTTTAACTACTGTGATTTGATCATTACACATTCTAGGCATGTATCAAAGTATCACGTGTGCCCCATAAATACATTAATGTAAATTATTATGTATCCACAATAATAACAAATTAAAAATTAGGTTATTTATGAAAAAGAGAGAAAGAAAAAAGAAGCTATCCCAGTCACTCTTTCCCCTTGAGCTGAACACCGAAACATGTGGAAAGTCCTCGCTGTCCAACACACTGGCACATTTTCTCAAACAGAGCCATGTCCTAGCCCGTTCTGAGATGTGAAGCTTGTACAGTAACAAAGGAGTGAAGGCCGAGTTATTGATGTTTATTTAATGGGCTACTGAAGAGATGTCATTCTAAATTAGAAGGAGAAAAAGTCTAGAAATGGGCAAAGGGAGCAAAGGTTCTATCCTCACCCCCTCCCAGTGTCCCCACTCACTCCCCCAAATGGACAGACCTTGAGATCTTGGGGCTGCTGGCGAACTTTCCACTCCTTGGTCTTCAGGGTTCTGCAGCTTGGGAGGGCTTCAGATCACACCCAGGAGTGCTGTGACTCAGCCGGGGGCGGGGTCTCGTGGGAAATTCCTGCCGCAGCTGTGTGAAATCGTTCATTTCATATCTGCTGACCCCAAAATCCCCTAGAGTCCCTGTCCCTGCCTGATAATGGCACTTACAATTACTTCTTGGAATAGCTCTCTACTGTCAGGATGTGTCTCAGATGATGTTGGGAAAAGGATTTTGTCCCTTAAGATAGCTCTCCAGGACAAAGTATTTAGCACATCCTTAAAATACTGTATTTGAGACTAGAGGGATGAAACCAACTTTTCAACAGTGATCAGCATTTCGCCATACACTGTCCCCTAACTCCATAGTCACTGTAATGCAAGAGTTGTCATTTCTTGAGCACAGCAGATGTGTCAGGCATCAGAGGATCCACTGTGGCTAATACACACTATCCTCGAAAGATCCCTAGAACTTGGTATGACTGCTGTGGTTACTGGACGAAACTGGCCTTGAGCAGAGTCAGAGCGTCTACAGGACAGGGAGCCAGGTAGGGTTGGAACCCAGGACTGCCTGGTCCCTTTTTATCGTGCTCCTCACTGTGTGGGTGAGAGAGGGAGGAAGGAGGGAGAAATGGAATGAAACAGAGACAGGGAAAGCGCAGCAGTCACATCGTGGGTGAATGAACACATGATTTGGTGAAGCTGAGATCTAGGAAGAATTTTTAGGAAACCTTGATTTCAATTATTCTTCCAAAAAAAAAAAAAAAAAAGGAGAAAGAAAAAAAGGCACAGTGACTCATGCCTGTAATCCCAACACGTAGGAGGCTGAGGTGAGTGGATCACCTGAGGTCAGGAGTTTGAGACCATCCTGGCCAACATGGTAAAACTCCCTCTCTACTGAAAATACAAAAATTAGCCGGGGGTGATGGTGGTGGATGCCTGTAATCCCAGCTATTCAGGGTTGCTTGAACCTGGGAAGTAGAGGTTGCAGTGAGCCGTGATTGTGCCACTGCACTCCAGCCTGGGTGACAGACAAGACTCCATCTCA
>NW_016107555.1:1753271-1781863 GCF_001604975.1 Cebus imitator
AGGAGGAGGAGATGGAGGAGAGGAGGAGGAGGAGGAAGAGGAGGATGCTCTAGGCTGTAAATAAAGGAGAAAGAGGAGGGAGAGGAGGAGGAAGGAGAGGGAGGAGCAGCCTCTCTTCCACGGGGCACTCCCGGGGGTAAGGGGGCTACCCCTTCCCAGTGATTTTTATTCATGTGGGGCTCACCCCAAAGTATCAAAAGTAGCTTCGTAAAACAAAAAACAGGCAGGCTCGGTGGCTCACGCCTGTAATCCCAGCACTTTGGGAGGGCGCGGGGGGTGGGGGCGCGATCACCTGAGGTCAGGAGTTCGAGACCAGCCTGGCCAACATAGTAAAACCCAGTCTCTACTACAAATACTAAAATTAGCTAGGCATGGTGGCGGTCACATGTAATTCCAGCTACTCGGGAGGCCGAGGCAGGAGAATCGCTTGAACCAGGGAGGCGGAGGTTGCAGTGAGTGGGGATCACACCACCGCACTCCAGCCTGGGCGACAGAGTGAGACTCTGTCTCAAAAAAGAAAAAGAAAAAGAAATTAGCTAGGCCTGATGGCTCCTGTCTATAGTCCCAGCTACTCAGGAGGCTGAGTGAGGCAGGAGGATTCCTGGAGCCCAGGAAGTCGAGGCTGCAGTGAGCCATGATCACGCCACTGCACTCCAGCCTGTTCAAAAAAATTAAAAAATTTTTTTAAAAGAGAGAAAAGAAAAGATGGGTTTTCCATTAGTATCCAAAGAGAAAAGAACGATTTTTCCATAGGAGGAATGGAAGCTTGGTCTTGAATTTGGGGAGCGGGTCATAAGGGAAGAGAAGGGAGCCAATATTTACTGAACACTTCCCCTGTGTTAAGCACTTTACATGTTTACCTGACCCCTATCTTGTCAATATCCTCTTTAGAAACTTCCAGTGGCTCCCTGTTCCACACAAATAAAACCTGGACCCTAGAGTTCAGTATTCAAAGATCTCCCAGATCTGACCCTCAGGTTGCCTTTTTAAAAATTTAAAATACAGCTCACATAACATAAAATTCACTTTTTTTTTTTTTTTTTTTTTTAATATGAGTCTTGCTCTGTCTCTCAGGCTGGAGTGCAGTGGCACAATCTCGGCTCACTGCAACCTCTGCCTCCCAGGTTCAAGCAATTCTCTTGCCTCAGCCTCTCAAGTAGCTGAGATTGCAGGCATGCATCACCATACCTTGCTAATTTTTTGTATTTAGTAAAGATGGGGTTTCACCATGTTAATCAGGCTGGTCTAGAACTCCTGACCTCAGGTGATTCGCCTGCCTCAGCCTCCCAAAGTGCTGGGAATACAGATGTGAGCCACTGCACCCAGTCAAAACTCACCATGTTGAAGTGTACAATTCAGTGGATTTTAGTACATTTACCACACTGTGCAGCCATTACCACTATCTAATCCCAGAACATTTTTCAACAGTCCAAAAAGAAATCCCACGTCCATTGGTGGTATTCTCATTCTCCTTCCCTCAGCCCCTGGCACCCACTAATCTACTTTCTGTCCCTGTGAATTTGCCTATTCTGGACATTTCACAAAAACGGAATTATTCAGCAGGGGTCTTTTATGACTGGCTTCTTTCGGTTAGCCTGAAGTTCAGGGTGAAGGCATCCTGCAGGGTGGACCGGTCTCCATCCCTTTCCATGGCTGAGGATGAACCTGTCTCCACTTCCATCTGTCTCCACTGTGTACACAGATCTTGTTTCCTTTCATCTGCTGACAGCCATCTGGGTTGTTTCTGTTTTGGGGCTATGAACTGTGCTGCCGTGAACCTTCCTGTGTAGGTTTTTGTGTAGACATAGGTTTTCAGTTCTCTTGGGTGTATACCTGGGAGTAGAACTGTTGCATCATATGCATCATATGGTAATTCTATGTTTCACTTTTTGAGAAGTTGCCAGACTGTTCTCCACAGCAGCCGCACCATTTTACATTCCTACCATCACCAATGAGGGTTTTCATTTCCCCTCATCCTTGCTAATACTTGTAATTTTTCCATTTAAAAACATTATAGCCATCCTAGTAGGCACAAAGTGGTAACTCTTTGTGGTTTTGATTTGCTATGCTTACCCAATTTTATCACACACACACATCATGAAACAGGAGAGGCAAAGAACAGCACCGTGGTTGAGCTCATTCTTTGCTCTCAGACTGAACTGGATCAAATCTAGGCTCTGCCATTTGTGGCGGTGTTGCCGGAGAGTGCCATGCAGTTCCAGGCTTTTGGTGTCCCGAACAAAGAATCGGACATGACACACACAGAGGGCAAAGCAAAGCAGCAAATGTTTGTTAAGTGCAGGAGGGGGATGGTGGCTCACACGTGTAATCCCAGCACTTTCAGAGGCCAAGGCAGGTGGATCACTTGAGGTCAGGAGTTCAAGACCAGCCTGGGCAATATGGTGAAACCCCATCTCTACTGAAAATACAAAAATTCGCTGGGTGTGGTGGTGGGTGAGCCCATAATCCCAGCTACTCTGGAGGCTGAGGCAGGAGAATCACTTGAACCCGGGAGGGGGAGGTTGCAGTCAGCAGAGACGGCACTCCAGCCTGGGTGACAGAGCAAGATTCCATTTCAAAAAAGAAAAACAAAAAACAGTTGATTAAGCACAGTACTGCACTCTCGGAGAGGGAAGAGCGAGCTGGTCTCTTTGAGATGAGAGCTGCATTAGTTTGCTGTACTTTAGGTTACTTTATAAATTTTTTTTTCTTCTCTTCCCAAGGTTGCCTGACCTCTAGCCAGTGTCTGCCTTTTTGTTTGTTTGCCAGTTTTTGAGACAGAGTTTCACTCGGTCACCAAGGCTGGAGTGCAGTGGCACGATCCCGGCTCACTGCAACCTCCCCCTCCCTGCCCAGTGTCTGCCTTTTTGATTGGTAGGTGTGTTGCTTAGTTATTTTGACGCTGTGAGCTTCTGTGTCATCTCCATCCCATAGTTTTAAGTACATGCATGATATGAGTCCATATGCATGAGCTTGAATGAGTGGATCATCACACGGGGTCATGTTAAAGATACAATTTTTCTCTCTAATGTGTGTGCCTAGCCCAGAAGAGCTGCTCCTTGCTGATCTGGTCCAGATCCTCTGGCCATGGAGTCTTTGCTCGCTTCTCTTCCTTTTGTAATTGGCTGCTTAGCCTCCTTCTCTTATCTTGCTTCTTGCTCACCTGCCCTTTCACCATACTTCTGCTCTCTGCTTTTACTTGTTCTGTCCTTTATCCAACTTTTTAAAAATTTTTTAATTTTTATTTTTAGTAGAGACGGGGTTTTACCATGTTAGGCAGGATGGTCTCTATCTCCTGACTTTGTGATCCGCCTGCCTCAGCCTCCCAAAGTGCTGGGATTACAGGCGTAAGCCACTGTGCCCAGCCCTCCTTTATCCAACCTTTAATTCCTTTTGCTATTCTCCTGCCCCATTTTCTCCATTCTCCTGCCTCAGTTGTATAACCTTGAGCAGATTTCTCAGCCTCCCTAACTCCGTTTTAACAAGCACATCTTACAGGTACAGTAATACCACACATCATCCTCGTGAGTTAGGATTAAATGAGACAATGAGCATGCAAAGTAGTTCAATGCTTGCCACATAGTTCTCAAGAAAGCAGGAGTTACTATGATCAGACTTGCTCGTTTGAACTATTCCTTCCCTACCTCCCACACTGATCATCAGAAGAGTGACCACAGGGCAAGTCATGACAGAAAAGGAGAAAAATGCACGAGCTGCCTACAGAATGTGTTTCCAAATACTGGCAGTCATCTGAGAGTCATCTCACCTGTGACATCTGTGGGACCCCTCCTCGCCCCACTTTGGCAGAAATTGGCTGAATGTGAGAGTGTCACACCATAAAAATCAGACTGCTGATCCCCTCCTAACACTTTGAAAGTCACCATCTAACCAAGTAACCTCCTCGTTTACATGTGTTACTGTTTAACATTGCAGTGTGACATTTAACTGGACCATATTTTCATTTAACTTAATGCTACTCACTCATCTACACTTTGGACATTCTGTGGGCAGAGACATTATTTCCTCTGAAAGTGACATATTCATTTTCCCAGCACAGTAATGAGCTCACTGTCTCAGGTTTTTATGCCAGTAACATAAAAGTCTTTATTGAGCTAAAAGAGTCTCAACATTAGTTTTGCCTGCCCACAGTTAAACAAAATCAGCCACTTCAGAATTATGCCACTGAAGGCCATACTCAACTTTATTCAGGCGTTTAAAAAATTTACAGCTGGGTACAGTGGCTCACACCTGTAATCTCAGCATTTAGGGAGGGCAGGAAAGGTGTGAGTCATACGGGTACCAGGCAGACAAAGGGCAAGTGGATTTGTCAAATCTGTCTCAGATACCAAAGGTGTAACAGATTCTTTTTTTTTTTTTTTTTTGTTATGGAGTCTCGCTCTGTCACCTAGGCTGGAGAGCAGTGACACAGTCTCAGCTCACTGCAACCTCCACCTCCAGTGTTTAAGCAATTCTCCTGCCTCAGCCTCCCGAGTAGCTGGGACTACAGGTGCCCGCCACCTTGCCCGGCTAATTTTTTGTATTTTTAGTAGACACGGGGTTTCACAGTGTTAGCCAGGATGGTCTCGATCTCCTGACGTCATGATTCACCCGCCTCGGCCTCCTAATGTGCTAGAATTACAGGCAGGAGCATACCACCTTGCCCAGCTAATTTTTGTATTTTGTTGTGGAAGGAGGTTTTTCATGTTGTTCAGGCTGGTTATCCACTTGCTTGATCCTATTAATGGTCCACTTGGCAGTTTTGGAAGTTCTTGTACATTAGCATGGAATTCACAGCAGTTATGCACAAAGTCTGAGGATTCCTTTGTAATATTAACCTATTCATATTATTCTTGCCTATGCACATATGTAATATGTAGAATAAGAACTGCAGTATTAATTATTTACTAGAATCTCCTAGGACTGAGCCAAACGACAATTCAATTTTTATAAAAATATTTAAAACAATTTAATTAAATTTCAAAAGATTAAAAATCTCAGATCTTTAATAAGTTTTAAATACTTGATATTTATCCATTATAATTTGTTTTTTAATTCTAATAATTCTGAAACTTTAAAAAAAGATAATGACAAACAAACATGAAAAATTTAGGGCCAGGCGTGGTGGCTCATGCCTATAATCCCAGCACTTTGGGAGGCCGAGATGGGCAGATCACCTGATGTTGGGAGTTTGAGACCAGTCTGGTCAACATGGAGAAACCCCGTCTCTACTAAAAATACAAAAAAATTAGCCAGGCATGGTGGCACATGCCTGTAATCCCAGCTACTCAGGAGGCTGAGGCAGGAGAATCACTTGAACCCAGGAGGTGGAGGCGGAGGTTGCCGTGAGCTAAGATCGTGCCATTGCACTCCAGCCTGGGCAACAAGAGCAAAAAACTCTGTCTCAAAACAAATAAATAGGGCCAGGCGCGGTGGCTCACGCCTATAATCCCAGCACTTTGGGAGGCTGAGGCAGGTGGATCACAAGGTCAAGAGATCGAGACCATCCTGGTCAACATGGTGAAACCCCGTCTCTACTAAAAATACAAAAATTAGCTGGGCATGGTGATGCACGCCTGTAGTCCCAGCTACTCGGGGAGGCTGAGGCAGGAGAATTGCTTGAACCCAGGAGGCAGAGGTTGCAGTGAGCCGAGATCACACCATTGCACTCCAGCCTGGGTAACAAGAGAGAAACTCCGTCTCAAAAATAAATAAATAAATAAATAAATAAATGAATAAATAAATAAATTTTACATACTCTAATTCACATTTTACATTAAATACATACAAATGCTGTATGTATTGAGTATAATTGCTGTATATGTTGAGTATAATTATATTTTATTTTTTAATCCTTTAAGTCATTACTGTCCAAATACAAATTATGTGAAATTATCTATTGCAATAAATGAAATGAAAGCAAGAAAAATAAATTTGATGGAAATGTATTTTTACATCAAAAATAAATTTGATGCAAAAATACAATAATTTATAAACTGTCTTTTTTTTTTTTTTTTTTTTTTTGAGATGGAATCTTGCTCTGTCACCCAGGCTGGAGTGCAGTGGTGTGATCTCGGCTCACTGCAATCTCTGCCTCCCAGGTTCAAGTGATTCTCTCCACTCAGCTGGACAACAGGCGCATGCCCCCACACCTGGCTAATTTTTGTATTTTTAGTAGAGATGGGGTTTCACCATGCTGGCCAGGCTGGTCTCAAACTCGTGACCTAAAGTGATCTGCCCGCCTCAGCCTCCCAAAGTGCTGGGATTACAGGCGTTAGCCACCATGCCTTGCTCTGTATGTCTGTATTTACCACTCATTTAAACATTTTCAGGTCATCAGAGAACATCTATAATATTAATTAAACTCAGTCATCTTTGCCAACTTTGTTGCATAAAAATAATTTGTTAGTTACTTTGAAGACTTCTCTGTGAAGTAGAATATTCTCCTTGCGCTTGATCTGCCACAAATATTCAGACATGGTGTGGGGCTCATTTCTATAACCTGATCCAGGCTCAAAAGTGTCAGAGACAGTGCTGAGAGACACACAGTTGGTAGTCAATAACCTTTATCAAATGAACAAATAAATAAATGAATGCATGAATTTGTTAACTCCAGTCCTGTGGTCTGCCTATCTCTCGTGACCTAACGTTTTATTTTCACGCTCTCCCTGGGGAAATCCTTCTGGCACGTAGACCCCAATCTGAGCTGTCGTTTTCCTTTCCCAGGTGTCACATAAAACGCTTTTCTGATCATGGCTAACACTGGCTGAGGGCTTACTATGTGCAACACTGTTTTATGTGTTTACATAAGTTCCCACAATTATACCGTAGGACGGCCTTTGTCCCTATGTTGCAGATGAGGAAACAAAGGCACAGAGAAGCCAGGTAGCCTGCGCGGTGTCATCTCACTGCAAAGGAGCTAAGAAGGGGTTAGAAACTTGGCTGTCTGGCTCCAGAGACTGTGCTCTTACCAAACACTGTCAACCTGCCTGTGCCCAGGGCCCTTTTCGCTTGTGGGCCCTATGCTTGTAGAGCCCTCTCAGAATAGGATTTGTAATTCATAAAATATAATACAAAGGATTACAAACGAAACCAATTGAATTGATATGTACCTGCCGAAATATTTTTAAAGCCAATTCGTGGTCAGGCATGGTGGCTTATGCCTGTAATTCCAGCACTTTGGGAGGCCGAGGCGGGTGGATCACAAGGTCAGGAGTTCAAGACCAGCCTGGCCAAGATGGTGAAACGCCACCTCTACTAAAAATAAAAAAAAAAAATTAGCTGGGTGTGATGGTGGGGCCTGTAATCCCAGCTACTAGGGAGGCTGAGATGGAGAATTGCTTGAATCCAGGAAGTGGAGGTTGCAGTGAGCTGAGATCATGTCACTGCACTCCAGCCTGGGAGACAGAGTGAGACTCCATCTTAAAAAAAAAAAAAAAAAGCCAATTTATGATGTACTAATATACGGTCTTACCATATATCTGTGATAATTTCAAATTAATCATGATTCTAAATGGTATTTTGGGATATCTGCAAGAACTATAATGTGATATGAAGACAACTTTGGTCCCAAGCCATGAGTACTGTTCCTTTAGCTATGCTTTGTGAATTACTGTATTCAAAATGGGAGATGTTAGATTTTCATTAGAAGTTAGTGAAAATAAAGACGGAACTTTACATCTAAGTTCACAGACTCCGAGATTTTTGTCTGTGCACCCCTGGGTATCTGTGGACCATAGGGTCACAACCCCTGTATGAAGTCTCTTCACCATCGCTCATGCACTTCAACAGTCTTGGCCCTGGGAACTTGCTCTTACTCCAAGAGCCAGCTTCACTTTGATTATTTCTTCAGGTGCTGTCACATATCTTAAGGCAAAAACTCTGTCATTTCTGTCCCTCACCATCCTCACCAAGATGGCACATGTGTATGGTGTATCGCTTCCTGTGGTCCATTCCTCTGGTCCCTTCATCACTAAATTTAAACAGATTGTGACTACCGACAGATGCATGTTTTCTAATACTTAATAACAGCTAATACTTATGGGTGGCTTCCTGCATTGCAGATTATGCCAAACACTTTAAATGTTTTATTTAGCCTGAGAAGCCAGATTTTGTTTCCTTCCGAAGAGGCTAAATAAAATACTTAAAGTGTTTAGCATAGGCCGGGCACGGTGGCTCAGGCCTGTAATCCCAGCACTTTAGGAGGCCAAGGTGAGCAGATCACCTGAGGTCAGGAGTTTGAGACCACCCTGGCCAACATGGTGAAATCCCATCTCTACTAAAAATACAAAAATTAGCTGAGCATGGTGGTGTGCACCTGTAGTCCCAGCTACTCGGGAGGCTGAGGCAGGAAAATCACTTGAACCCAGGAAGAGGAGGGTACAATGAGCTGAAATCACACCACTGCACTCCAGCCTGGGCAACAGACACACATACACACACACACACGTTGAGCATAACATTTGCAATGCAGGAACTCAGTGAGGTGAGAATTACTGTTACTATTCTAATATGAAGAAACAGAAGCCAAGGGAGTTGAATTACTGAGACAAGGATTAAGGGCAGCATTTGAGGGCTTACTCCAGGCCAGTGTTCTAGCTTTAACTATATTAATTCATTTAATCCTTATAGTAACCCTGTGAAGTACACGGGTTCTGTGATTCCCCCCTCCCCCGTTTTATAGATGGGGAACCTGAGGCATGAGGGCTAACTCATTTGTTCAAGATCACTTAGCTAGCATGGGACAGAGCTGGGCTTAACAACAGGCAGGCTGGACTCAGAGAGCGACAACACGCACTCCCATCACACCATACTGCCACATTTAAGGAATGGAGACGCCAGGGGTAGAACCGACATTGTCTCATTCCAAAGCTACCTTAACATCTGGCCAAGAGGTATGACGAACACAGGAGCTAACTGTAATGGTGCATTCCTGTGAATCAATAAAAAGATGTGTTGACTCAGCAACCAAGGGTGAGACTCAATCCACTGGTTTCAGAGCTGAGTTAGAAACCACATTAGAGCTCATCTGCATGAATGACTACCACGAAAATGACGATCAATTTAAACTTTGAGAAATGTGATGAAGAGCAGAATTGATAGCCTCATAGTAGACACTTTTTGGAGGAAGTTAGATCAGCTTCAAGTAAGAAAGAGCACGTCATCAAAAACCATTAAGTAAACAGTGCTCTGTATTTTAAAATTCAGATGGAGAGAGATAGTTGCCACATGCCATTAAGGGGAAAACTATTCTTTGTGCTGCAAGTGGCAACTGTGATCAAAGCAGTGTGATCCAAGGCAACATTATCCTGAAGTAACATGACTTTGTACTGAAGGCTAGTTTCTGGCTGTGGGGTACTAGCTCTCAGTCCCTACCATTCACCTTACCCCTTGGGAAGTAAAGTACTATTAAAATTAAGGAATACACAAATTCATCTCAACTACTACCAATTAACATTCAAGAGTTCTTATTCAACAAATAAAAAGCAAGGCAACACCAGGAGGCAGATTTTGTCCCTTCCGAACTTTTTAACGGTGACCGGCATTATCAACCAAATAATTTCAGTCATAAGGTCGTTCTCGACAAAACCCGTCTCCTGTTCTTCAGGGTTTCCATTATAATGGAAAATTGTTGCATAAACCATTGGTTTTCCTAAGACATTTTTCTTCAGTTAAGTATCACCACACTAAATAAAGTTCCACCGTACCTGGGTGTAAGTTGTAAATACTACATATATATGCCTACAGAGCCTGTTGCACTCAACCTCAAGCAATTTCCAAGTTTCATTATTATCATCATTGAATCACTGTTCCTTATCAATTCAGTAAATTTAATTCAATAAGCATTTATCGAACGTGTAATGCAAATTTGCACATTTTCTACCTTTCTAATCCGTTTACTTCTATTTTGTATCCTACCACTCCCCTCTAGTTTGACTTTCCTGTTTTTTTAAAAACAATTTGTAATTTTTATTTATTTTTGAGATGAAGTCTTGCTCAGCCTCCCGGGCTGGAGAGCAGTGGGTACCATCTCAGCTCACTACAACCTCCACTTCCCAAGTTCAAGAGATTCTCCCACCTCAGCCTCCTGAATAGCTGGAATTACAGACACCTGCCATGACACCCAGCTAATTTTTATATTTTTAGTAGAGATGGGATTTCACCATATTGGCCAGGCTGGTCTCGAACTCCTGACTTCAGGTGATCCGCCCACCTTGGCCTCCCAAAGTGCTGAGATTAAAGGCTTGAGCTACCTCGCCCAGGCACTCCCTCATCTTATTTGGGTTTTCTCCTCAGAAAAAGCATTCTTTGACCAGTGTCTAAAAAAGTACCCCTCCTGCCAATTATTCTCTATCTCTTCTCCCTCCTTTGTTTTCCTTCATAGTATATACCACGACTTAGCACATATTTATTTGTGCTTATTTGTGCTTTTGTTTGCTGTCTGTCTTTCCCCATGGAACATAAGCTCCATGAGAGGGGACACTGTTCACTGCTGCATCCTCTGGCACCCAGAGTACTCCTGAGAGCACATGACAAGCGTTCCATAAATACTTCTGGAATTAGTTTTACTGTCTTGTGAGGCATATACAGATAAGGCGCCAACCCAACAGTTTTCCCAGCCTTAAATGGAAGGAAGAAGTTATACAAATAACTAAGATAAGAGCACACAGCTCTACAGATTCTATAATAGGAGGGCAAAGTGCTATGGTAATGGAGAAAGTTTCCTGGAGGGACTGGTGCTGTAACTGGGTTTTGCAGGATGGGTGATCCACTGAAAGGCTAATATACGCCGGGTGTGGTGCCTCACGCCTGTAATCTCAGCACGTTGGGAGGCCGAGGGTGGATCACGCCCTGTGATCCCAGGAGTTCAAGACCAGCCTGGCCAAGATGGCAAAACCCCATCTCTACTAAAAATACAAAAATTAACCAGGCATGGTGGCAGGCGACTGTAATCCCAGCTACTGGAGAGGCTGAGGCAGAGAATCTGCCTGAACCCAGTAAGTGGAGTTTGCAGTGAGCCGAGATCACACCACTGCACTCCAGCCTGGGCAACAGAGCAAGACTCCATCTGAAAAAAAAGAAAAAAAAAGCCTGATACAGAAGTAGAGGTATTCCCAGAAGAAGGAAATGCTTATGCCAAAGCACGAAGTGAGGTTCCAGAAAGTTCCCAGAACAGTAACTGAGTGAGGGAGCAGAAGACATACAAATGTGAAAGATAAGGAAGAAGGGATTTGTTGAAGCACATTGTGGCACGATTCAAACTCTGAACCTCCTACTTAGGGAGTCACTGGCAAATTCAGATTCACAGAACTACAGACATAGGAACGGTCACGAGAATATAATTCTCATCCTGAGTGTAGCCACTGCTCTAACAACCTCCAGAGTAAGTAGGCCTCAAGATAAGGAAGGGATCTCTAGGATACAGTAAAGGAGAGGGGGCAGGGAGTCGGCCAGGAAAGTTTTGCTAGATTCAAGGGTCTACCGCTGGGTGGACATGGATTTTGCCTTGCCCATTGAGAGAAATACTGGTGTAACTCCTTGATCACTGTATGTTTCCAAAGTATTGGAATTTGAAAGCGTTATGGAAACAATTACAGAATTACTACAGGAAATATTAAGGGACTCAACATTTCAACTCCTCTGAGCTTGGTGTTTTATGCCAGATCTCACTATGTCCTCACTAACCTCTGGGCAGGCATTACTATTCACATTTTGCAAGTAACTGAAACCCTAAGTAATGGAATCTTACTCTTACTTCAAGAAATAAGATGATGGCTGGGGGCGGTGGCTCATGCCTCTGATCCCAAAACTTTGGGAGGCCAAGGCGGGAGGATCACTTGAGCCCAGGAGTTCGATATCAGCCTCGGCAACACAGCATGACCCCGTCTCTGCTTCTCCGAAAGAAAAGAAAGGAAATAAGATGCCATGGAAGGCGTGACAATAAGTGTTTTCCATAAACAACCCAAGAGAAAAAAACAGAAACAGAAAACCCTGTGTAAGCCACAGACTTGCTTCCACACTGGACTTTGAAGATTTTCCAATGAGCCACCAACGAGGTGGTTAAAACATCAGAGACTGCATCTGATTCCTCAGGACACCAAGGCTCCCGGGATGGGAACAGCTAAGCCTGTGGGCTGCGGTCACTAGGACGAACATGGGCGCTGCAGGTGCCAAGGTCTCGACCTCCCGCCTCGCATCCCGCAGGCCGCACACACCCCTCGGAAGTCAGCGAGGTGGCTGCGGCACAGCGACTCCAGGGCGCCGAGACCCACAAGCGACGCTCCAAAGGAAGTGACCTTTCGGGGCTGTTTCTCTCAGGCCTCGCCAGCAGCACCCGGCGCATTTGCGTCTGGTCTGGCCCCGGCAAGCTCCGACGCGACCGTGAGAGTCGCTGGGAACACGCGACCGTCCCGCCTCCTGAGACCTGGCTCGGCCAATCCTGGGTGCCACGTGCTGCGGCCGCCGGAAGTGGGCCTACGTCATGCGGGTCAGCCGCCCAGTTTCCGGCGCGCGCCGTGGGAGTTTTGTCTGCTGGCCCACGGTAGGGGGCTTTTCACACCGGTGGGTGCAGAGGCGATGCCGTTCCCGGGGCCCCTCAGAGACGTCGGCGTCAGAATTTCCCCCCTTGCGCCAGTGTCGCCTCAAATGTCAGGGCTCGCCTACGCTTCTTCGGTCTTGCCGACCTAACCTTTCGGGGGCTCCAGATGGGAAATTCGCCGTTTCTGCCGGACCTCTCTAGAGCGTGCCTGAACCCGGCCTTTATGGGATGTTGAACAACTACGTTTATTCAGTGCCCCAGAGGCCTTCCTTATGCCCAATAACCACAGTTTAAATTGCTCCTCTAATTCATTTTGTAGTTGTCTGGTGAGATGAATTTGACGTGAAAAATAAGATTAAAATAGGAATAAGAAATTGGTTGAAATCACATTGTAAACTGTAGAGTTCTGCACATGTAAAATATTAATTTATAGCAATCAAGAAGTCTGTCAAATAACAGGGTGAAAGCAGGATGACATCTGGTTAGCACCTGCTGTGTGCCAGGGGCTGTAATAGATGCTGGGGATTCAGCGACGGCCAAGACAGGAAGGTTCTTCCGGCGTTCTCAGGACTCTGGGAAGACACGATAAATAACTAACAACAAAAGGCAAAATGCTAGAATTATGCACTCTCCGGAGATGAAATATGGGGAATGATTTATTTTAGAGTGTTTACTTAAGATGAGATACCAAATGGAAGAGTGACCCATGGAAAAACAATAATAGCAGCAGTTTTGTGTTTTGTATTTTGGTTTTTTTTTTTTTTTTTTTTTTTTTTTTTTTTTTTTTTTTTTTTTGCTGCTAAGATCAGGTTAATTCTGAGGGGATTTGTGTTTCTGGAACGATGACCAGATGGCCATGGTGGCTATTACTAACACTGTCAACGCCATTTCTCTGTGATTGCTTTGTGACCTCCACCGGAAGAACAGTATTTCAACATTAAAAGTTGCAACTGCTACGAGAAGCCACGTTCCTTGAAAACGGAGTTTTTGGCCAGGCACAGTTGCTTATGCCTGTAGTCCTAGCTACTTGGGAGGCTGAGGCAGGAGGATCCCTTAAGCCCAGGAGGTGGAGACCAACCTGGGCAACATAGCCAGGGCTCATCTCTAAAAAAAGAAATAAAACCGGCAGTTTCTTCATTCTACCTCCCGCAATGCATAGAGTTGTCAAATGCTGAGTTAAAGAGGTAGTGGGTAGGATGGAGTGGTTCTGCCTGGAAATTGGAGTCTGAACTAGGAAGTGTCTTCGTTGTCAGTACTACAGCAATATTTTTTGGTAACGGTTTTAATTTCTTGGTTTTGTCCTATAAATGTGTTCTGAGAAATATGCATGAACTATAGAGTGTCTTGAGTGTAACTGACTTTTAATACTGACAGTATATGGTGGGTGGAGTGTGAAAGTTAGCATCAGAATATCTGAATTTGACCAAGACTGCAGGACCTTGTACAGTCATTTCACCGTTCTGGACCTCAGTCTTCACATCCGTGGAAGAAAAATGGTAACGCTCCAGCCTGGGCAGCAGAGTGAGACTCTGTCTCAAAAAAAAAAAAAAAAGAGTTTACAATGGGACTGGATCCAAACAGCCTGTGTTCTTTTGGTTTTCCTTCCCTCCTTCTTTCTAGAAGCAAGCATCTGACCACTTGCTTCTCCTCTGTCATTCCTGTTTTCCACATTCCTTCCTTTGCAAATAGCCAAAAGTGAAGTCATTCCAGAACTCGTGAAAGTTTCTTCTTAAATGTCCTATAATTAAGGACATTTCAAACTTTTGCACAAATTCAGTGTTCATAAATGACTCTATTCACAATTTTTTTTTTTTTTTTTTTTTTGAAACGTTTTTTTCCTTGTATCCTGGAGTGCAGTGGCATAAGATCACGACTCACTGCAGTCTTGACCTCCTGGGCTCAAGCAGTTACCCCACCTCACCCTCTCAAGTAGCTGGGACCACAGGCGTCTAATTTTTAAAATTTTTTTGTAAAGACAGCACCTTGCCATGTTGCCCAGGCTAGGTGGGCAGATCACTTGAAGTCAGGAGACTTCATTTTTACAGGAGAAAGGGAAAATAACAGTATATGTAATAGCATATATTTGTATGCTTGTGCTTGCATAAAGAAATACTGGAAGAATGCATAAGAAGCTGGTAATGTGAGGCAGTGGCCATGGAACTGGATTGGGACAGGCATATGTGTGTTCAATGTGATCCTTATCATCTTGATTTTTGAAAAGTCAAGTATCAGTATTCAAAAACTGTTTTAAAAATAAAATTTGAGGCAGGGCATGTTGACTCATGCCTGTAATCTCAGCACTTTGGGAAGTTAAGGCAGGCAGATCACTTGAGGCCAGGAGTTTGAGACCAGCCTGGCCAACGTGATGAAACCCTGTCTCCACTAAATATACAAAAACTACCTAGGGGGGTGGGTGGCGCACCCCTGCGTCCTAGCTATTTAGGAGGCTGAGGCACAAGAATCACTTGAAGCTGGGAGGCAGAGGTTGCAGTGAGCTGAGATCACACCACTGCACTCTAGCCTGGGTAACAGGGACACTGTCTCAAAAAATATATGCTAGTAAAAATAAATAAATCTGAGGGAAAAGACAGCATCTTCAATAAATGGTACTGGAAAAACTGGAAAACCATAAACAGAAGAATGAAATTAGACCCCTATCTCTCACCACATAAAAAATCAAATCCACTTGGATCAAAGATTTAAATCTAAGACCTGAAACTATGAAACTGCTAGAAGAGACCAGGTATGGAGACTCACACCTGTAATCCCAGCACTTTGGGAGGCAGAGGCAGGCAGATCACCTGAGGCCAGGAGCTCAGGACAAGCCTGGCCAACACAGTGAAACCCCGTCTCTACAAAAACACAAAAATTACCTATGTTATAATCCTGCATGAGCTGCACATGTACCCCATAACTTAAAGTATAATATAATTTTTAAACATACAAAAATTAGCTGGGCATGATGGTGGGTGCTTATAATCCCATCTACTTGGGAGAACTGCTTGAACCTGGGAGGTGGAGGTTGCAATAAGCTGAGATGGCACCATTGCACTCCAGCTCTGGGCAACAGAGCAAGACTCCACCTCAAAATAAATAAATAAGCTACTAGAAGAAAACACTGGGGGACCAGGCATGGTGGCTCATGCCTGTAAGCCTAGCACTTTGGGAGGCCAAGGCGGGCGGATCACCTAAGGTCAGGAGTTCAAGACCAGCCTAGCCAATATGGTGAATCCCTGTCTCTACTAAAATACAACAATTAGCCAGGCATGATGGTGGGTGCCTGTAACCCCAGCTACTTGGGTGGCTGAGACGGGAGAATTGCTTGAACCCAGGAGACAGTGGTTGCAGTGAGCCAAGATCACATCACTACACTCCAGCTTGGGCGGCTGAGTGACACTCTGTCTCAAAAAAAAAAAAGAAAAGAAAAGAAAAAGAAAAAAGAGAAAACACTGGGGAAATGTTCCAGGGCATTGATCTGGGCAAAGACCTCAAAGCACAGACAACAAAAGCAAAAACAGACAAATGGGATTACATCAAACTAAAAACTGTATGCACAGAAAAAGAAACAAAGCAGGGCCGGGCACGGTGGCTTAGGCCTGTAATCCCGGCACTTTGGGAGGCTGAGGCAAGTGAATCACAAGGTCAGGAATTCAAGACAAGCCTGGCCAAGATGGTGAAACCCCATCTCTACTAAAAACACAGAAATTAGCCGGGCATGGGGCTGTGTGCCTATAATCTCAGCTACTCAGGAGGCTGAGGCAGGGAACTGCTTGAACCCAGGAGGCGGAGGTTTCAGTGAGCTGAGATTGTGTCACTGCATTCCAGCCTGGGTGACAGAGTGAGACTCTTATCTCAAAAAAAAAAAAAAAAAAAAGAAACAAGCAAAGAGACAACACACAGAATGGGAGAAAATTATTTGCAATTTACTCATTTGATGAGGGACGAATGACTAGAATTTATTAGAAACTCAACAGCAAGAAAACAATCCAATTTAAAAGTGGGCAAAAGAAGCCGGGTGCGGTGGCTCACGCTTGTAATCCCAGCACTTTGGGAGGCTGAGGTGGACGGATCACCTGAGGTCGGGAGTTTGAAACCAACCTGACCAACATGGTGAAACCCCCCCATCTCTTAAAAAAAAAGTCGGCAAAAGATCTGAATAGACATTTCTGAAAAGAAGAGATACAAATGGCCAAGAGATATGAAAAGAGGCTCAATATCACGAATCAGAGAAATGCAAATAAAGACAGTAAGTTATCATCTCACCCCAGTTAAAATGCCTTTTATCAAAAAGGGAATAACATGCCGACATGGACGTGGAGAAAGAAGGAACCTCATACACTGTTGGCAAGGATGTAAATGAGTGCAGCCCTATGGAGAACTGTATGGAATCCTCAAAAGATGAAAAGCAGAACTACCATATGTTCCAGCACTCCCACTACTGGGTATACACCAAAAAGAAAGGAAGGGCTAGGAGCAATAGCTCATGCCTATAATCCCAGCACTTTGGGAGGCTGAGGCAGGCAGATCCCTTGAGGTCAGGAGTTCAAGGCAGGCTAGCCAACATGGTAAAACCCTGTCTCTACTAAAAATACAAAAATTAGCCAGTTGTGGTGGCACACGCCTGTAGTCTCAGCTACTCGGGAGGCTGAGGCATGAGAATTGTTTGAACCCACAGGCGGAGGTTGCAGTGAGCCCTGATGGTGCCACTGCACTGCAGCCTGGGTGACAAAGCAAGGAGTCTATTAAAAAGTAAAACAAAAAAACAAAAACAGAATGGACATCAATACATCAAAGAGATATTTGCACTCCCATGCTTATTGTAGCACTGTTCACAACAGCCAAAATATGGACTCAACCGAAGTGTTCATCAACGGATGAATGGATAAAGAAAATGTAAATGTGCACAATGGGTTACTACTATTCAGCCATAAAAAATAATAAAATCCTATTTGCAACAACATTGATGGAACTGGAGGTCATGTTAAGTGAAACAAGCCAGGCAAAGACAAGTATCGGCCAGGCACGGTGGCTCACGCCTGTAATCCCAGCACTTTGGGAGGACAAGGCTGGTGGATCACCTGAGGTCAGGAGTTCGAGACCAGCCTGGCCATCATGGCGAAACCCAATCTCTACTAAAAATACAAAAACTAGCCAGGCGTACTGGCGCACGCCTGTAATCCCAGCTACTCGGGAGGCTAAGGAAGAATCTCTGGAACCCGGGAAGTGGAGGTTGCAGTGAGCCAAGATCGCGCCACTGCACAAAGAAAAACGATGCTGAAAAAAACAACGCTGACGAAAAAAACACACCCCTGAGACATCCGGGTGTGAATAAATGCCGAAGTGTCGCCCGAGATCGAGAGACCAGGCGTCGGGGGAGGCCTGGAAAAGAGTCCTAACAGGCCAGGGGCGAAACGGGAAGCCCTCCAGGAAAGAGGAGCAACGCAGAGGGAATAGACGTAAATGGAGCGCGAACAAAGGAAGCCCTCTACCAGCAACTTCTGTGCCTCGGCCGCTCCAGAGACCGGCTCCACACCCCTGGTGGCCGCAGAGGCTGTGAGGCACTGCGGGCGCCCGGGCAGACCAGACTGGGCCATTCGCGGAGGGTTCCGTCCGGGTGCCAGCCGCCTCACTCAGGCCTGTTCAACTATAAACGCCCCGGCGCCACCCCCGCCTCGGTCCGAGGTAGGCTCGGCCGGACGTGACGCAGTGTGACGCCAAGGCGCGCGAGTCTGCGCAATGCGCGGGTGAGGGAGGCTGGGCGGCGCGCGTGCGTACTGGAGCGCGTCCACCTTCAGCCTGGTGTAGGGTGAGTGGTCCCCGACGGGCCGGGGCGCCGCGTCTGCAGGAAGAGGCGCGGGGTGCAGGTCGGGGCCAGCGGGGGCGCGGCGCATGTGTGGGCCGTGGCGCTTGGCGGCGTGGGGGCGCTGGACGCTGTCCCGCGGGGTCAGCCCTGGCGCGGGGCCTGGGTCTGGGTCGCCCTCGTCTCTGGCCTCTCTCCGTCGGGTCCTGTCGCTGGCGTTGGACTTGACTGACCGCCAGCGTGGTAGCAACGCTGAAGCGTCCAGAATCTTCTGCCTAACCTCTCGCCCGGCATGGAACTGGCTAACCCTGTTTGTTGAAACCGTTTTATGAAACTCGTTTTGTTTTGCGTGGACGGTGAATCTCCAGATAACCTTAAATAGGCTAAAAAAAAAAAAAAATTCAGAACCTCGTTGAGCTGCTGTCGTTTGCAGTGAGAACTTTGTGCACAGAGAGGCAGAATGGAGTTGGGTCGACTTCACGAGGGGGATTTCCATCTTTGTCAGTCATAAAAAAATGTGTTCAGACATTTAACACCGTTGACCCCCACACACAATTTTTTAGTACAGTTATTGGAACTAAGAAAACAAAAATCCCCTCCAAAAAATTACAGCTTAATTGCGAAAGACCATATTTAAATTTTTGCCCATGAAGTTCAGTTTAATCGTTCCTCTGAACTGATACTTCAAAAAAGACTGTCTCCCTGCATTGTGTGAAATGCGAGACCCACGTACTTGTATTTTAGAAAAGCCCATTTGCAATATATTATTAAAGTTGGATTTAAGAGAACATGGTAGAAGAAAACTCTAAGCAATACTACACCTTGGACCACCCTCCCTGTGTTTTCTTCTCAAAACAATTAAAGCTTTTATGCAAATCAACCTTAACCTAAACTGCTGCTTTTATATTCAGTTGTCTATCAGAACCATTTCCCTAGGAAGTACTTAATTCTGCTTGAAAATGTTCCTAAACTTTAAATTTTGGGGTATTCCAGGGTTGCGGTGAAAGTTTTTTGAAACTTTTTTTTTTTTTTAAGCCTTTAAAACATTTAAAAATGGCTTCCAAAAGAGCTCTGGTCATCCTGGCTAAAGGAGCGGAGGAAATGGAGACCGTCATCCCTGTAGATGTCATGAGGCGAGCTGGGGTAAGTCCCACACTGATTTCTAGCTATCCCTGTTAAATATTTTTGGATTTTTAAATCATTTGGAATAAAATAATATTCAAAGTGTTTTGTGAAATATTTCAAATATACACAAAATTTCAGAGATTACATAAGAATAAATACCTGTTGATGCACTGCCCACATTTAACACTTGTTAATGTCTTGCCATATTTCCTTCAGGCCCATTTCTTTTTTGTTTTGAGCCCTGTCGTCCAGGCTGGAGTGCAGTGGCATGATCTTGGCCCATTTCAGCCTCTGCCTCCTCGGCTCAAACCATCTTCCCACCTCAGCCTCCCAAGTAGCTGGGACTACAGGTGCATGCCACCACAGCTGGCTAATTTTTGTATGTTTTCTAGAGACAGGGTTTCACCATGTTGCTCAGGCTGCTCTCCAACTCCTGAGCTCAAGTTATCCACCTGCCTCAGGCCTCCCAAAGTGTTAGGACTACATATGTGAGCCACCGCACTATCCTCAGACCCATCTCTTTCTTTTTTTTTTGACATGGTGTCTCACTCTGTTGTCCAGGCTACAGTGCAGTGGCATGATCTCTACTCATTGCAGCCTCTACCTCCCAGGTTTAAGAGATTCTCCCGCCTCTGCCGCCCGAGTAGGTGAGATTACAGGTGTCCACCACCACGCCCAGCTAATTTTTGTATTTTTAGTACAGATGGGGTTTCACCATGTTGACCAGGTTGGTCTCAAACGCCTGGCCTCAATTGACCCACCTGCCTCAGCCTTTCACAATAATGGGATTACAGGTGTGAGCCACCATGCCCGGCCCCTTAGACTCATATCTTAAAGAGCAGATGCTTCAAATAAATATATTTGAAGCCTCCTTTGTAAATTTCTTCAATCCTATGCCCCTTCCTCCTTCCTTAAAGATAAATGCTGTCCTTGCACTATTGCGTATCCATCCATGCATGTCTTTAAGGTAGCAGTTGACTGTGGTTCTCATTCTGAGTGTTTATATATTATCTCTCTATATCTAACAATAGTGAACAGTGAAGTAGAACTTAGTCTGTGCCAGGCATCATTCTAAGTGCTTATAAACCTTGCAACAACCCTATGAGTTGGATACTGCCATTCTCATTTTATGATTGAAGAAACTGAGGCACAGAGACACTAAAATACCTACGTCACATATTAAGTACAAAAGCCAGAACTCAGACCCAAGCAGTTTGGCCCCAGAGTCCGTTAACCCTGTACTCCTCTGGTTCTCACAAATGAAGATACATGTCAATTCAGTTTATTCATTTAAAATTGCTGCTTGATGTTGTACTCAATGCCGCAATCTACCCATTCCTCTAATTATAGCATTACAGTTCTGTAATAAGTGTTCTTGTGTAGGTTTCCTTGTGCAAATGTGTCAAAGTTTTTCCAGGTTATACATCTAAAAGTGGAATTACTAGGTCGAAGGACTGCCCCTAGTCAGCATGACTAGGTTTTGCCAAGTTGCTCTCCAGTGTCCCAGTTTGGAGTCCCACCAGCAGTGTAGGAAAATTCCCACTTTCCCAGTGCCAGCTCTTTAAAATTTTTTGAAAGATAAAGTAGTATTTCAGTGTTTTGACTTGCATTTCTATCTTACAAAAATACCATGAGGTTTAAATGGCAACAGTAAACTTGCAAGATAAGTCATTAATAGGATAATCATATAACTGGTCACCCAAACCAGAACATTTGTAGGAGAAAGGGTGTTCCAGTCACACAGGGTACAGGGCAGCAGCTATAAAGACAGTCTACCCCAGGCAAACCAGGGCGGACCTAGTCATTAAATATATTTAGCCAACATATTAGCTTAAATTTGGTATAGGTTTGGTGCAATATTTCCTGCCTTGTTACTTTCAAACACAGGGCAGGTGTGGTGGCTTATGTCTGTAATCCCAGCTACTTGGGAGGCTAAAGCAGGAGGATCATTTGAGCCCAGGAGCTGGAGGCTGCGGTGAGCTATGATTATGCCACTGCCCTCTAGCCCAGGTGACAGGGTGAGGCCCCATCTCTATTTTTTTTTTTTTAAAGACAGTGTTACTCTTTATGTTTCAGTGTTCTTAAATATCATGATAATATATTTCTCGTAGATAAAGGTCACCGTTGCAGGTCTGGCTGGAAAAGACCCAGTACAGTGTAGCCGTGATGTCATGATTTGTCCTGATTCCAGTCTTGAAGAAGCAAAAAAAGAGGTTTGTAATCCATACATGGAGTTATTCCTTCATACGACTTCTTTGTTTCTTGAAATGTTTTTTGACTGTATCTAAGACTATTGTTAGCACAGACTCATTTTAGAAAATTATTTTGCTTGAATGTCTTCCCCTGACAAATTAAGAGAGTGAGGACTTTGTTTTTCTATTCTGTATCCATAGAGTATGGCAATTGCTTGATACTGAATGTGCTAAGTGAGTGGCTGGGTGGATGTGTGGCCAGATGGGTGGGTTGATACTTAGCTGGATGGCTGCATTGTCTTCCCATCAGTATTCTTCTGGCTTATGCAGGCGTCCTTGCCTCCTATTGCACATTTTTACCTGATGTAAATCAACTGCCACATTTCCTGTTTGTTATTATTATTATTATTATTATTTTTTCTATTTTAGAGGCAGGGTCCTGCTCTGTCCCCTAGGCTGGAGTCCAGTGGTACAGTCAACCTCCCAGGTTCAGGCAGTCCTCCCACCTCAATCCCTCAAGTAGGTGGGACTATAGGCATGTGCCATGTCTGGCCATTATTCCCTTTTCTACTTTAGCTGTGTTCCTTTTTCAATATCTTTAGAATTATGGTTCTCACCTTTAAGGACAATGCACACTTTTGGGAGCTAGCATTCCTTTCTTCAAAACATGCTCCCCTACAGGTGCTTTTGCACACTCCGTTGTGGGCTCAGGGTGACAGGAGTGTGGGAGCAGAGTCATGGTGGGAAAGGAGGTAGAGTTGGCTCACAAATGGCTGGTTGTGCACTGCTGAGGAACCTAGAGTGTGGTTCCATGTGCTCAGCTGTCCTCAGATACATAGGAAAAAGTTTAATCCTTTCTAATAAGTTCAGATTTTTCATTACTGGATTGTAGAACATTAGACTGTTGGTATTTATATATAATTTGTTGAAATAAATTAAAAATGACAGGCCGGCTGCAGTGGCTTACCCCTGTATTCCCAGCACTTTGGGAGGCTGAGGCGGGCAGATGACCTGAGGTCAGGAGTTCGAGACCAACCTGACCAACATGGAGAAACCCTGTCTGTATCAAAAATACAAAATTAGCCGGGCATGGTGGTGGGTGCCTGTAATCCCAGCTACTTGGAAGGCTGAGGCAGGATAATCGCTTGAACCCAGGAGGCGGAGGTTGCGGTGAGCTGAGATCATGCCACTGCACTCCAGCCGGGGTAACAAGAGCAAAATTCCGTCTCAAAAAAAAAAAAAAAAGAAAGAAAAAAGAATGACAAGCAGAAGTAAATATTCCAGGCCAAGTGCAGTGGCTCACCTGTGATCCCAGCACTTGGAGGCCAAAGTGGGAGGATCACTTGGGGTCAGGAGTTTGACCAGCCTGGGCAACATTTTAAAAGCCAGGATGGTGGTGCATGCCTGTAGTTCTAGCAACTCAAGAGACTGAGGCAAGAGGATCACTTGAGCCCAGACGACTGCTTGAGTGCAGGAATTTGAGACTGCAGTGAACTATTGCACTTCAGTGTGCCATTGCACTTCAGCCTGGGTGACAGAGCGAGACCCTGTCTCAAAAATAATAATAATTTTTTTTTATCTCTGTTTGTGTTTTTGTCATGTGGTGTCTGGGTATTTTAAAACAGTGGTTACCTTTATTTTCAATCGATAGATAGTAAGTGTATATATTCATGGGATACGTGATGTTTCCATACATGTATATAATGATCAGATCAGAGTGACTAGCACATCCATCATCTCAAACGTTTATCATTTCTTTGTGTTGGAAATGTTCAGTATTCTCCTGCTACTTGAAACTATATATGATTGTTAACTATAGTCATCCTACAGGGGCACAGAACACCAAAACTTATTCCTCTTACCTAGCTATAATTTTGTATCTTTTAGCAAATCTCTCCCTATCCCCACTTTCTTCTATCCTCCCCAGCCTCTAATATCCTCTGTCCTACCTTTTACTTCTATGTGGTCAATTTTTTTTAGCTTTCACATATGAGTGAGAACATGCAGTGTTTAATTTGCTGTTTCTGGCTTCTTTCACTTAATATAATGTCCTCTAGTTCCATTCTTATAGCCACAAATGACAAGATTTCATTCCTTTTTATGGCTGAATAGTATTCCATTGTGTATAAGTGCCACATTTTCTTATGTACTCATCTGTTGTTGGAGCTAGATTTAATATCTTGGCTAGTGTGACTATTTGTTGCAGTGAACAAGGGCGTGCCGGTGTCTCTTCAGTAGGCAGATCTCCTTTCCATTGGATATATGCTCGGTAGTGGGATTGCTGGACCATACAGTGGTTCTATTTACTGTAGGTTTTTGAGGAAGTAGTTACCTTTTGCATGCTTTTATTTTTCAGTGCAGATTCTAAAAGGAGTCAAACAAATTCTATACTTTACACATTTTCTTTTGAGTTTTGAGCTTTGCTTGGTTTTCCATTAACAGTAAGATGTTTATGGTCTTAAAAGTGATTCCGAGCCAGCCACAGTGGTTTACCCCTGAAATCCCAGCACTTTGGGAGGCTGAGGTGGGAGGATTACTTGAGCCCAGGAGTTTTAAGACTAGCCTGGCAACATAGCAAGACCCTGTCTCTACAAAAATAAAAAAAATGAGCTGACTGTGGTGGTGCATGCCTGCAGTCCTAGCTACTGGGGAGGCAGAAGTAGGAGAGTTGCTTGAGCCCAGGAGTTCAAGGCTGTAGTGAGCTATATTGCACCACTGCACTCTAGCCTGGGTGACAGTGAGGCCCTGTCTCTAAAAAATGTTTGAAGTATAGGTTGCACTAAATACATAATACATTTTTATTTTGAAATTTGTTTAATGACTAGATTTTTTTAAACCTCCATCCTAAAGTACAATACAAAATTTCCATTTTGTAATTTCAGGAAGTTTGAAATTAATTAGATTTCTAGGAATTTTTTGGGGGGGGGTGATACTAAAATTCTCCCCCATTAGATTTTTTAAAGTTAAAATGTAACTTTTTAAGTAAAAGGCACAAAAAAATTTTTTTTAACTTCGTAAAGTTAAAAAAAATTGTTTTTGTGCCTTTTACTTAAAATTTGTTTTTCTATTAATTTTTTTTTTTTTTTTTTTTTTTTTTTTTTTTTTTATTTTTTTTTTTTTTTTTTTTTTTTTTTTTGCAGTGGCGCTCTGTCACCCAGGCTAGAGTGCAGTGGCACAGCTTCAGCTCACTGCAGCCTCCTCCTCCTGGGTTCAAGCGATTCTCCTGCCTCATCCCCTCCAAGTAGATGGGTCTAACAGGCATGCACCACCAGGTCTGGCTAATTTTTGTATTTTTAGTAGAGACGGAGTTTTGCCATGTTGGCCAGGCTGCTCTTGAACTCCTGAGCTCAGGTTAATCTGCCCACTTCGGCCTACCAAAGTGCTGGGATTACAGACATGAGCCACCATACCCAGCCTGTTTTTCTATTAATTTTTTTAAGTTGCTTCATTCTTGTTGAAGAATAATTCAAACAATATGGACATATACAAAGTCGAAATGTTAAGTGTCCTATTCTCATTCTCCCTCTGCCCCATCCCGCACTACTCCCATTAGCAACTAGAGTGTCTTCCTTTGTGACTACCTGTATACATAATATGTGGGGCCAGGATGCTTGTGATGATAATACACATACACACATACATCTACACACAAACATAGATCGTCGTCTTTTACAGGGGGGAGATTATACTACCCCTGCTACTCTTCAGTATGGACATCCTTTAATGTCACTGTATACAGGTTTGAAACAACATCCATCATACAGATACACCTTAATTTATTTAACTGTTCCATTGGTAGATATTTAGGCTATCTCCTATATTTCCCACATTTAAAATAGGAAGGTATTATTGGACTGTCACTTTAATGCTCAATTGAAATGAAATATCTTCGTTTTCTTTATGTTTTAAACTGTTACAGGGACCATATGACGTGGTGGTTCTACCAGGAGGTAATCTGGGTGCACAGAATTTATCTGAGGTAAAATTCTATTCAATTATAACTCAATAGCATCTGCTTGTGCTCTGTTGATTTTGTTATTATTCAGATAATTCAGGGAGGAGGCTGTGAATAAAATAGAAGCAACTAAAATTAACAAAATGGTGTTGTAGCGTTAACTCAAACTTTTTTTTTTGAGACGGAGTCTTGCTCTGTCACCCAGGCTGGAGTGTAGTGGCACAAAATCTCAGCTCACTGCAACCTCCGCCTCCTGAGTTCAAGCAGTTCTCCTGCCTCAGCCTCCACAGTAGCTGGGATTATAGGTGTGCACCACCATGCCCTACTGATTTTTGTATTTTTATTAGAGACAGGGTTTCACCATGTCGGCCAGGCTGATGTCAACTCCTGACCTTGTGATCCACCAACCTCGGCCTCCCAAAGTGCTGGAATTATAGGTGTGAGCCACCGTACCCAATCTCAAAAAAAAATTTTTAATATTTTCTGTGGAGGTCAGGCACTGTGGCTCATGCCTGTAAACCCAGTGCTTTTGGAGGCTGAGGCAGGAGGATTGCCTGAGGCCCAGAGTTTGCGACCAGCCTGAGTAATACATCGAGACCCCATCTCTCCAAAAAAAATTTCTTTTAATTAGCTGGGCATGGTGGTGCACACCTGTAGTCCCAGGTACTCGGAAGGCTGTGGTGGGAGGATGGCTTGAGCCCAGAAGTTTGAGACTGCAGTGAGCTGTGTGATGGCACCACTGCATTCTAGCCTGGGCAGCAGAGCAAGAACCTGTCTCATCCACAAAAAAAAAAAAAAAGTTGCCATGGAAGTAAGCTGAATTGGTGGAACAGTTACGAACAGATTTCAGTGAATATAGTCCAAAGTAATATTATTTCATTTTTTTCCACCAGCAAAAGAATGATCAGATTCTGTGTTTTGGGAAGGGCAAATTGTCTACTCAGCAGCCTGAACTGGGGGAGTTTGTGAGGCTAGAGCTACCAGCAGGAATGACAAATGCCATCAGCAGAGACTGCTGTTCCTCATTTTAAGTCATATGGGAGGAGTCAGAGGCCAGGGTGAGGGGCACACCAGCAGGCAGAATTGGGGCTGCTAGAAGTGGGTTGAGTCAGACGCAAGAGATTGCTTCCTGATAGAGTCTGTCTTTCTACTATCTGAAAACACCCGGAACACCACATTCCCTCCTTCTCCCTGGAGTACAAAATGGCAGGGGTCATATTGCTTTTTTTTTTTTCCTGATCTTTAAATGTGGAGGAATGTGTTTCTCTTCGAAGAAATGCCTTGCTTAGGCTTAAGAATATAGACACACTTTGATTATTTTTATACCAGTGATATAGAAATATTGTTGGAAAATAGTTCAGAGAGCTGGTGGTTTAAGCTAAAATCAAATTCTTCCAAAGTTTCCTAGTGAGTGATTGGGTAGTGGTTTAATGATAACTTGATGTACTTTTGGTTTCCTTTTCACCAGTCTGCGGCTGTGAAGGAGATACTGAAGGAACAGGAAAACCGGAAGGGCCTGATAGCCGCCATCTGTGCAGGTGATGTGCAGGGGCAGTCTGTGTTGCAATGTTGTTGGTGGGTGGGGTAGCCTTTCATTTGATGGTTTGACTCCAAATAGCTCTTCCCCTTCATAAAGCATGCAGGGCATCTGTGTTGGTGTATTTAGTTTGGGTGGCATCAAGTTGGTGTCATTTCAGAAATGAGGACAATTGTTCCGTTTTCTGCCTCTCCATGCCTTTGGTCTACATTCTGTGAAACTTAGTGTTTTCCGTGTTTGGTTGACCTCGGAGGAAAACAAGGCCCTCTGGAATTCAGTAAACAGCTTGTTACAGCAAATCCCTGTGCCAGAAAGTCTTTGTGCCAGCACACAGTCAGCAAGAATCTGTCAGACATCAACACAACAGCTCTGCCCCGTGCTTGCGCTGCAGATTCAGAAACCCCACGGGCTTTCCAGGAGCTTCTGATTCTCTCAGTACCTAGTGATCTTGGGGCACCATATTATCTGCCACATAATTTAAAATAAGGACATTTGGTGTTTCACAGATGTCCTCTCATCATTGTACCTCAGTAATATTTTATTTTTTCATAACCATTTTAAAATCCATTCTTGTTGCTTTCATATCAATGATGTTCTCCCTTCTTGATTTTTTCCCATGCTGTAATTTCTGCAGCACCTTTCTTGTTGTAGATCTTCATTAAATATTTGTCAGAAGACCAAATGAATAAACAAATGAATGAAAGGATGGTTTGGTAAACATCAACATCAAAACATGTTGCTATTTTGTTCAATACAGTAGGCTTTTTAAAAGAAGTTACAGGCTAGAGGTCCCAGGGACTTGATACATTCGATCAGTGGTTCTCAAAGTTCTTTTGGAGCGCTTGCAAGGTCAAAGTAGATACTACTGAAGGGCCAAGTGTGGTGGCTTATGCCTGTAATCGGAGCACTTTGGGAGGCCACGGCAGGAGGATCTCTTGAAAGCCAGGAATTTGAGACCAGCCTTGGCAACATAGCCAGACCCCATCTCAACAAACTAAAAAAATTAGCCAAGTACAGTGCTGCGTGCCTGTAGCCCCAGCTACTCAAGAGGCTGAGGTGGGAGGATCACTTGAGGGCAGGAGTTAGAGGCTGCAGTGAGCTATGATTGTACTCCAGCCTGGGTAACAGAGTGAGACCATGTCTTTCAAACAAAGCGTTACAGTACTTGCCTTTTTCCTTCATTCTTTCAGGAGTGACATTGAAGTAGGATGCCATCATTTGAGCATCTACTCTCATGTTTTAATAGTTTCCCAGTTTAGCTGGGCACCGTGGCTCACACCTGTAATCCCAGCACTTTGGGAGGCTGAGGCGGGTGGATCATGAGGTCAGGGATTTGAGACCAGCCCGACCAAAATGATGAAACCCCGTCTCTACTAAAAATACAAAACATTAGCTGGGCATGGTGGCGCGTGCCTGTAATCCCAGCTACTCAGGAGGCTGAGGCAGGA
>NW_016107555.1:1783253-1788159 GCF_001604975.1 Cebus imitator
AAAAAAAAAAAAAAAGAGATCAACCACATCTGGGTCACTTTGTGCTCAGGCTACCTCAAATGCCATGCTGAGAAGCATGGGCCTTATAATAATTTAAATCAACATTAAAAATAAATAGGCTGACTGTGGTGGCTCATAGCTGTAATCCTAACACTTTGGGAGATTGAAGTGGGAGGATCACTTGAGCCCAGGAGTTTAAGAACAACCTGGGCAACATGGTGAAACCCCACCCCAAAAAAAAAATTTTTTTTAAACAGCAACCTAGTGTGTTGGTGCACATCTGTAGTCCCAGCTACTCAGGAGATGGGTTACAGTGAGCTGTGATGATCACACCACTGCATGTCAGCCCAAGTGACAGAGCAAGACTGTCTCTTAAAAAAAATAGAAAAGTAACATTCTAGCAGTGTGTTTATACTATTGGATATCCTGCACCACTGTTCTGGGCACTACACAAATATAGGAAAAAGTGTGATAAGGAGCTGAGCTAATTGAAATTGAGATGAAGGTGATGGGAATGGAACAGAGGAGTGATGGAAGAGATTTGGATCTTTTAAATTGACAAACAGAAAAATAAGATTATTCTTCTGAAGTGTTGCAGTTAGGAATTGGAAACGTTTTGAATGCAAAGAATATTAGTCTAGCCCTTAATGTTGAGTGAATGAGGAGGGCAAGTTGGAAGGGAGTCTGTGTTGAGAAGAAAATTAAATGAGATTTACTCTGAGTGGGGGAATGGAAGGAAGTGTGGAGTTGGGGGAGTGGAAGGAGGTGTGGAATTGGAGGACTGGACAGTTTTCAGCTGAGATGCCCAGGTCTAGCAATAAGGTCTTGGCCACCCGGAGGAGCTGGAGAGTTGGCAGAGGTGGTCATTTTGTAAGTCACCACAGGGTGGTGCTGTTGACTGCAGAAGGGGATGTGGTCAGCTGCACCCTCTGCATCCACCATAGTGCAGTGTTTTCATCCATCAGAATCCCAGGTCCTATGAGTGTGAAACGTCTCTTCTCTGGTATTCCAAATAGGATTCTGAAGCCCCAAAAAGCAGGAATTATGAGCTTACCATGATGAGCAAGGAAGACATCAGTAAACTCCTGCATTCAACAGTAATGTAAATTCACATCGTTGTAGCAGTGATTTTACCACCTTGAAGGGAGCACCCTAAAAATTCTCACTCACCAGTCCTCACTGTACAATCATCTGTTAAAGTTTACTTTAAAATACAAGATGATGTAGGAATTTCTCTTTAACTGTTACCAAATAAAAATTAAAGGCAGTTTATGGGCCGGGCGCGGTGGCTCAAGCCTGTAATCCCAGCTCTTTGGGAGGCCGAGGCGGGTGGATCACGAGGTCAAGAGATCGAGACCATCCTGGTCAACATGGTGAAACCCCGTCTCTACTAAAAGTACAAAAAATTAGCTGGGCATGGTGGTGCGTGCCTGTAATCCCAGCTACTCAGGCGGCTGAGGCAGGAGAATTGCCTGAACCCAGGAGGCGGAGGTTGCGGTGAGCCGAGATCGCGCCATTGCACTTCAGCCTGGGTAGCATGAGTGAAACTCCGTCTCAAAAACAAACAAACAAAAAAAGCAGTTTATGAATTCATTCAAATAAAAACTGAGTGAAATTATTTAATTCTTACAGATTTTTAAAATTTGCTACTATATACAGCTGTCTTGTATGCAAAAAGTAATGTGGAGAAGAAACATTTGAGGCTTTTGGTTTAAGAGCTAAAAGTCAGGACTTGGTCTGAAACTGACACCTGGTATTAGGCAGAAAGCTTATGTAACTAGGTAATATCTGTGTGATCTTCCTGTTTGCAACAACTACGGTCTGAGTAGCCTGTGGGTATGTTATATAACTCCTTCCTTGGAGTCTTTTTGAAAAATGAAACGTCAGTAAGACCAAGACCTCTCAGGTTTGCTGACACCAAAAGTGTACAGACTGTGCCGTAGGATCTTAGCCGCCCAAAGCTCCCTGAGCGTTTCCAAGGGCAGAGTACTGTTCTGAAACATATTCTTCTGGGTGTCATGTGAGGCCTTAGGAAGAATTTTTATATGTGTGGCTTAGAGAAAAAGGCAGAATAAATACTTTGTAAAAAGCTTTAAGATGAAGTAAAAACTAAAGGAATAAAATACCTTTGTTTTTAATCCTTATTTGAGGACCATTACATATGCAATATGCTGTGACTTTCCCTGAAGTTGGCCATTTTTTAGTGAATACATTTGAATAAAAATCTTTGGTTAGGACCTGCCCATTTTGAAAGACTTCATTAACTGACACTTCTGTGTGGTTCTTTGCATAAGTAGCTTTCATAAAGTGATGCCAGTGCCTTTATATCTCACACTTCAGGCACTTCACAGGGTATCGCCTTCAGGGGCAGTGTGCTTTCATTTTAATCCTACCACCTGCTATGTTTGGATGGATAGGTGGATGAATGAGTGTTAATTTCCCATTTTCAAGTAGAAAATAAAATTATAAAAGAGCAATAAGATCCAAAAACTCAGAGTACTACTTGACTTTAGCATGTAACTAAATCTTTCCTTTTGCTGAGAGTGAGGTAAGAAGTTGAGCCCACCCCTCAGTGATCTCCCCCTCCTTTGGATTGCTGGTATATTTGGTCCCTGTTCTGGGAGTGGGGGAGAGGAGAGAAATGATCACATTTTGTTTATCTGTGTATGCTCTGTGTTTATCTGTGTATGCTCTGTTATCTCTGGTATCAAGGTAAATCTTCTTGAGTGGTTATTGAAGTATTTGGAGTTTCTGTGCTTTTGCCAGATGTGCTCAGCAATTTGTTTTTTATAAACACACTTTATCTCTCATACTAAGAAGTGTTTCATTTCAGAATCACAGCTGTGTGTTTGGTAAGAGCGTCTTGATTTTTAAGTCTACTTTGCTGTTGAGAAGGGGTCTGTGTTGCCCAGGCTGATCTTGAAGTCCTGGGCTCAAGCAGTTTTTCTTCCTAGGTCTCCCCAAGTGCTGGGATTACAGGCGTGAGCCAGCATGCCAGGCACTGTTGCAATTTTTTAAACATGGGGTTTTTCTATATCTACACTTAGATCTTTTTATTTTTGTTTTTAGGTCCTACTGCTCTGTTGGCTCATGAAATAGGTTTTGGAAGTAAAGTTACAACACATCCGCTTGCTAAAGACAAAATGATGAACGGAGGTAAGTATATACTTGCATTATTATTATTATTTTTTTTTTGAGGCATAGCCTCACTCTGTTGCCCAGGCTGGAGTGCAGTGGCGCGATCTCAGCTCACTGCAACCTTCACCTCCCGGGTTCAAGCAATTCTCCTGCCTCAGCATCCTGAGTAGCTTGGATTACAGGTGCATGCCACCATGCTTAGCTAATTTTTGTATTTTTATTAGAGGTGTGGTTTCTCCCTGTTGGTCAGGCTGGTCTCAAACTCCTGACCTTGTGATCTGCCCGCCTTGGCTTTCCAAAGGGCTGGGCTTACAGGCGTGAGCCACCGTGCCCAGCCTATATGCTTATATTTTAATGTACAAAGAAAAAACCCGTCATTTAGTGTTGTTTTTCAACTAGAATCTAATTCATAGATATTCTCTGTGGGCCAAGGTGTGGTGGGAGACGCCACTCACCGTGGGCTGGAGGGGCAGTGTTTGCCAGCCTCTGTGTATACAATGGGCGGGGCATGTGGCCAGCACCAATGGCCATTTGGATTCTGGATCATTGAAGGTGAAAATATTAATGAAATCGGGTTTAACTAGCATTTTGGTTAAATGCTTAGCCAGCTGCCTGAGAGTGAACTTTCAATCTCCACAGCAGTTTCAGAGTATGCCCTTTGACCCCCAGTTCAAAGTCAAATGGACATTGCTCTGAGAACCAGTTGCAGGCATACTTCTTGCTGGTGTGTTTCTTTTTAAATATCAGCTAGACATTTAGTTTTTACTAATTTATTTTTATAAAAGTAACTTCTGTTGATGATAAATGCAAATATTAGAGAAGGGATGTGAAGTAAAAACAAATGTTTCTCCTTTGTCTTCCCACTCCTCTCTACTTCTCACAGGTAACTTCTGCTAAAAGTTTCTTGTAGACTGGGCGCAGTGGCTCCCACCTGTAATCCCAATACTTTGGGAGGCTGAGGCAGGTGGATCGTTTGAGCCCGGGAGTTTGAGACCAGTCTGGGCAACATGGTGAAACTCCATCTCTACTAAAAATACAAAAAACATTAGCCAGACGTGGTGAAGCACACTGGTAGTTGTGGCTGCTTGTGAGGCTGAGATGCGATGGTCATTTAAGCCCAGGAGGTCAAAGCTGTGATGAGCTGTGATCTCGCCACTGCACTCCGGCCTGGGGGACAGAGCAAGACCCTATCTCAAAAAAAAAAAAAAGTTTCTTGTATAACTGTAGAATTTTATTTGCACATACTCATTATCCTTTTTAACTAAAATGAGATCTAAATGTATTGTTCTGCAGCTTGCATTTTAACTTAGTGTCATATCTTATGTTATCTTTTAACAGCACATGTAGATTTAGATTTGCTTCATCCTGTTAAGTGCAGCTGCTAGCCCAGTGTTGGAATGTGCCATGCTGTATGTAACCTTCTCCTGGGGGTGGGCACGGAGGTAGTTTTGCCCTTGTAAATCATGGCATAATGAACATCCTTGAATGCCATTGTGATCGTAACTGAGCTCCCTTTTAAAAGTGATGCACTGGCCGGGCGCGGTGGCTCACGCCTGTAATCCCAGCACTTTGGGAGGCCGAGGCGGGTGGATCACGAGGTCAAGAGATCGAGACCATCCTGGTCAACGTGGTGAAACCCCGTCTCTACTAAAAATGCAAAAAATTAGCTGGGCATGGTGGTGCATGCCTGTAGTCCCCCAGCCACTCGGGAGGCTGAGACAGGAGAATTGCCTGAACCCAGGAGGCGGAGGTTGCGGTGAGCCAAGAT
>NW_016107555.1:1788559-1798593 GCF_001604975.1 Cebus imitator
TTTTGTATTTTTAGTAGAGACGGGGTTTCACCATGTTGACCAGGATGGTCTCGATCTCTTGACCTCGTGATCCACCCGCCTCGGCCTCCCAAAGTGCTGGGATTACAGGCTTGAGCCATCGCGCCCGGCCCTGACAGGTGGTTCTTATTAATAAATACACAGATGTTCTGCATATACACGTAACTCAGGAATACCAGGTAGGCAGCTGTTACCCGCCTACCACTAATTACAAACTAAAAGTAACTTCCACGGGGGAGCCGTGGGGGCAGGGTAAACTGAATGTTTCTCAACAATTCATTATACTGCATGTTTTTAAATTACTAAACTTTTGTCTTTTTAGGCAATTTTAGGTTCACAGCAGTTCCCATCTTCTTCACCCACTCCTCACCCCCACCCCCGCCCCGGCCATGCATAGCCTCCCCTACTGTCAGCATCCTGCACCGGAATCTGCATGTACATTGACACATCATCATCCAGAGTCTACAGTTTACATCAGGGTTCTCTCTTGGTGTTGTACATTCTACATACGCTTATATTTGATCGAGAGCAGTGTTTTTCTGAAAATCCATGGTTGGTTTATTTGTTTATTTGAGGCAGAGGCTCGCTCTGTCACTCAGGATGGAGAGCAGTAGTGTGATCTCAGTTCACTGTAACCGCCACCTCTTGGGATCAGGCAGTTCTCTCACCTCAGCCTCCCAGGTAGCTGGAAGTATGGGCAGGAGCCACCACACTTGACTAGTTTTTAAATTTTTTTGTAGAAACAGGGTTTAACTATATTGCACAGGCTGGTCTTGAACTCCTGGCCTCAAGTGATCCTTCTGGCTTGGCCTCCCAAAACATTAGGATTACAGATGTGAGCCAGTGTGCCCCGCTCATGGTTTTATTTTAGTTGCTTAGAAAGATACTATGTTTTCATTAAAACTATCTGCATGAAAATTGGTAATTTTTAAAAAGGCTCTGGTTTCTGGGCATTTTAAATGTAGGAATTTAAGCTGATAGAGGGATTTTAGAGAGTTGGAAAGAAATGTAAAGAGCAGAACTGGGCTCCCTTTGTGATCTGTTCAGAGGGAAGACTCAGCAGAGCAGGTTCCTGCATTACCTGAAGGTATGCCTATTGCATCTGTTTTCCTTTAGTGCCTCAAAAACATTGAAGTTAGTTAGGCTTAGAAAAATATCAGATTGTTGATGCTCAAACACTCGGAGTTTACAAAAAGCACATTGCCCTACATTATTTTGGTGGAGCCTCCTGGTCTCCAGTGCCTAGCAAGGCAGGTGGTATCATTCTGGCTTCACAAACAAGGAGACTGCGGCCAGATCTCAAGCCCAGCCCTCTGCCTTGCATCCAGTTTTGCCTTCCTGCCCCTCCTCTGCTCTGTGGTAGCTAGGCTCCCACCCACATTTAAGTTACTAGGCGTTGGATTTAGTCAGTAACCCGTATTGTAAGAAATGGATACTTGAAATGTCTACCCCTTCAGGACACTTTTGAGAGGTAGAGCTGCAGTCGTCACTTGAGGGTCTGCTCTGGGTGAGGCCCTTTTCCTCATCGTGAACTTGAAAGATCAGTGTGACAGTTTCTCCTGAGATAAGCAATCCCATCTGAAGGGGATAGTCTTTTTTTGGGTAGATTCAGGGTCTCCCTATGTTGCCCAGGCTGTACTTAAACTCCTGGGTTCAAATGATCTTCCTGCCTTGGTCTCCCAAAATGCTGGAATTACAGGTGTGTGCCACCAGCTCCAGCACCCCCATAGTCTTTTAATTCCTCAGATTTTAAAACAAGTTATAGCTGTAATGTCTGGTTTTCTTTCTCATTTGTCCACTGTTTTATGGCATCCGCATGCCTGGTCCCACACCTGAGCACTGAAGAGCAGGGTCTCTGGAGCCTGGCATCATGGGGTGGCCCCCAACTTCCCCACTCACGGTGGGAAGGTTCCTTAGTCTGAGCCTGTTTCCTCATCCATTGCCTGAGGATAAACCTGCTTCAGGATTGTTGGTGAAAAGGCTGCCCTCACCCAGCCTCTGTAATGCCACTGCATACCACCACTGCTTAGTACTGTTTGCTGGGTTGGTGTCATTCTCATTTTACCAAAAAGTGAGGCTCAGAGAGGTCAGACAGCCACTAAATGGCAGACCTGGGATTTGAAACCAGAGCTCTGCTCAGGGGTCGACCGAGTGCTCCCCAAAGGCCAGATGGTAAATACTGCAGGCTTTCCAGGACTTCAGCTCTCTGGCAGCTACTCAACTGCTGCAGCTCCACAGTAGCTACATACAGTATTAAACATGCAGGGTGGCTTTGTGCCAGCAAAGCTGCATTTGCAAAACAGGCAGCATCCTGGTCTCGGCCCTCGGGCTTATAGTTGCTGAGCTGACCTGTGTTCCGTTGCCTTTTTTTTTTTTTTTTTTTTTGAGTTGGAGTCTTACTCTGTCGCCCAGGCCGGAGTGCAGTGGCACGATCTCACCTCACTGCACCTTCCGCCTCCCAGATTCAAGCGATTCTCTTGCCTCAGCCTCCCAAGTAGCTGGGATTACAGGCGCTCACCACCACGCCCAGCTAATTTTTGTATTTTTAGTAGAGATGGGGTTTCACCATATTGATGAGGCTGGTCTCAAACTCCTGCCCTCAGGTGATCCACCCACCTTGGCCCCCCAAAGTGCTGGGATTACAAGCGTGAGCCACCATGCCCAGGCTCCCATTGCTTTTTCTCTGAAGAGACTTTAAGACTTGGAGTCTGGTTTAAAACAAACAAACAAAAAAATCTGCTGGTTGGAATGGGAGATGTAAAATCTGAATTCACTGTAGGGTCACAATTCCAGCCTCAAGTTTGCACTGCGCCTTCCTGGTGCTGGCGGGGTGCATGTTCTGCCTTTACCACTGGGTGGAAGCAGTTGGTAACCATAAACCTTTTGCTTTGCCGGGTTAAAAGACTGAAAAGAACCATAGAACCTTTAAGCATATATAGCCAGTTTAAGCCCTGTCTGCACTGTTTTAGCTACAAAGATACTGTCAAGTGAACCATTTACAGTTGTGCTTCGTGTTGTTCCACTCTCAGCCATGCGTCTCACGGTCGCTCCGGAAGACCTAGCCCAGCCCGTTTCTAGGTTAGCATTTGAAATGGTCTTGGCCTGGTTTAACCATCAGTAAATGAGGCCAGATTATGAAAACCTTTTTCTCTCAAACTAGGGATCCTCTTTTTCTCTACAATAGTTAAATTGAAAATTTTTGATGTACTCTATTCGTTTATTTTGGTGGGTGACCTGATTTTTAAAATTTTTTAGATTAGTCAAGCACAGTAGTGAGAAGGGGAGAAAGAGTAGAACAAGGAGTATCTGAACGATCAGTTGAGACAACTCACCACCTTCTACCAGCCGGGAGTAACTGACTGTGAGCCATCAATTGAGATACTCACCACGTTCTACCAGCCAGGAGTAACTGACTGTGAGCCATCAATTGAGACAACTCACTGCCTTTGACCAGCCAGTGGCTTGTTTTTTTAGTGGTGTAGTAAGACATAAAGTTCCTGTAGTCATTGTTAATCTCCTTGGAAAAGAGATGAATATTGTTTGGTTTCAAAAGCTCATTAATATAGCAGAAGCACTCTGTTTCTGTTGGAAGGGAGATTTTTGGATGAATTTTCCTGTGTTCATTGAACAAATGTTTCCTAAGCTCTTCCTTAGTGCCTGGCACTGGGAACAGAAAAAGGAAGAAGAGGAAGCTGTGCCCTCGGGGTGTTCTCAGGCACAGTGGTGAGCTCTGGTGGCGAGAGCCGCCTGCCTGCCTGTGTGGCTGGTGCATCAGGATAGAGCAGGAGTTCACGGAGGAGCTTTGTCACTTCCCCCTCCCTAAATCTGTTCTGTGTCCCACGTCACTGAGTGGTTCAGCATCACCCAGTCACCTGGGACAGATAGCTGTGAGTCATCCTTGAAGCCTCCTCGCCTAGTCCTTCATTGCAAACCTTCATTTCCTCTGGATCACTGTCACCAGCCTAGTGCAGGCACCACCAGCTCCCACCCAGACAGCAGGTTCCTTTTCTTCTCCCTTCTGGTCCCAGCCTAGTCTCTGTGCAAAGGCCAGACCGAAGAGGCCTCCATGCTCCGTGACATGGAGTTCAATGTGACCTTCAGGTGCTGGAGAGTTGGCAAGGGCTTTCCATGGGGAACTGGCTATGCCCCACTTTGCACTCAGGAGAGTTAGCTTTTGGGTGCTCGGATGGGTTGAAGGGGTACACAGCTGGAAGGGTGAGCTATAATCATGCAGAGATTCTTCCCCTTTAAAGCAAGGGAAAGGTACAGAAAGGAGATCAAGTCGAGAATGGTGCTTGTTGGCCTTGACCTCACTCTTCAGGGGCACCTCCTTTATGCCGTGGATATCGTTGGCCAGACGGACTGTTGAAGGCCCAGCCCCTTTAAAGAGCAAACAATAAACAATGAAATGAAACGTTTATAGATTGTGATAGATTGTGCCAATTCTGGGAGGGCAGTAAATAGGATGCAGTGATAGAGTCAACAGAGGAACCTAATTTGGGGGGGTGGGGGTGGTCACAGATACCCTCTCTGAGGGGTTTTTGTTGATGCCCAAACTGAAACCAAAGGGGCAAAGCACTGCAAAAAGCTGGTCTCTGGGTGGAGGGAGCAGCCCTTGAGCTCTTCCTGGAGCAGGAGAGAACCTGTTGTATTCAGTAAGGGAAACTCCAGGTGGGAGAGTGATAGGGATGGGTATGGGGAGGGAGGTTAGGCCCTGTGTGCAGTGGGAGAGACTGGTGACTACCTGCTGTGGAGGGGCAGAGCTCAGGGCATTCATGCTTAAGAATCCCAGTTTTCATATTATGTTTGCCAAGAAATAGCCAACTGGCGGGCATGGTGGTGTGAGGATGCAGAAGGAAAGTAGTTTTTGAGAATGAATGTTGTTTCTACTTGCACACACACATGCATACCTGCTGTGCTGTGGTTGTTTTTGAGGCATCAGGGTATGTGTTGCCACGTGTTGATCCCGGTGGCTTCTGCCTTCAGCGTTACTGTACCCAACTCATGCTTCCTCCAGCACTTCTGAATTGACAGTTGAGCTTTGTTGTAAAATAGTGATGTAACTGTCATTTACTGACACTCCCCCAACACTTAAAAGTTTAGCAGCTGCGTTTAACTTTCACATATTTCATTCTGACTGGTTTCTCTCAGCCTTTGCTCTACACAGTTTTAAAAATACTTTTGTGGAGGGCTTTTAAGAGCTTGGAATGCTGAGTAGATGTTTTTGAATGGCTAGTTACGTGCTGTAATAGTGAGTTGAATTGGTAAGTAATCTTTCTTGTCACATAGCCCATTAGAATGTCACCTTTTCTGTTTCTGCTTTGCAGGTCATTACACCTACTCTGAGAATCGGGTGGAAAAGGACGGCCTAATTCTTACAAGCCGTGGGCCTGGGACCAGCTTCGAGTTCGCGCTTGCAATTGTTGAAGCCCTGAACGGCAAGGAGGTGGCAGCTCAAGTGAAGGCTCCACTTGTTCTTAAAGACTAGGGCAGCAAAGTGTGACAATCACCTAGAGAAACAGGCCTTAGGAATCTATTCTCACTGTGTTCGCTCTGAACAGAACAATGGTAGGTTAATGTGTTCCTAAGCTGCCCTCATTACTGCTTTTGTGAAGTATAGTTGTGAAGTCATAACTACACAGAGATCTTCCAACCTACAAATTGTGTCTATACATTTCTAAGCCTTGTTTGCAGAATAAACAGGGCATTTAGCAAACTAATGATCGTTCCCTGTTTTGTCTCTCATTTCTTTTGTGAAATTCCTTATTACCTTTGTTTGCAACTCTTAACGGTCCAGCAAGGAGGAAAAGCATACAAGTAGAATTTTAAGAGGCTTGTGATTTTCTCCGCTTATTAGCTAGGTGTTTTTAATATGCTAGTAAAAAATACCAATGAGGGCTAGGTGTGGTGGCTCATGCCTGTAATCACAGCACTTTGGGAAGCCCAATCAGGAGGATTGCTTGAGGCCAGGAGTTCAAGACCAGCCTGGGCAATATAGCAAGACTCCATCTCAACAAAAAAATACAAAAATTAGCCAGGCATGGTGGCATGCACCTGTAGTCCCAGCTACTCAGGAGCCTGAGGTGGGAGGATCGCTTGAGCCCAGGCCCTCAAGGCTGCAGTGAGCTGTGATCACACTGCTGCACTCCAACCTGGATATAGCAAGACCTGATATAGCAAGACCCTGTCTTCAAAAAAAAAAAAAAAAAAAAAAAAGATTGGCTGTCCTGGTGAATTTTTTTACACTAGTTCCTTTTTCCATTATGGAAAGAGTCCTTGGATAAAAACTTTTTAAGGTTGGCCCAACATCGCTTTTCCCTTCCCCAGGTGATAGCATCCAGCATTCCTTGTGAACCACTCAATTCCTCCTGGGTGGGCACATGACCCAGACCCAGCCAATCAGAGCCTTGTTTACCTCTGGCCATGTGACCCAGGTGAGATCAGTCAGTCCACAAGACTCCACTGGAGTGTCTCATAGCTGCTGTACTCTCTCTCTGCTGGAGTGGCCAAGGGGATACTCTGGCAACCCGGAGCATTGGCAGCCATCTCACTGCCAGCGAAAGGCCTACCTGGGGGTGGCCCTCAGAGTGTAGGTGGCTGACGGTGGTCCAGAAGGCCAGGCAGATATTAACTTTTACAAGTGCAAACACATGTAATTGTCTATTTTATAAGTGCTTTTACAGATGTTAAAGAATACCAAGGGAGAGACAATTTACATGGTGGAGGTGGGTGGGGTGGGGCTTCTGAGGAAGTGACGTCTGAGGCAGGAAGTAAGAGCAGTGCTTAGGTTTTCATTCCTTCCCCAGCTGTGTGCTCAGTTAGTACCTACTGTGTGCCAGGTGCTGTTCCTGGTGCTGGGAATACACCAGAGAGAAACACAGCCTTTGTCCTTGGGGAGTTTACTCCGTGGGCGATGAAATGAAAGCAAATACTAAAACACCCACATGCTATGAAGAAAATGAAGGAGGGTAAGGAGGCAGTGACGGGGGAATTGCATGATGGGCAGCGAAGGCCTCTTTGAAAAGAAATCTCGGGGAATCTGAGGACATTTGGGTGTGAAAGATACAAGTAGGTGTCTGTTCAGAGTGTACCAGGCAGCAGGAGCAAGGAGTGTAAAGGCCCTGAGGTAGGAGTGGGCCTGGGCCTCTGTGATGGAGCACAACCTGCGGAGCAGCGAGGGGCGGGTTAGGGGAACGTGGTAGGAGGTGAAGTTGGAGAGGTAGCTAGGGCCACAGCAAGCTGTCAAGACTCAGTAGAGACAGAACCACTGGAGAGACCTAACCCACCTGGTTTAAAGGCTGGCTCTGCTCCTTCCGGAGCAGGCGTGCAGGCAGGCGGGATGCTGAGGCCAGTCAGGTGGCAGCGTTGGGCACCTACTCGGTGTGAGAGGAAGGGCATCTGGGGCAACACCCACTTTTCTTTTTGAAACAGTCTTCTTGTCACCAGCCTGTTTGAAACAGGCTGTAGTGCAGTGGTGTGATCTTAGCTCATTGCAACCTCCACCTCCCAAGTTCAAGCGATTCTCCTGCCTTAGCCTCCCGAGTAGCTGGGATTACAGATGTGCACCACCATGCCCAGCTAATTTTTGTATTTTTGGTAGAGACAGGGTTTTCCCATGTTGGCCAGGCTGGACTCGAACTCCTGGTCTCAAGTGATCCGCCTGCCTTACCCTCCCAAAGTGCTGGGATTACAAGCATGAGCCACCATGCCCAGCCACAACCGCTACGTTTCTGACTTGAACACAGATCATGTGGAGATTTGATGTCCTGAGTTTTGAAGGAGTCCTTGGGAGAGGGGCTGGGATGAATTTAGAGTTCAGATTGGTGAATTTCAGATGTCTGCAAAATACATTTTTTTTTTAGACAGAGTTTTGCTCTGTTTCCCAGGCTGGAGTGCAGTGGCACGAACTCAGCTTACTGCAATCTCTGCCTCCTAGGTTCAAGCGATTCTCCTGCCTTAGCCTTCTGAGTAGCTGGGATTACAGGCGGGCCCCACCATGCCAGGCTATTTTGTATTTATAGTAGAGATGGGGTTTCATCATGTTGGTCAGGCTGGTCTCAAACTCCTGACCTCATGATCCGCCCACCTCAGCCTCCCAAAGTGTTGGGATTACAGGCGTGAGCCACCATGCCTGGCGGATACCTGTTATTTGAAAGTCACAAATTGCTGATCTGAAAACCATTTATTACTAATAGTGAACATCTGTAACCTCTCTCAGGTTTGCTACGTGTTTTGCCAGCATCCCTTACCTCTGAATAATTATGCTCCTTGGAATTTTAGAGACATCTACAGGAAGGGAGATATTGAAAGACATTCGCTGAGTTTTTGTGCCTTTAGGGCAGCAGGAAAAGATGTTTCTACTTGGAGGTTTCTAAAGAGCATCTCTAACAGAAATCAGTGTTATCAGAGCCCCGGCATTGCAGTGAAGATTTCTTTCCCTTTCCCTGACAGTGTCTGGGGTGGGGGCTCTAGAAACCAGCTTTGTCTAAACCTTGGGCTTTTTCTGGTCCTTCTTGAATGACTAGCTTTTCGCATGTTGATAACATTTTTAAAGCCTCCACCCTCTCTTATCTGCCTGCTTCTTTCCCAGGCTGAACAAACTTGCTTCCTAACTTCTAGTAAGCAGGGAGGGGGCAAACAAAAATTGGGAACTTAAGTGGGAGGGGCGCTGTCTACACTTGAAAAGTGACCTGGAGTCAGAATTCAGGTGTGTGGCAATTAGCTTGATTGCTCTCCTCCTGAGTTGGGGTGGGGGCGGGGCCTCTGCCATCTTAGAGACAGTAACAGTTGCTTTGAGAGCCCAACTGGCTTGCCCAAGGACCCCAGAGAGTTAGGAAGGAGACCTGAAACTTCCTCTTTCTGGAAGAGCACCCAAGCCTCCAACTAACTCAAAGCCACGGCTTGCCCCACTGGGCAAGGGGCAGCCAGGTACCCATTAACTGAATTCCTGAGGCCAAAGACAGAGTTGCTCTAGGGCTGTCATGGCCCTGCCCTGTGCGCTTCCGAATGGAAGTTTGCTACCCAGGTGCTAACTGGTTTCATAGGGAAAGGGCCGGGGTTACTGACCCCTGCCTGCCATGTGGCCTGCTAGGAGCTTAACTTCGTGGGTTAGGGCTGAAGATGTGTTTTCTTTCACAACTTATACAAAAGGATCAGATTCTATCCAAAATCCCAAGAGGGATTGCATTCTGCCCCTGCTTTTTCATTTACCATATCTTAAGAGAGCTTCCCTCTGTCAGTATGTGGACATTTATGTGCCGCATCATCCAACTCTGTCCAAACAATAACCCTAGAAAGTGGCCATTGGTATCATCCATTATAGAGAAGAAAGTCTTTCTAGAGGTCAACAGCCTACTGGGCCTATGCCATAGGATCCATTTCTGTAAATCCAACATTAAATGTAAAGTACGATTTTAGGGTAGCCAACCGTATCATCTGAGTCTAGTTACTCCATATTCTAGGGTGTTGGTTTCCCAAGAAATGAGAACACCATATTCTCCTGCAGCCGGTTCTCCTGCAGAATCATCTGGTTGTTTTTTTTTAGAAAGCACCCTGCCTTTGCCCTTAGTAAAGGGAAGCAGCAGCAGGGACCTGGGCATCCAAGGCACGCTAGAGAGGTCTGGGCTGCTCTCAGACTCTTCCCTGTTTATTAGCTACAGCATTTTCCCCATGCACATGTGTGGTCTGTCAACATGGTGCAGAGGAAGGGGCTGTTCCTTTTCACATCTGGGCGGGACACACTCTTCACAGTACTAGCATAAGGTCCTTCTGGAGCTGGTCCTTTCCCTAGACCCTAGCTTGAGTCCCAAGGCATCCAGGCTGGGGCCAAGGGCTCCTATGGGACTGAGCACTAAGGAAGGTCTTTAGCACTGGGAAGAATGTGAATGTTGCATTCACCACCATTACCATCACCATCACCAGCAGCATCATCATCAACATCCCCACCGTCATCACCACCACAGTCACCCTCACCACCACCATCATCACCACTATCACCCCATCATCACCATCACCAC
>NW_016107555.1:1799503-1810924 GCF_001604975.1 Cebus imitator
CACCACCACCACCACCACCACCACCACCACCATCACCGCCACCATCATTATCACCATCATCATCATATTTTTCAGTTCCTGCAACTTGCATGTTCCCAAACAAGTCCTGGACCAGCTGATCAGATGGGATCTCCCCACAGGGCTGCATACCTGCTGGGCCTCAGAAACTCAGCTGCTTTACAGAGCTGCTTTATTTTGCTTCGCTGTTTGAATTCTGCATGTGATCACATTCTCAGGTTTTTTTTTTTTTTTTTTTTTTTCTTTAGACCCAGATGGAATGTGGCTGGTGACAGTCACATTCGCCTGGTCCTGAAGATTCTACCCTCCAGCCTTCCTTATCTGTTGTGGTCTCAGGCCCTTCCTGAGACCTGGTGCCTGGGGCCCTTCTGTGGTGTGTGGTCAGAGTTAAAAAAAAAATGCAGAATTCTCTCTATTTGCATTGCTGAGTGACTAGTCCGAGGCAGGTAGGGTGACTGGGAGGAAGCTTTGTTACAGATAACTTGACAGCTGGGGTGAGTAAAAGGATGATGGTAATAAAAGGGTGGTCAGGCCTCAAATTTGGGCTTCAGCAGTAAATCACTGCAAGCATAAAACTTACAAAGGTCACAGGCAAGAGTGAGCTCAGCCGCTTTTCTAATACTTGCTTATGCTTCTACATCCCTTATTCAGGAAACCAGCCACTCAGCACGCTTATGAAAGAGTCAATTATCTTCAGTGGTGGATAATACCATGTCATTAGTCCATGAGGCATCTAGCTCAGTGCCACCTGTGTCTTAAAGCACTTAAAAAATGTAATTATACAACAAATACATCAATACCTGTTCACTGGGAAAGACTCAGATGATACAGGAATATATAAAGCAAGTCTCGACAGTTCTCTGTCCCACCCTCCGTCCCCAGTCCCCCTTCCTTTCCCCGAAGTCCCACTTGCTTCAAGTCTGTTTTCTAGGAATTTACAGACGTGTAACTGTACATACCCACATCCACACACATTATGTTTTGTACATACACAGAGATTGTACATTATTGTTTCAATTTTTAAAAAATAAATAGAATCCTATTGGGTACATCATTTTGCAAGTTGAATTTTTTGAAACAGTATGTCTTAGAAATCTGCTCATGTCCAAGTCTACTTTGTTTACATAATGGTTGAACAGAATGTTATAGTATAACCATGCTGTAACTTATTTAACTTTTTTTTTTTTTTTTTTTGAGACAGAGTCTTGCTCTGTCACCCAGGCTGGAGTATAGTGGTGTGATCAAGGCTCACTGCAGCCTCCACCTCCTGGGCTCAAGCCATCCTTTTCACCTCAGCTGCCCACTCCTCCACCCCCAGTAGCTGGAATTACAGGCAGCTGGGACTGCAGGTGCATGCTACCACACCCAGCTAATTTATTTTATTTTATTTTTTTGTAGAGATGGGGTCTCACTATGTTGTCCAGGCTGGCCTCAAACTCCTGGGCATTCCTCTGTTAATGGATTTCCCCCATTAAAATTTTTTGTTGTTGTTGCAGTAAAATACATATAACATGAAATGTACTATCCTAACCATTTTAAGTACAGTTCTGTGGTATTAGATACATTCATCCTGTTGTGCAACCATCAGCACCATCCATCTTCCAAACTCTTTTTCATCTTGTAAAACTGAGACTCTGTATCCAGTAAACACTAACTTTCCTTCCCCTACCCCCAACCCCTGGCAACCACCTTTCCACTTTCTCTTTTTTTTTTTTTTTTTTTATTGAGACAGTCTCACTTTGTTGCCCAGGCTGGAGTGCAGTGGCGCGATCTCCATTTACTGCAACCCCCACCTTTCAGGTTCAGGTTCAAGCCTCTGGAGTAGCTGGTATTACAAGCACTTGCCACCACGCCCAGCTAATTTTTGTATTTTTTGTAGAGATAGGTTTTCACAGTGTTGGTCAGGCTGGTGGTCTCAAAATCCGGACCTCAAGTGATCTCCCTGCTTTGGCCTCCAAAAGTGCTCGGATTACAGGCGTGAGCCACTGCCCCCCAGCCCATAATTTCCTTCCTTTTTAAGGCTGAATAAAATTCAAGTGTATGTGTGTTCTACATTTTGCTTATCCTTTCATCCCCATAGAGACACTTGGGTTACTTCCACCTCTTAGCTATTATGAATAATGCTGCTGTTAACATGGTGTCCACAGCTCTTCCAGACCCTGCTCTTCGTTCTTTGGGGCATACACACAGAAGTGGAATTGCTGAATGATATGGTAATTCCCATCGTGGTTTTCATTCGCATTTCCCTAATGAGTAATGATGTGGAACATCGTTTCATCTGCTTATTGGTCATTTATACATCTTAGAAATATCTATTCAAGTGCTTTGCCCATTTAAACAGTTTTTTTTCAGGGGCCATGCTAATAATCTGTACTGTTCCATTTTTAGTATATGTGCTGCTGAAGCATGTACTTTGCCCAGCTTTGAATCTGGTTGTTGTTGCTGATATAATTTTTTTTTTTTTTTTTTTAAACAGCCTTACTCGGTCTCCCAGGCTGGAGTGCAATGGCACAGTCTCAGCTCACTGTAACCTCCACCTCCTGAGTTCAAGCGATTCTCCCACGTCAGCCTCCTATGTAGCTGGGATTGCAGGCATGTGTTATCACACCCAGCTAATTTTTTTGTGTTTTTAGTATAAGATGGGTTTTCATCATGTTGGCCAGGCTGGTCCCGAACCCCTGGCTTCAAGTGATCCACTCACCTCAGCCCCCTAAAGTGCTGGGATTATAGGCCTGAGCCACTGAGCCCCACCTACACGTAAGCCAACTTTAATGTTTTTCAATAAAGCTTTGTAATTTCCCCATTAAGGACTTACACATCTTTTGGATTTATTGTTAGGTATTATTAGGTCTTTTTTTCTTTCTCTTCTTTCTTCCTCTCTCCTCCTTATCTCTTTCTCTCTCTCTCTTTCTTCATTGCTAATTCCTTTTAAAATTTGTTTTCTGATTGTTGCTGGTATATAGAAATGCAGATATTTTATTTACTTATTTACTTTTTTAAGAGACAGGGTCTTGCTCTGTCACCCAGGCTGTACACTGGTGTGATAAAATTTACCACTTGCTTTTAGGCAGAAAGGGGGAGGGCAGATAATTCTGCATCTGTTGATTCTCAATTGCCTTCAGCTCAAAATAGTCTTTATGCCAAAGTGGAATATTCTGGGGTGGACTATCCAGATTCTCTTCAAGTCTCTCTGACCGTTCTTCTGCCCTGCAGCCTGGGTGACAGAGCTAGATTCTGTCTCAAAAAATAATAATAATAAATAAAGTACACTTTCCATTCTCGGTTTGCTAAGAGTTTTTGACATAAGTAGATGTTGAAATTTATTGAATGGTTTTCCTTCATTAGTGACATCATCTGGTTTTTCTCCTTTAATCTATGACCATGGTGAATTATATTAGTAGATTTTCTAATGAATTAGTCTTGCATGCCTGAAATAAACTCAATGTGGTCATTATGTTTTTATACGTTACCAGGTTCTATTTGATAAGTATATAATTTAGGATTTCTACATCTCATGGGTAACGTTGAACTGGAATTTTCCTTTCTTGTACTGTCTTTGTACAATTTTGGAATCAAGGTTACGGTAAAGTCATATCTTGAGTTGGGGAGTGTTAGGCTGTTCTTGCATTGCCATAAAGAAATGCCTGCGTTTGGTAATTTAGAAAGAAAGAGGTGGATTTGGCTCATGGTTCTGTGAGCTGGATAGGAAGTATGGCACTGGCCTGAGCTCGGCTTCTGGGGACGCCTCAGGGAAGTTTTACTTACGTAGAAGGCCAAGTGGGGGCAGGAGTCAGCAGGAGCAGGAGGTGGCGGGTGGGAAGGAAGTCACACACACTTGACAGCAGCCACATCTCAGGAGAACTCACTACCGAGAAAACTGCACCAAGCCATGAAGGATCCACCCTGTGACCCAAACATCTCCCTGCAGGCCTCACCTCCAACACTGGGGATATTCAATATGAGACTTGGGCAGGGATGAATATCCAAACTATATCAGGGAGTAGCCCTCTTTTTCTTTTCTGTAGAGATATTTCTGAAGAGTTAGAATTAACTATTCTTTGAATATTTCATGGCATTTTCCTCTAAATCCACCTGGGTCTCATGTTTTTAAAAAATTGAGCTGAAATTCATCTAACAAAATTAACCATGTTAAAGCAGACAATTCAGTGGCATTTAGCACATTCACAAGTTGTGTGCAATCATCACTGCTCTCAAAGTGGACCCTGTACTCATTAGAAGTCACTTCTCACTCTCCCTTCCCCTTTCCCCCCACCTTTGGCAAGCCCTAGTTCACTTTCTACTTCTATGAATTTACCCGTAATGGATGTTTCCTATAAATGGAATCATACAACATATGGAATAATATTCCATTGTATGGATGTACCACATTTTATTTATCCGTTTACCCAGCGATAGACATTTAGGTTATTTTCATCTTCTGGCTATTGTGAATACCACTTCTGTGAGCATTCATGTATAGCCATTTATTTGACTACTTTTTCTCAGATTTTTTTTTTGAGATGGAGTCTCAAGAGTCTTGCTTTGTCCAGGCTGGAGTGTAGTGGCACAATCTTGGCTCACTGCAACCCCTGTCTCCCAGGTTCAAGTGATTCTCCTGCCTCAGCCTCCTGAGTAGCTGGGATTACAGGTGCACACCACCATGCCTGGCTAAGTTTTGTATTTTTGTATTTTCACCGTGTTGGCCAGGTTGGTCTCAAACTCCTGACCCCAGGTGATCCATCCACCTCAGCCTCCCAAAGTGCTGGGATTATAGGCCTGAACCACCGTGGTCAGAGAACCTGGGTATATGGTACCAATTCTTTGAAACTGGTTGTACCTTAGCAGTTTGTCCATTTGTGTAAATAGGCCGTGTGTGATTGAAAAGAATGGATCTTCTCACACCCTTCATTCAGAAAGGCAAAGATGAGAAAGGCAGAATAATTCCAAGTGCTGGTGAAGAGGGGAGCAACTGGAGCTCCCCAATGCTGCTGGGGGGAATATAAATGGCTACAATTATTTTGGAAATCTTTTTGGGAATATCTAAAAACGAAACAGAAGCTAAACATAACCAGTAGAAATATGTATGCATAATCATCAAAAGACCATATACAAGAATGTTCATGGCTGCACCACTGTACTAACTACAAGAGAAACAATATAAATGTCCACAAATACAAGAATGGATAAAGATCTTGTGGTTTATTCATATAATGGAATGAGAATGAAAAAAAATGTTTCTGGCTGGGTGCGGTGGCTCACGCCTGTAATCCCAGCACTTTGAGAGGCTGAAGTGGGCAGATCACCTGAGGTTGGGAGTTCAAGACCAGCCTGGCCACCATAGTGAAACCCCATCTCTACTAAAAATACAAAAATTAGTCATGTGTGGTGACTCATGCCTGTAATCCCAGCTACTTGGGAGGCCGAGGCATGAGCATAGCTCGAGCAGGTGGGGATGGGGGCGGGGGGAAGATGGAGGCGGTAGTGAGCTGAGAATCCGCCACTGCACTCCAGCCTGGGAGACAGAGCAAAACTCAGTCTTGGAAAAAAAAAAAAAAAGGAAAAAATTTCCACATGCAAAAATATCACAAACATAATATTGAGTAAAATAAACCAGACACAAAAGAGTACTACTCTCTGATTCTGTTTATATAAAGTTTTTAAAAACAGGCAAAATTAATGTATAGCATTAGAAGTCTGAAAGGTGGGCTGGGCATGGTAGCTCACGCCTGTAATCCCAGCACTTTGGGAGGCTGAGGTAGGTGGCTCACTTGAGGTCAGGAGTTTAAGACCAGCCTGGCCAATATGGTGAAACCCCATCTCTACTAAAAATACAAAAACTAGCCGGGCGTGGAGGTGTGTGCCTGTAATTCCAGCTACTCCAGAAGGCCGAGGTACGAGAATCACCTGAACCCAGGAGGTAGAGGCTGCAGCGAGCTGAGAGCCACTGCACTCCAGCCTGGGTGACAAATTAAGACTGTCACTCTGTCTCAAAAAAAAAAATGTCAAGAAGGTGGTTATCCTTATTCTTTTTCTTCCCAGACCTGTCAGCAGGAAATAAAAGACTGTTATCTTTAGCATGGCTCATGAGGTGGGGGTCAAGAAGAAAGGGGGATAGTATAATTTTTGTTTGTTTGTTTGAGACAGAGTCTCACTCTGTTGCCCAAGCTGGAGTGTAGTGCCACGATCTCAGCCAACTGCAACCTCCACCTTCCAGCTTCAAGCGATTCTCCTGCCTCAGCCTCCCAAGTGGCTGGGATTATAGGTGTGTGCCACTATGCTCAGCTAATTTTTGTATTTTTAGTAGAGATGAGGTTTCACCATGTTGGCCAGGCTGGTCTTGAACTCCTGACCTTGTGATCTACCTGCCTTGGCCTCCCAAAGTGCTAAGATTACAGGCGTGAGCCACCGTGCCCGGCCTAACAGCCTGTTCTTAGTTCATGAATGTAATATTCTATCTAATCTCCGAAGATTGTTTTAACATCTGTTTGCTTTGTGAAATGTTTGCATGGGGATTAGTCTTTGTTTATTGAGTTTTGTACTTTTCTTGATATTACTTTTCCTCAAATGTTTGGCAATTTAAATTTTAGGCTCATATTTGAAAATTTCTATTCTCCTGTCTGTTGAACCAGGTTCTGATGACATGAGCTTGCCTCTGGTAACCACAGCAGAGGATAAACTGGACAATGTGAGGAAGGCTGAGTGCTGTCCGTCAGGAAGGCCTTTCCAGTCCACCTAGAAATAGTGCAGTTTCCTTGCTACCCCAGGTCTTTCTGTGCCTCTTGTCACCAATGCTCTGGCCTGTGGGCACACACTCACTGTGACACAGTTTAGCACAAAAGAGGTGGGGAAGGGGGCGAAGGCAACTAGCTGATCCTCCAAAAGCCCCCAGATAATCACCCTGACTCCTGCCACAGGGCTCCTTCCTGTTCCCTATTTCCATAAAGGGCATAGCTTTCACAGAACTCACAGCTACCTTCACAGAAGTGACCTTTTTTTTTTTTTTTGAGACAGAGTCTCACTCTGGGCAGGCTGGAGTGCAGTGGCATGATCTCAGCTCACTGCAACCTCTGCCTCATGAGTTCAGCAATTTTCCTGTCTCAGCCTCCCAAGTAGCTGGGACTACAGGTTTGTACCATGCCTGGCTAATTTTTGTATTTTTAATAGAGATGGGTTTCCACCATGTTAGTTAGGGTGGTCTCGAAATCCTGGCCTCAAGTGATCCACTGGCCTCAGCCTCCCAAAAAGCTGGGATTACAGGCATGAACCACCGTGCCCGGCCCCTCCTGTAGAACTTTTAGCCATTGGTCTTTCCTTTGGTCATATTTCTCCATCAAACAAGACCCATCTCCTTTCTATCTTTAATGAATTCCTGAAACAGTCTGGTATGCCAATAAACACTTTCGTTCTTCGGCTATGTGTTTATTCTTAATTTCAGGAGATTTTCAGATGTGTAGCAGGAGGGCTATGGGAATCTTCATGGCCCTCCATACCCCTGTTCCATTACACTCCTGGCTATGACCTGTCACATAGTTGCTCTGTGCCGCTTTGATTGATAGCACAGTGTACCTTGTCTTGGTTGGTGTTCATGCTTACAGAGAAAGACTTGCCAACATCAGGATTTGTAACCAGAAAGGGTGTTGAAAACATATCCTCGAAATCAGGCTATCAAATGTTAGAAGAAAACCTTTCAGACCTAGAATCAGTTATGGAGAAGAAAGATGATAAACAGTTCCAGAAACTATAAATGGCCAGCTTCTAAGCCACAACTTGTCTTTGTACACACCGATGTATACATAATACGGCAAAGTTTTATGTGCAACTGAGGGTGTGGCATTTATGATTCAGAAAGAATGAGTTTGTGCAGATGGAAATGGGCATTTGGGTGGGGATTAGGCAAGGACAGAATTATAATGCAAGCCAGGTGGATGGTAACACCTCTTTTTGTCTATACCAAAACTATTCAGAAAAAACTGTATCCATAAGACTGACTTTTTGTGATGACTAAATACATAGAATCATTTAAGTATACAACTTAAGAAAAAATCAGGAGTAGAAGTCATCCACAGATGAGTACTCCAGGTTTTAGAGGAAAAAAAATGTAAATGAACATTTCAATTGGGTAAATCAGTTTCTCAGTGAGAGCCTTCTCAACCTCATCTTGCCAGATGACAAATGACTATCTATTATTGTTAAAGTTTGTGGCAAAAGGACAGCCAAATTGATTCAGCATCAACTAAGCGTGGAAAAAAATGTAGCTGCAAAAACAAAAACAAAAACAGATTTCTGGCTGCTGTCCTCAAAAGCCTCCCACACAGACGATGTTCCTGACAGGATCAACAAATGCTCCATTTCACTGTCCCACAGCGCAGCTTCGGCCATCAGCCACTGACTGGCTTGGGCCAGAAGTAGTTTTGGTCTCTGTGACAGTGACTTCCTTGCTCTGCTCTGAACGAGTGACCTTTCTGTGAAAGTAGGTGTCCTGGTTCTAGGGCTAATCCCAATGCCATCCCACAACATTTCAGTGTGCCTGGCACCATACCTGGCACCATACCTGGCAAGCAGCGAGCTCCTGACGCTTGGAAGTGCTAATGCTGTTCCAGACATCTGTAAGCAAGTCGGATCAGCCAGATTCCATCACGTGAGACACCTTGGAGGACAAAGCCACATTGTGTGGAGGAAGACACACCACCGTTCAGACCCAAAGTCGTCCTGCTTTCTCCTGCACTCCGTCTCCCCTAGTGCCAGGTAGGTTTCTGCCTGTACTAAGAAGGGTGAATGGAAAAGCGAGATGTAAAAACAAACTGAAAAAAAGGGCTCGAAATGTCTATGGGAAGATAAAATCGTGGCAGTGCTTTAGGAAGAAAGAATCACATGATTCAATAGACTGTTGTTTTCTTTAGAATGCGGGGATGATAACTGGTGTTGAAGTGATGCACTGGGGCTTTGAGGTGCCTCCCCCACCCTGGCCTCGCGCTGGCAAGTGAGAACCAAGCCCGCGCTAACTTCACAGTTCTCGGCCCGTGGAAGCGCAGGCCACCTGGGCTCCAGCAAACACCAGACGTGTAATTAGAGGCTCCTGGGCTGGGATAATGTGGTGCACAGACAAGTCTTATCACGCGTCTGAGCCTCTGTGGGTGCCCAGAGTTGCCTCTGCAGCCCGGAGCGGGTGAGTGGAGGCTCCTGTGACTCATCCAACTGCAGGAACTGTCAACTGGCTTCTGCCCAGCCAAGAACTTTTATCAATCACTAAGTAGAGACACTGTGTACAAGGACACTGGTTCATCCAAGAACATCAGGACAGCCAGGAATTTAAAACATACAAAACACCGCTTCCTGCATGCTGCACCCCAGGCAGCTCTGAGGCTCAGCCCAAGGAAGATTTGGGGCTCGGGCCAGAAAGACACGATTAACTCTGACTTACACAAGAGGGGAGTGTACAAAAGTCATGCAGTCCCAGGGGAAGGCACTGGGCTAAACCCTCATGACTGTAAAATGAAGAAATATGCATGAAGCATGACTAGGGTGTTTGACGAGGACCCAGAGTTATGTCCAAGGAATGAAGGCGCTGCCTTCAACAGAGCAAAATGTCAAGTTAACTGATAACAAATACATTCCACAGGACTGGTCTCTGAGTGAGACAACTTTTTTAGTGGGGAAAAAAAGAACAAATAAATGTGTTTCCGGATGCTGTTTTAGTGAGCTTGATACAAGTTTACTTGCTTGCTCTTCCTGGTAGGTTTCAGGATTCCCAGGGAAGTGATGGGCCGAGGAGAGGCACGCTAAACTCAGCCTGATCACAGCTCTTTTCTTTTCTTTTCCCTCCCTTCCTCCCCTCCCTCTCTCCTTCCCTTACCCCTTCCCCTTCCTTTCCTTCCCCTCCCCTCCCCTTTCCTCCCCTCCCCTCCCCCCCCCCTTTTTTTTTTTGATGGAGTCTTACTCTGTCACCCAGGCTAGAGTGCAGTGGTGTGATCTTGGTTCACTACAACCTCTGCCTCCTGGGTTCAGGAGATTCTCCTGCCCTAGCCTCCCAAGTAGCTGGAATTACAGGCACCTGCCACCACACCCAGCTACTTTTTTTATTTTTAGTAGAGACAGGGTTTCACCATGTTGGTCAGGCTGGTCTCGAACTCCTGACCTCATGATCCACCCGCCTCGGCCTCCCATAGTGTAGGGGTTACAGGCATGAGCCACTGTGCCTGCCCTTTTTTTTTTTTGAGACAGAGTCTCGCTCTGTTGCCAAGGCTGGAGTGCAGTGGTCAGCTCACTGCAACCTCCGCTTCCCCGGGTTCAAGCCATTCTCCTACCTCAGCCTCTGAGTAGCTGGGATTATAGGTACGCCACCATGGCCGGCTAATTTTTGTATTTTTAATAGATGAGATTTTACTTTGTTGGTCAGGGGTCTCAAACTCCTGACCTCAAGTGATCTGCCTGCCTCAGCCTCCCAAAGTGCTGGGCTTACAGGTGTGAGCCACCATGCCCAGCCCCCACAGCTCTCTTTCTACGACAAGTGCAAACTAGTACTTGGAACGGAGTCCTTTCTATCCATCCCCGAGCCCCTCCCCACACCAAAATCCCACCTGCTGCCACATGGCGGGGACGGTGAGGAACAGTGACTATCACAATGACTTCCTCAGGTGCAGAAAAACATACGCACCAAGTATGGTTTGCCACTCTGAATTCCGGACAGATAACATGACGGCAGAGGTAAGTTTGTTTAAACACGCTCTAGTAACAGCTTCTTAGTGGTTGAAGTTAAAGCATAGTGAAGTTTGATACATTCGAGTGAAAAGCAAGCATGAAAACTTGTATCCTCCCAGCAAATTACATTAGACATGGCTCAATCACATGATTTCATGTAGTTAACAAGGAGTGAAGGATGAGGCCAGCCAAGTTGGGACAGATTGAACCTCCTACCCAATTCTACTGTCCTCTCCTTTTTCCAAATAAAATCCAATACTTCTTTTTAACAAGTTGTATGATTCACATGCCGAGAGCAAAAGGGCCAGGTTGTTTGTCAATTGATCTAGTCCAAAGAAAACAAGTCCTTGAGTGTATTTTAGTTTGAAGGAAACTTATTTTCCTAAGGACAAGAACACCTCAAAGCTCTAGTACTAGATCAGAAATTCACATTATGCATACCCTGGCTTGTTAGGCACTTCCAATTGGAAAATATGGAGCCTTAAGGCTGTAGATATTTGAGACCCTTAAGAGAAAAAAATGATTCATGAATTCTTAAAATGTAAAGGAGTGTTTTTATTAGAGCAAATGCAAAGTAACCTTGCAGGAAACCTTGGCAGTTTAAAGTTAACATGCCTTAATTTATCTTCTCGATGACAATAGCCATAATGCATTATTTACATGACAACACACACATATATATACACATATAATATATAGACACAC
>NW_016107555.1:1811379-1813901 GCF_001604975.1 Cebus imitator
AGAGTTTCACTCTTGTCCAGGCTGGAGTACAATGGGGCAATCTCGGCTCACTGCAACCTCCACCTCCCAGGTTAAAATGATTCTCCTGCCTCAGCCTCCCAAGTAGCTGAGATTACAGGCATGTGCCACTCACCAGGTAATTTTTTTGTATTTAGGTAGAGTTGGGGTTTCAATATGATGGCTAGGATTACAGGCCTGAGCCACCGCACCCTCCCAAGAAACATCCTCTTAAAGAGAGCTCTTACTTTTCCAGCATAGTTAAGACATCTCTTGAAACCTAGAGGGGGATAAGCAACAAACTGTATTAAACTTCATTAGTGTGTTTTTGGAATTTATTAAAGAGGATAGGTAACATGTACTTGACTTTTGCAGCATAAGAACTGGCAAAATTGGCCTGGTGCGGTGGCTCACGCCTGTAATCCCAAAACTTTGGGTGACTGAGGTGGGTGGATGATCTGGGGTCAGGAGTTCGAGACCAGCCTGACCAACATGGTGAAACCCCATCTCTACTAAAAATACAAAAATTAGCCGGGCATGGTGGTGGGTGCCTTTCATCCCAGCTACTTGGGAGGCTGAGGGAGGAGAATTGCTATAACCCTGGAGGCAGAGGTTGCAGTGAGCCGAGATTGTGCCACTGCACTCCAGCCTGGGTGACAAAGTGAGGGTCCACCTCAAAAAAAAAAAAAAAAAAAAGAACTGACAAAATTTACTATTACATAAATTTTTAATTGACTTATAAGAGAGCCCCTTATCCTTGGCTTCTGTTTGCTGCCATTAAATGGCACCTACTAATCAGCCCCGTAGGTGTGCATAGCACTGCAATGGTTCTGGCATGGCCTCACATACACTGATAAGGAATGTAAGGCTCAGGGAAGCTAAATGAATCCTTCCTATAGAAAGTGAGAGATTGCCGGGCGCGGTGGCTCACGCCTGTAATCCCGGCACTTTGGGAGGCTGAAGCAGGTGGATCACCTGAGGTCAGGAGTTCGAGACCAGCCTGACCAATATGGTGAAACCCTGTCTTTAAAAAAAAAAAAAGAAAAAGTGAGAGATCGTTGGGGCGCGGTGGCTCATGCCTGTAATACCAACACTTTGGGAGGCCGAGGTGGGTGGATCACCTGAAGTCAGGAGCTCAAGACCAGCCTGGTCAAGATGGTGAAACCCCATCTCTACTAAAATACAAAAAATTAGCCAGGCACAGTGGCAGGCACCTATAATCCCAGCTACTCGGGAGGCTGAGGCAGGAGAATCTCTTGAATCCAGGAGGCAGAGGTTCCTGTGAGCCGAGATCACACCATTGCACTCCAGCTTGGGTAACAAGAGTTGAAACTCTGTCTCAAAATACATAAATAAATAAAAAATCAAAAAAAGTGAAAGGTCAAGGCTGGGCATGGTGGCTCACGCCTATAATCCCAACACTTTGGGAGGCTGAGGTGAGTAGGTCACTTAAGGTCAGGAGTTCGAGACCAGCTTGGTCAACATGGTGAAACCCAGTCTCTACTAAAAATGTAAAAATTAGCTGGGCATGGTGGCAGATGCCTATAATCCCAGCTACTCAGGAGGCTGAGGCAGGAGAATCACTTGAACCAGGAAGGCAGAGATTGCAGTGAGCAGAGATTGGCATCACTGCACCCTAGCCTGAAGCCGGGGGCAACAAGAGCAAGACTTTGTTTCTTTAAAAAAAAAAAAAAAAAGTGAGAGGTCAAGACAGGAACCTGGATTTCCTGACTTTAGGCCAGTACTTTGTTCTGTGACATAACCATCTCTGAGAACTCAACAGTGCATAAAGTGGCAGCTAACCACACAGCTGATTTCCCATTGGCATCTTACTCAGCAACAGAGAAGAGTGTCAGAAGTGCTGGGCTTGACCTATGCCACAAGAACGCTTTAGAATTAACTTGCTTTGTGTGCTGGTTGAGGAATAGGCTGGCAGGCAGCTGGTGCTAGGGGTTGTGTTCTGGTGGTAGTGTGACATTAGCATGGCGGCTAGACACATTTGCTTGGCCAGGAAAAATCAGGGAAAAGGTATATATTTGCAAACACAAGTAAAAATACAAAGGTAAGATGGAAAGCAAACAGAACCAATGAAACGTATTCTTGACCATATGACCAAGAAAAGGTAGTGGATGGGAGGGGAGAGGCAAAAAAAAAAAAAAAAAAAAAAATCTGAGAAGCAGATAAAGTACTGGAAGTGCTGCATTCAGGCATCCAATCAGCAGGGGGGCTTACTGCATCCCGGGTCAGGCCATGCATCAGGACAGGGCACAGGAAGCCTTGTGAGTCCCCACGCTCGCGCTCAGCCAAATTTCTTTGAGAAGGGTGCCGTGCACATGTGCCCCCATGGTCTGGAACTTACGTTTCTACCTCCCAGGTATCTTACTGTTTTTCTCCATCTCCACTGCCCAAGGCAGCCTTGTCTCAGTTCAGGACTATAGTAGCCTCTGCCCATTAAGTCTTCCTGTTTCCTTTTGCTTCTCCCTAATCTGTCCTCCACACAACAGCTACTGTCCTTTTTTTTTTTT
>NW_016107555.1:1814021-1824389 GCF_001604975.1 Cebus imitator
GATGGAGTCTGGCTCTGTTGCCCAGGCTGGACTGCAGTGGCGCCATCTTGGTCCACTGCAACCTCCGCCTCCCATGCTCAAGCAATTCTCCTGCCCCAGCCTCCAGAGTAGCTGGGATTACAGGCGCCCACCACTGCACCCCTCTAATTTTTGTATTTTTAGTAGAGACGGTGTTTCACCATGTTGGCCAGGCTGGTTTCGAACTCCTGACTTCAGGTGATCTGCCCACCTCAGCCTCCCAAAGTGATGGGATTACAGGCATTAGCCTCTGCACCCGGCCCACTGTCCTCTTAAATCACATCACCTTCCTCTCCTGCTTAGGATCTTTGATGCACCTACTACCCTTTTCCAGGCCTCTTCTACTCCTGACAGCTGCTTTCTGGAAAGCTGCCCAGCTGTTTCCTGCTTCAGGGTCTCACACATCATCTGCCAGTAACACACCTCCCTGCTCACTCCTCCTCCCTCAGCTTCCATTCTGACCCTTCAGAGCTTAACACCTCACAGGTCCCGTTATCTGTCCTCATTGCTCCCACTGTTCATTACTTTTTTATTTAGCACTTAATATCAGATGTAATCATAATTACATGATCTGCTTTAAATTCCATAAGGGAAGGGGATGTGTTTTCGCAGGATCCAGCCTGGGGCTGGGATTTAACAAATGTCTGTTGACTGAATGTCCCAAGCCTGTGTCTTCATCTATAAAATGCCTTTAGATGACACAAACAGTTCTCGCGTATGGGGTCCTATGTACCAGATACGATGGTTTATATGCAGTTGTCAGAGTAATTCCCACCTCTCCGCCCATTTTACCAATGAGAAAACTAAGGTACGGGGATTTTAAATAATCAGCCTCACACAGAATTGGAAAGAGATAACCTGAGCCCCCACTCTTTACTCTGGAGAGCAGCAAGACAGTGCAGGTGCGTGGTGAAGGTCGTGGAGGGCACCCACCCTCTCCCAGGGGATAAAGGATAAAGGAGCCTGCAGAGGACAGTAAGGAGAACCAGGCACAGGGCTAGGTGACAAGGGACCAAGCTCACAAATAGCACTCCAGTCACTGCCTCCATCCAAAGGCTGCCAGGCTCCCATTTGTCCACTGTGGACTTGCCATCTCTGCGACAGGCCAAGGCACGCACAGATTCCTTGGGTGTCCTCAAAGAAGCAAGAAGCAAACCTGCCAAAGGGCCCAGAGTAACCAGGACCTAGTCCTAAAACTCAGCATGAGTCAAACCAAGTCTACACATCAGAACTGGTTTCTTCTGTCACATTCTCCTTGATGTGGACTCCCACCCCACAATGTCATTCTTTTGATAGTAACCCCAGAATCCAGTTCTCTTTCAGTTGTTAAAAGGTAAACACAAACAGCTCACTTCCACTATATACTTTCATAATATGTGAAAAAGATTGCACAAATTATTTTTCATTTTAAAGAGTTTCAAGAAATCATTAAACTTCAAAGAATCTTCTCTTGTGCTTAAAAATAATGCTGTCAAATTGTTTCATACACTTTATAAGAGTTTAGGCAAGAAACATTACTAATGGTGTCATAAATAAGTATTATAACTTTATTAAAATGAAAAGACAATATTCAAAATAATGCAACAAAATGAATAAAATCCTTTGTCCAATACTGTACACATAATGCAGAAATCAGTGCATTTTTCTTAAGCATGTTTTAACCTTCATTTAGTTCATACTAAAATATAATAAGCTTTAAATAGCTCAAATAATATTCAGCAGTTGAAACTGTAAACAGCTTGTTTAACTGTTAAAGAGAACATTGCAGTAATGTACCTCTGTTAGTGAGCACCTTCTCTTCTGTGCTTATCTACTCAAGATAAATACATTGAAGGATGTGAAAATAGGAACACAAACTATATGTCTCACTGCATCTGAGTGAAGCAGCCAGCTGTGAGAGTTTTCAAAGCAGAAAGATGCTGATGTGACCTCTGGAATTCAGACATACTGAGCTATTGGTCAGAAGTGTTTTACTTAAAAAGCAAACAATCCCCAGGAAATACTGAATAGGAACCAGCAACACAAGGCCAGCTTGTGTTGTATTTGTTTATTAATACAGTCTAAAAAAACAAAAGCAAAACCACAACACACATCCCCAAACAATAACTCTCAATCACATAGCTAATTGCTTCATTATTTTGTAAAACTGACATCCTAAACACTGGCATCTAGTATACTTTTCCATTTGAATCTAACGTACTGTCTCTAATAGGGCCCACACTATGACGAGCCACTTCAGTGGGTGGAGCTGTAAGGGAAAATTAGTCACTAGTTCTATTATCGTTTTATTTTTCAAGATGTATGACATGTACAGGTGACAATATGGTTGCCAAGTAAGCTGCTCTCCCTCCTTCAACAAGATGCAACATGAAACCTGGAAGTACGAGGCCTTGGGGTGATTTTTCACCTAGGTAGCTACACTCACGGTAAAGAATGGATACCCTGCCCTCCATGGAAAAGACTGCCTGCAAAAATAAATGAAACAAAATAGAACAGGCCTAAAAGCCAGAAATCTTCAAACTTATTAAACAAAAAAAATTTTTTAATGATTCTGATCTAAACAATACTGTATCATCTTCCATTTGCTCAATTTTCAGTCCATCAGGATTCCTTTCTCCAGCTTGAGTTTATTATTCTGAATATATATTACTCTAAGATAGTAACTGATGGGTTAACCTGCAGCTATGGTCTATGGTTATACTGCGAGTTTATATATAGGTATGTCACGTATGCGTATATAAAAAGCTTTCCCATCCTCCCCTCCCCACCATCACATCTTTAAATTATAGACTTGAAAGAATTTTTCCAATGCTAACAAAATCGGGGTTTCTCAGCAAAACAGCATCTCAACTGCTCTCTAAACCTTCCACATTAAGACAGAGTTCAACTATTTTATTTTGCAATTCAAGGGATTTTTCTGTGAACTTCAATCAAAATGGAAAACTGAGAACCGTTTGCTCCTATGTAACCTCTGCTGAACCATGGCCCCAAGGTCTAAGGAGAAACCACATAGGAGAAATGTTTACGCTTCACGTGGCCCCCCAGATCCATTTTTGTTTTTGAGTCCGGCTTCTCTGTGGCTGAAGCTATACTGCAGTGAGCAGGTAATGGCTGGATTTGGGCACCTGCATTTGTTTCTTCTGCTTCCCTAAAAAATTTTTCATATTTGTCCAGGTATGGTGGTCGCTCAGGTAGTAGGTAATAATGCGTTGAACTAACCTTCTTCCCATTCTCAATAATGGGCAGAATGCAAGGAATCTTATTGGCAGATCCTTCGCTGTTCTGTCTCTGCAGGGCTTTGCTGCTGACATACTTGGGATCAGGGGCAAAGCTCTGTGTTGGGGGCATGACCCCATTGAGGTAAGACGGAAGGCTTTTGGGACTCGGTGTGCGTGAGTTACTTGGTGACAAAGGTTCTCTTGGCGGTACTTTCGGAGGCCTGTCTTCATCACTGTAGGTGCTCGAAGTAACTTCTGCTGACCATCTTCTATAATCTGGCTTTACTGGCCTAGGAGGTATGGGAACTCTGGGGGGAACCTCAGGTTTGTCTTCATCGGAGTTAGGAGAAGCTCTGTGTATGCAACAGCTGGATATCTTTATGGCTGGCTTGTTAAAGGAGCCAGCTGGTCCCGAATGAGACCTTCTTAATCTTCGGTGGGTCTGAGGTGGAGGAGGATTCAGATCTGGGACACCTCCATTTTGGTCAGACACGTAGCTGAGGTCTGCTGCAGAAACAGCTGGGGTATCAAAATATGCATAGTTAATTTGTCCACACCCACGGAAGCTTCGCCTGCCAGGAACATCATATTTGAAATCAGAAAGTGTAGAGTCTTCTAAAAGGAAGTCTGTATCTGAGCTAGTTAGGAATTCCACCTCACAGTCTGTGTCATCCAGAGAGAGGGATTCAGAGATTGGCAATGGTGGAAGAGGCCGAGAACCCCGTTCACAAAGCGGGGCACAGGGGAAAAGGGAAGAGGAGTTTTTGATGGGTGTCAGTGGAGGAGTGGAAGCACAAACCCCATCCACTGTGAGTTTCTTAAAACCACATACAACTCGATCCTCTTCATGTGGTCCCAAATTTTCACTTGGGGGAATAAGAAGAGGGGGCAAGCTGGTCTTTTGAGATGGACCATTTTCTGCAAAGCAGTGGCCATTCATCGGAGCAGATCTGGAAGCGTGCCCTAGAATGAACAAGAGATGTTAAGAAAAGATCCACAATCCTCTCTCCACCTGTGTGAGGAGAGTGCCCCAGCTACCTATGCTTCCACAGCTTTCTTCAACTGTGAGTGAAACACCTGACTGCTGTCACCCTGAAAACAACCATGCAACCACCACAGGTGTAATTAGAGACCAGAAGGTTGTTACCGCACATGGTATGGTTCAAAGAACAAACTATCTCTTCTATCTCCCTCGGACAGGTGCACAATGCACACCCACACATCACAGGCAAGTTTTGTGACGTGTGCAAAATTCGCAGAAGATGAACAGCATATAATTTACATGATACCATACGATACAAGCCTTGCCACTGAAGACATGTGACAACACTAGGCACGCAGGGTACCAGTGAGATAAGACCAAGTTGTTACTGCTAGCACATCATCATTCGTGAGTGAATGGACTTGCCTGCAATGTGTTAAAGTCACACGCAGCTCTTGACAAAGATACAAGGAACATAATATTCACATTAAACAGATTATTTTCTAAGTTTTGAGGAATATTTATACTGTTTTCATATATTACTGTCAAACATGCATTCAATACTAGTAAGAAAGGTGGGAGGTCTTGTCTAATGTTTCATGAAGTAAAGTATGCATCATAGCTGAAATGAGAATTGATTCTTGATTTTAGAAGATAACATGTCCACAAACAGTCCTACTTAGGAATCAGTGACCCAGGAAGGAGGCAGAGTACAATAGCTTAAGAAAAACACAGTTATCTTCTGAATCTGTTGCCACTAGGGGTCAGGCTGTTGTTGGAAATAATTCAGGTTTCCTCATTTAAAAAAATAATGCTGGTGCACAAACCAACCTGAATCCAGACAGTTCTCAAATGCTTACCGTGATCAGATTTTCAGAATACATACCAAGTGGTATTAGGCGCTCCTGAGCAGAAGGGTTCAGATCATAGGCCATGGTTATGGGGTCAATATTTAAAAAGTTGCTGAAAGGAGGAAGATACCTTGGTCACAAACAAAGAGCAATCATAGCCTCTCTCATTTTAGTATTGCACATTCATCCAGGTTACAGCAGCATGACATCCGCTACTTACTTTGTAAACTCACTGCGACTGCTCCAGCAGGTCTTCCTCATATTCCCCATGACTTGGCCATTATGTAGAAATCCAGTTTTTAATGGGACTCTGATCTCCTGAGCAGCAATTCCTGCTGTTGACATTGTGCCTTATTCTGGGACATCTCCAAACCGGTGAGGCCCAGGCATTTAAAAATCAACCAGTAGCTTTCATTCCCTAGGGGAGGTAGAAGAGAGGAGGGAATAAAGAGAACAATTCAGAAACACCTCCATTAGGACAGCCTATTACAGCAAAGCTAATATGAGAGAATTTGGGGGGATGCTGAATAGAAAATTTAGTTGTGGACTTTCACTTAATTCTAACACCTAATTCTTGCATCTCATGAGGGTACTTAAATGTAAACACTAAAAATAATTTTTGTGTAAATGCGAATCCAAAAGACATGAAATGTTTGCGTGAAATGAGAAATAATCTATTGCCAGCAAAAGCAGACCTCCTACTGCAGAGCCAGATAGCTGCACAACAAATCACACTCGCCTGCCAAGGCACAGACCCTCCCCTAACCTCTTAAACCAGCTTTCCAAGCCACAGCTTCACCAGGCATGAAGCACCAGGGAATCTTGCTAATTTTTCCCAAGCTAAAAAAGTAATTTAAGAAACCACTGTATTTTATGCTGCAGAACTAATATTCACTAAAACCCAATGCTGGAATTAAGCAAGAGTTGCTACAGTATCGGCACCTGACTACCCTAGGGTCTAGCATTTATTTGGATTTTGTATTTCAGGGTTGGTCAAAGGAAGACAAATTATCCAGTTACTACTTGTTCAAGCAACAAATAGTAATGGATGAAGATACTAATTTCCATTATCCTGTAAAAATCAAGTTCTGCAAGATTACTAGCTTCAGTGGAAGCCTGGGAGAGCTTCCTCCCACCCTTTTAAAGACAAACTTAAAGGGACATTCTTTACATTCTCCTTTGTGAAATGTAACTCATAACTTGCTTAGCTGCAAGGCATGGATAACAAAGGCTAAGTACATTTTTCTTAAATTAGCAGTTCCTCAACTTTAGGACTCCTAACCCCCCTTGTCGGATGTTACATGTCTGGAGTCTCTATGGCCCCTTTTTCACTTTCTTTTTTTATTATTTGTTACATAAGGGTTAATCAGCATCAGTCTCTGCTGTCTTCAGATAGCCAAGTTTACTTATGATAAGTTTACGGTTTTTTCCTTAGGCACCAGGACATTATTTGTCAACCATCTGTATAACACTGACCCCTTTTGGGGCATGTACATATACACACTATAACACATTCTCATTCTCTAACTAAATATTAATAAGGGATTAGCACAAATACTATGTGCACACCTACTGAGTGCTGGGCACTGCAAGGGACTGAACATGACTATGACACATTTGCTGGGGCGAGAGGTACACAGGTTTTTGTTGTTTTTTTTAAATTGCTCAGCAACTTCCAATCTATTATTTACAAATCTGTCACCTCCCACTAGACTGTAAGCTCAGGACAGAGGCACACTGTGTCTCAATCACCTTTTAATAATCAGTACCTGGAACATTAGTAGGTGCTCAGTAAGTGAATGTTTGTTGAATGAATGATTGTATAATACCATCTAATTATCATAATCAGTATCAACTCAATATACACATTGTGTAAGGCAAAGGGTTTTTTTTTAAAAAGCTAAAAACCTTTTAAAAATACTATGCAAGTGTTTATTAATATTTTCACATTAAAAAGGAACACAGTGATAGTAAAGTTCTACAGGTTAAAGATTTCAGGAACATAGAGAAGGATGGATCCAATGCCTGGTTCTCTGCATTTTACCCTTCCACAGTCAGTTGTTCTGATATACCAGGCAGAGATTTTATGATAGAGTTACAATATTATTTCAGATAGTCAAGCATTATTTTTCTTTAAATCAATCTCTCAAACATATGATAAAGAAAAGAAAACATTCTGTCATTTAAGAATTCTAAATTATTGGGAGGTCTTTTGAGGACTGGTTTTCAGATTACTGAAATGAAGCAACTGTGTTATCTACCATCAAGCTATAAAAAATTTAAAAACCAATTTAAAAATATTGCTAGCCTCTCCCTCTGTGTACTTAGCCCAGTGGTTTCTCGAACTTTTTCTAAGCATTCTACAAGCACTGGCAAGACTATGAGGAAAGTATCTGTGGTAATATAAAAATGAAAGGCAAGATAGGAAGAAGAATATGGTATTTAAGTAGTTCGAAAGCACACGTTTGAAGATCGCTCATCCAGATTACAGGAAAACGCTGCAGGGGATTCTGGAGGCCCAACCCCCACCTGTCTGCAAGCCAACAAGTACTACTAGTAATTACTGTGTGTCAGCCTCCTAATGCCATCTAAATCTTAGCTTGCAACAGAATGATTGTGTAACTATCGCCTCTGCAGAAATTGCCTTGGAATTCTAAACTTACATTTCAGTGGTCACTTAAAATTATTTATATGTTCTAGAAAAAGTTATTTTTTATTCATTGTTTCTATCACCTACTTGTTAGCTTTCTTAAGAAAAAAATTTTTTTAGTATAAAAAGAATTGTGTTCACTAAGCCAGCTCACTTCTGACCACAATAGTGTCTTTGTGTATTCATAGAAGGTGACCTGCCTCTAAATTTCAATGGGGAATTGTGAATGGGCCATGTTATGAAACTGTCCGAACTTCCTACTTGCTAGCATGGGAGATGAGGGGGGCAATATAACTGCCATGTTCTCTTCTTTTGGAAAATAACTTTAAACTCAACAAGGGCAATGTACTACAGGTTTGGAAGCAAGCTTTTAAAAAAATGTTCCTCTGATTGTAAACTGAGGGTATGAAACCCCCTGAAACTCTTTTTCTATCTTTCTAAAAACCTTCCAGTATTCAGTACAAATGAAAGGGGGGGAGGAAATCAATCAATTTTACCAACCTCAAGCTAAAAAGAAACAAAATCTTCCCAAGTGAAATTTAATGCTGCAGTTGTTCACATTTGATCTGTTTTGCAACTCATTAGGAAAACTGCAAAATGTACCTATGCGGGAAAATCAATATCTAAAAGCGAATGTTAATCCAGGCAGCGTGGTTTAGACGAGGACCCAAATAACCTTAGGCATAACTTTTCCAAGCCTCATGAGCTATTTCTAGCCTTTCTGGTGGGTCTAAAATGCAGTGAAATACCAAATTTCAGATGTGAACCATCTTTTTCTGTTAACATAACTTGATTCTTTTTCAAATTCAAGGGAAAAATGTAACCCTAAAATCATTTGTTTCTTGAGGTTATCCTTTTATTAATCCACTTCTATAGCTTCAACTCACAGCTCCTGAATCAATGACTCCAGCCTGGCTCAAGCTTCAGCTTTGCATTTCCTATTGTCTGGTGATTATCTTTCCACTTGGATGGCCCTCTGGCATCTCAAACTCTACAAACCAAACTCCTCCTTTGACTTCATACTCCATCCCCTCCCCAAACCAGTTCAGGGTCTAAGAGGATCTTACTTCTTTCTTAAGGCACCATTTTTAACCTGATGTCATGTACATTCAATTGCCGACTTCTACACTACTTTTACCTGGTTTCTCAAATCTTGGCTTTCCATTCACAGGCATCCTTCTTCCTGGGGTCTGGAAGTATGCAACCCATTCTACACACCACTACCAGGTCAATACCCCTCAACAACAGCTCAAACTGAGATCTGCTGCTGCTTAAAAAAACTTCAGTTTCCCAAATAAAACCTCCTCAGCCTGGCACTTAAGGCCTCCACAATATAAACCTAATCTATATCTTCAAGCTCTTTTCGATTTTCCCCAAATCTGCTAGAATTTGATTTATCCTTTAAGGTCAATTCCACGCTACCTTCTCCACGAAGCCACTCCCTTTTATGAAACACCAGAGCAGTGGCTCTCCGTTCTGGGCCCCACTTCCCCTTCGACCCTTCAAATCATCTAGGACAGAACCGATGTCCGATTTATGCTTTCTCCTTGTAGATCTTGGCGTCATTCATGTCTATTATTTACTAAATGGATACTGAGAAAATATCCATCTCATTTTTAAAAAATGATTACACAAAAGATTCACATATACTGTGGGTCAGTGAAGAGCTCAGGGAAAAAGCAGATTTATAAAGGAGATACCTAATGTGTGCTGGAGTGAGGCGACTGCCCAATAATAATGTAACAAGCCTACGCTATGTAACAGGAAGGAATTTTTATTAAATTCATTCCAGAATTCAAAGTAGACAGTTTGTAGACAGAGTAAAAATTATAAGCTTCAGTGGTTAACAGTATGGCTTTCTAAACTGGTTTCTGTTACAGCTTATTGACTTGAAGCAATTGGTGGGGGTACTTTGTGAAAACAGTGTTTTACCTTCTCTTTAAACACTATTCCTTCTAGGCTGTGTTTTTGCTGCTAAATTTAAGGTCATTTTCATTTTTCTTAGTGACACCAAAAAGGACACTGCACTTTCTTCATTAAGGTGAAATCACATGACTTTAGCTTGAGGATAGTCTCTTTGAAACTGTTTAAAAAAAAAAAAAAAGGAACGTACGCTACCTTAAGGCAGTAACCTAGATATGCTTACCTTGCCACCAGATCTCATTAATAATCTCAGAAGCCATCCATGGGAGGAGGAGGGGCACATTTTTGTCATACAACTCATCCAGTTCTGCCCAGTGCTTCCTTATTTAAGAGTGTGATGTAATTTCCTCCTTTCAATCTGGTTCTAGAACCTGATTTCTGTTTATTCAGGGTGATAAATGGTCTTTTCAGTTCCATTTAAGAATTACCTACATTAAGTACTTCCATAACCAGGGAAGATAATAAGGTAACTAGATTTAGAGGCAAAATTGATAAAAAGAAACTGATTTAGGAACATGACAAACTCCATAATTTTAGATCTTCCCCAAATATGCCAATCTCTGCTTGGTAAACCAATGTTTATGTTTACTTAAAAAAAAATGTCTAAGGCCGGGCGCGGTGGCTCAAGCCTGTAATCCCAGCACTTTGGGAGGCCGAGGCGGGTGGATCACAAGGTCAAGAGATCGAGACCATCCTGGTCAACACGGTGAAACCCTGTCTCTACTA
>NW_016107555.1:1824510-1831432 GCF_001604975.1 Cebus imitator
AAAAAAAAAAAAAAAAAAAAAAAAAAAAAAAGTCTAAAATAATCACCTACGAGAACATTAAAAAAAAATAATCCATGCAAAAATATCCCCCCCACCTTTTTTTTTCAAATTAAGTCTCGCTCTTGCCACTCAGGCTGGAGTGCAATGGCGCGATCTCAGCTCACCACAACCTCAGCCTCCCAGGTTCAAGCGATTGTCCTGCCTCAGCCTCCCGAGTATCTGAGACTACAGGTAACTGCCACTACGCCCAGCTACTTTTTGTATTTTTAGTAGAGACAGGGTTTCTCCATATTGGTCAGGCTGGTCTCGAATTCCCAACCTCAGGTGATCTGTCTGCCTTGGCCTGCCAAAGTGCTGGGATTACTGGCGTGAGCCACTGTGCCTGGCCCAGATTTCATTTTAATAGCCTATGATTTAGGGGTAGGAAAAGAAAGAGGGAGGTAAGTTAAGAAAACTTTCTTAGTTGTACTCTGCTACCATGGCAAGCATAAATAGCCTTTAAATTAAAAACATAGATGACTCTTAAAATAATACAGTATTTTAATGTAATTAAAATACTCCTGTATGAATTCAAGAAAATCTTGATGGCTTCAGTAAATATTAAATGTAGCTCAATGTGGTAAAGATGAACATTTGTGTCCGTGTTTGCTGCTCCATTCCTCAGAGGCTCTTAAACATGTCCAGAACATAATGGGCCATTTATAGGTGGTGAAGTAGAGGCAACAGAGAAAATAATTTATCTTCAAACTGTCAAATACAAAATAAATGACATAATTTATTCAATAATTCAAAATGCTTTCTAGCCAAGTATTTTAAGAAATGGTAAGCTAACAAAAAACCCACTCCCTCAACTACCATAATCCAGTCTTTTGACTCACTTAAGCCTCCTAGACAGTTGTAGTGCAACAGCAGAAAAGTAGGAGCAGGAATATATGTTCTTTTGTCCTTTGTATTTTTCCTACAGAGTAGCACAAGCAGTACCTATATATACTCACACAGGGGAGGAAAATATTATTTCTTTTTGACATCTACACAATAGGTTATTTCTTATTATAAAAGCGAATTCTAGCCTAAAGACAATGAGCATAATGGTCTAATGATGGGACGTAAGTCTTTAAAACTTCAAATTTATTTAACAAGCATTTAAGTCATCCAATGGGTCACTCTAGATTGTTACAATTAATATAAAACCATTAATAATAACCAACATTCACTGGACCTACCACTGCCAGGCAAGCATAGTTCTAAGGGCTTTATGTCTGCTAACTTATCTCATCCTCTCTACAATGCCATAAGGTGGGCTGCTATTACTATTCTCACCTACTTGAGGCAGAGTTAAAGAACTTGCTCAAAGTCAAACCTGGTGAGCCATGGGGCCAGGACCTCAACCAGACAGCCTGGCTTCAGTGTCCAGGCCCTTTACCAACACCCCACCCTGACTCTTCCAATCCCTAGAGCTTTTTAAACTGGTGAAATAGGATCTTACTGAATAGAAAGCTCAACTTTTAAGGGTAGCACAGATGCTTTCTTTTTTGGATTTACTGGTAGTAGTTTTTCTCGTAGCCTATGAAAGTTCCTGTTTTACTTCAGCTCCCTTAAATTCTTCTATTAAATGTTACTAATTGTAGCTCTGGCCTATGTATCCTATAAAATGGGTGGGTTAAGGCATCAATTTGACATTCTATGACCACTTCAAACAATTACTTTGAAGCCCTCCATCTTTAACAATACATTGAAGCCCCACCACAACAGAACCCTTTACAACATGGTATTTGATACTACACAAGTCTGTTTTTACTTGTAATAAGGGGTTACTACATATACCCAACGGGCCTCTTTTTAATACTCTTTCACAGCATGGATCCCAATGATGGCATTATAATCACACTGTACTGTAAAATCCGGAATTTAATAATAGAATACCTTATATTTGTAAAGCACTCTACAAGTTACAAAGCACCTTCTTACACATTATCTCACTTGATCCTCACAACATCCCTGTAAGAAGAGGCAGGGATTATAATCTCCATTTTGCAGATGAGGAAACAAAGTGAGGTTAAATATCTTGCTATAAGCAATAAGGCTACCATGGCTCTTCTGTCGTATAATTCAGCATTTCCCCACACTTTCACTACCTCTCTGCTCTATCGTATCTTCATTTTAGGTAACAACCTTGTTTCTCCTTGTAACATTCTTGTTTATAAATGGAGAAACTGAAGCAAAGGGCTGCTAAGTTAAATGCTGAAGGCCTAACTGCAAGTCAACAGCAGAGACAGGAACAGAAACTCAACTCATAGTGCTCATTCAGCTCAAAAATTCTTAGAGGGCAAGGATTAATTCTTTTCCCAAATATTTATCAAGTGCTTATTCTGGCTTAGATACCATGTGAGGTGAAAAAGAGATACGGCTGCTGCCTGAAGAAGCCTTCCATCTAATGAGGGAGGAAGAGAATAAACAAGCAAGCAAACAATTTCGGATGGCCATACCTTCCAAAGAAACAAGCAGGGTACAGCAACAGGATAAGGAGGTAGAGGAGAACATATTTACACAGGTGGTTTGGGAAGGCCTGAGTAGGTGACTTTTACAATGGAAATCTAAAGACTGAAAAAGAGGCATCCCTGATAAGAGTCAGAAGACAATTCTACCGAGCCAGTTTCACATCTGGGGTACTGAATGAGAGCTGCTGGACAATGCTTTTTAATCCTTATCTTCCTATTGTTTCCAAGCTGAAAAGGGCTCCATTTTTGTAGCCAAAGGCCCATTTTTTTTTTTTTTTTTTTTTTTTTGAGAGACGGAGTCTCCCTCTGTTTACCAGGCTGGAGTGCAGTGGCACGATCTTGGCTCACTGCAACCTCTGACTCCCTAGTGCAAACCATTCTCCTGCCTCAGCCTCCTGAGTAAGTGGGATTACAGGTGTGGGCAACCACACCTGGCTAATTTTTGTATTTTTAGTATAGATGGTGTTTCACCATGTTGGCCAGGATGGTCTCAATCTCCTGACCTTCTGATCCAAACGCCTTGGCCTCCCAAAGTGGGATTACAGGTGTGAGCCACCGTGCCCTACCTTTTTTTTTTTTAAGACAGGGTCTCACTCTGTCACGAAGGCTGTAGTGCAGTGGTGTGGTCTTGGCTCACTGCAACCTCTTCCTCCCAGGCTCAAGCAATCCTCCCACCTAAGCCTTCTCAGTAGCTGGGACTACAGGCATGTGCCACCATGCTCAGGTAATTTTTGTGTTTTTTTGTAGAGATAGGGTTTCACCATGTTGCCCAGGTTGGTTTCATACTCCTGGGCTCAAGCCATCTGCCCACTGTGGCCTCCCAAAGTGCTGGGATTACAGGCGTGAGCCACTGAGCCTGGCCAAAAGCCCCACATTTTAAAGACACATTCATTGAGTCCTGGAAGAGTGGTCCTTTTGTAATATTGTCCAATTTTATGGTGTGAGGAGGTGGACTACAGTATCAACAAAGACTTCAAATCTCAGAATCCTCCCCACCACCTTCTGAAATCTGAACCCCTCACTAACTTTTCCCTATCTTACAACGAATTCTGTTAAGCTAATAACTTACATTTAGGACCCTCAAACTCATTCGCCTCAGCTACCTTTACAAATCATGTGTTTATGCTGTGTGAACAATGGCAGAATACCACAACTGGACTGCATTTATGTAGGGAGTTATTCATTAGCTTTTATAAAGCCAGACACCTGCGAAGGATGCTAAATGTATCCAGATGATGAAGTATCAATTCAAATTTATTTAAATTAAGAGCAGAGTTGTTTCTCTGGTAGAGGGAGCCTATGCCATTCAAATTCCTGGAATTACCCTTGGCACCTCCTTCTCCCTCCTCTGCTCCTTTCTAAAGCAATCTGATGGTATGCAGACAATCAGGTCAGTTTCAAGCACGTTAGATTGTACCTGTAATTTAGGCAAATTGCTTTGAAAAGCTACCATTAGTTTTAGCAGAAAGGAACTATTATCTAGCTCAACTTTTAAGAAGCAACAGCAGTCAAGAGTTACTTTCATACAAAAACTCAAGCATAATTAAATCTTACAAAGATTGACCAGTATTTATTGTGAACTGCAAGTGGGAAAAATCGATGATTGAAACAATAGTTTTACCTGTCAAAAATAGGAATAATTCAGACATTCGATAATAACAGCCATAAAAAAATTAAACAGATTTGCTTTCCAACCCTTATCATTGACTGGTCCAATCCTGCTGAGCCTTGAAAGGTAAAACATGCATTCATGCAATTATTTATCAACGTCAACTATGCAAGGCTGTATAAGACAGAAGCTACACAAGGCAAAGTGCCTACCCTTAAGGAGTTTACAATCTAATATATCTGTCAGGTTATAAAATCGTTAGTCTAAGACCTCTATCACTTATTCTCCGCTGTCCACTGGAACACGAAGTTGAAAATAAACCTCTGCTTAGAGTGCAGGGAAGGAAAAATAGTTTCTGAAGTCCATGCTAAATCCTCTGTATTCTTCTCCAAGCTTGCTAATATCTGGAAAAGAGCTTGCTTGATAACATATTGGTAACCAATTACAGCCAGCATGTTAGCAAGAAACCAGCTTCTTTTATTTAGGTCTCTGCAGAATTCGGTTATCTGCTGATATAGGTACTTAGTCTGTCTTTGGTCTCTGTTCAAATAAAATTTCACTTAAGCTTGTATATTGTAATTACAGAAAAGTAAGCAAAGAAATGCAGTTAAAAAAATAGGTACGTTGAACTTGGACGTTCAAGTCTCAACAAATTTGTACCCATTACATTCTTACACATTTATAAAAGGCTAAACATTTGTTCTGGAAGGGAAAAAAAAGGGCATTTTAACCTCACCTTTCTTCACCCCTGACAGTTGCCTAGAAACCAGTCTTGCCCTACCTGTGTTGCAGGTGTACCTCAAGTCACCAACACATCTCTTTTAAAGCTACAGTCTCCATTCTGACTGACTTAAGTTTATGACTAACAAGCTATTCATATTTTTATCAGGTAAGAGACTGGTTTCTTTCATGCAATGATGAAATCCTAATAAAGACTTAGCAAGCACCAATACAGCACCATTCATGGTTAAGGAGTCATCTAATTTGTACAGGGCTATGATATACATATAAATACACACACGAAATTCCCAATAAGCATTCAGGTCTTGAACACATAATTCTGCAGTCCCATTCCATTCAAAGCGGTACCTAAGACATTCAGAGCAAACAATCAGGTTTCCAGGAGAGAAGGAAGAGTTCAGAACAGCTCAGACGAATTTTAAAATACTGATTTCGGAATCACCATCGCCGCTGGGAGATTAGGCAGAGGGACCGGGGCTGACCGCCAAAGAGAACCGGTACCAGCCACCGCAAGCAATCACCGAGCCGCCAGCGGCCTCCCACCCCGGCTTTCAGGACCGGATTGACCCGCACACGGTGTGAACAAGACAACGCAACCCCGATTTTTACAAAGGAAAAAAACAAAAAACGAGTCCCCAGCCCCGAAGCCGCTCATCCCCGCCGGGCAAGCCCGCGAGCGCAGGCTGCGGGACGAGGACCCTCGTGCTCGGCGGTCCCGGTGCTGCGGGGACGTGTCCCGCGCGCTCGGGTGCATGGCCCCCGCCAGCCGAGGGGCCGCGCGGCGACCACTGCCGGTGTGGAGAAGAAGGCGGGCGCCGGCACCTCACGGCGTCCCCAGGCCCGGGCTGCGCCGCCGAGGAGGGTCCCGCCCTCCGCACCTCAGGGAGGAGAAGCCCGCGAGCGCCAGGCCGGCCCCTCCCTCCGTCCCAGGGGAGACTCCGCGTCGCGGCGACCCTCCCCGCGCCCTCCACGCCCCCGCCCTGGCGTCGGAGAGCCGCCTGGATCCCGGCGCCCGGTGCTGGGGGCCTGAGTGAGCGGAGCGCTGCGCGGCCCTCCCCACCCCCTCAGCGCGCCAGGCCCCTTACCCCGGAGGAGCGGCGGCTGCCCCGCGGCGCCCTCCCGCGCATGTCCGTCCCGGCTGGCTCAGCGCCGCGGGCTCAGGGCCCCGGACATCGCGCAGGCGCCTCTCGCTGACTCGCCGTACCGCTAACACTCTGCCTCGCACTGGGCCGCAGTCGCCTCGGCGGCCGCCGCCGCCTCTATATATAGCATTTGCCCTGGGCGTGAGGTCGCCGCGCCCCGCCCCGCCTCCTTCCGCAGCCAATCAGGACGCGCGCCGCTTAAAGGGGCGATGCTGAGGTCGAGGCGTTTGCGCGAGGCCCACCGTGGCGTAGCGCGGCGCTGCAGGGAGTCGGCTTTGTCTCCGGGGGAGGCGTCTCTGGGCTGACCCGGGCTGCAGCTCCGCTCCTCTGCCTGAGCCGTGCGGCAGCTGCCGAGGCCCGGGAGCCCGTCAACGCCGAGCTTTCCTCAGAAGCCTGCGGGCACCCGGGCCTCGGCCGCGGTTCCTGCCCGAACTGAGGGCACCTCGCGCCTCCCTTGGGATTTCCCACAAATTCAGGCTCCGGGCAAGATTGTGTGTTTTTCCCTCTCCGTGGGCCGCCGCTGGCCGTGTGGGCCGAGAAAGCCCTGGAGGGGGAGAGGGGAGCCGGTGAGGGGAGGCGAAGGACTGAGGGACAGTGACGGGCTGTGTGCGACAGTGAGGGACAGTGTGGGATGGTGAGGGACGGCGTGGGACTGTGTGGGACAGCGAGGGACGGTGTGGGACAGCGTGGGACAGTGGGACAGCGAGGGACGGTGTGGGACAGCGTGGGACTGTGTGGGACAGCGAGGGACTGTGAGGGACGGCGTGGGACAGCGAGGGACGGTGTGGGACAGCGAGGGACGGTGTGGGACGGCGTGGGACTGTGTGGGACGGCGTGGGACTGTGTGGGACGGTGTGGGACAGCGAGGGACTGTGAGGGACGGCGTGGGACGGTGTGGGACGGTGTGGGACAGCGAGGGACTGTGTGGGACA
>NW_016107555.1:1833291-1836559 GCF_001604975.1 Cebus imitator
GTGTGGGACAGCGAGGGACTGTGTGGGACGGTGTGGGACTGTGAGGGACGGCGTGGGACGGTGTGGGACGGCCTGGGACAGTAGACAGGTACTGTGAGGGGCGATGTGGGACAGTGAGGGATGGTGAGGGACAGACTAGGACAGCAAGGGAGGATGAGGGGACAGAGTGGGGCGGTGAGGCCACGTGGGGGAAGCCCAGGGCTCCTCTGACTGCGCTGGAAAATCGAGGTTGAGCCCTACAGGATTGTTGTGGGTTTCCAGGAGGTGCTCCCCCACTGCTGACCTAGGGGGCCCTCGGTTTCCCAGGCTTGTGTTTACTCAGGCGACCTGAGCTGGCCCCGACGTCTTTTGGCTTTGGAGAGGCCTCGGATGCCCAAGGACAAAGCCCCAGCAGGCCTGTGGGAGGAGGTTTCTCGGGGCGCCAGTGATGCAACTTAGGCTTATAGTTTAACCGTAAAATAAATAATACAAATGATAACAAACCAAGAGTAACTAAAGTAAGAAAAAAAAGCAAACAGACGGAAACCCTCTAGTTTTAACTAGAACAAATCCCCTGGCTGGTGCTCTGTTGCGAGAGGCCGGAGACCTGCCGCTGACCTCTTGTCTCCTGGAGCGCCTGCTTGTACTGCAGCAATCATGCCTGATAGTTAGACACTGAGCACTACCTAATTGGGGTAGTTTAACATATGGAATGAGATTCTGGCCTTATTATCAAGTTAACTATTAACTACACCCCATGCAGTGATTTGCCTTTTCTCCACTATTATTTACTTACTTTCTAATTTAATTTAAAGGCCTATTTTGATTTCAAGGCCTTAAGCACGAAAAAAGAAAAAGAATCTGAAGTATGTTTGCCCTCTCTCAGTTGCAAAACTAATATTTTGCAGAGAGAAATCTGGCTTCCTTTCCGACGGCCCTTCTGGCTTACAAGGGGCTGTTGGGTCATTTTCATGCCTGCGCTATTTGTCAACAATTCAGTTAACCTGTCTTCTTATTGCTATTCATTCGATATTATTTTAGGATGATGGAAATGAGTCACAACTAATTGCTGAGTTACTTGCCAGCTAACTAAGTTTTTTGATCCAAAGAAAATCTGTCCCAGTTTTTCCCCCATTTTGGTGTCATTCATGTTTGCGGCTTACCCATATGCTGTTATCAGTGTAAAAAAAAGATCAGCCTGAGAATTTGCCAGAGTACATCTTTTCAGACCTCACAGAACAGTATTTACTGAATGGGCACCTAAAGAGGTTCAAGTTTCATCTGAAAGGAACCCTGGCTACACTATTTCAAGTCACTACAATACAGCTGTAATTTGTGCTTTGGCCTTATTGGCATGCTTTTACATTCCCTTATTCATAAAACAGTGATAATCACCAGAGCAACCATCAAACACACCCCTTCTTTCGAGAAAGAAGATCAACAGGATACTCACTGTACAGTTGTGAGCTGTATGATGTGCTCATGTTTTGGTAAATTATCAAAAATCATAAAATCACATGAGTAATACGTGATTAATCTGATTTTTCTATTTTAAACAACTTGCAAAATAAACTTGATTTATTCGTTTTTTGGGAAAAACCAGTTTAGCCACTAGTTTGCCAAATTTAGCTTATAGTTACATTCATATAATACGGCTTTCTCAGCCGTGGAAGAATTACGTTAGAAGACTTACACCCACAAATCTTTTATCTAATAGTCTATTAATGATGTGTTATAATAGCATTGATATGTCAATAATAATGTACTACATCTTGGGAAGAATTTAAAAGGAAAATGCTGAGCATCTTGAAGTAATACTAGCATATTGTGTTTATTAAGTGATTATTCATTGACCTTTAATAGATTAGAACACTATACCAGACATTCGGGGAAATATTCTCTTTTTCCTGAACCCAATTTTTAAAAAATTATCTCCAGTAGAGCATGACACTTAAAGTAAGACAGTGTTTTTTATATCTTTCACAGTCCACTTAATTTTGAGGCCATTTCCCAAGGAATTAATATTAGTCAATTGTTTGTAATAGAAAAGAAATTAAACATAAGATCTAAAACGTTAGATTTGCATCAAATTGACCCAAATTGTCACCTTTCACTTGCCCTTCTTTCACTGTAAGAAGAAGCTGTCCTTGGAGTGAGAACAAGGGTGAGGTTCTGGCTCAGAAATCTTAGAATCACGGACACTGTTTTCCTGAAGACATTGCTTCTTTCTCTCCCCTCAAAGAAATGCCACAAGTCATGTGTAAGCATAACATGCTGGACAGGCACCTTATGAAATTTATATTTGTATTTTGATATATTTTAATCCTATAGGAGTTCATTCTTCTTGATTATGAATGTTTTTGTGTTTCTACTCTGTTTATAATAAATATTTTAAAGTTAAAAACATTTTGTATGTCCCTCTTGGTCCTAGAGCCTTTATTTCTGTCTATACATGATATAAATGTATATTATGCACTTTAAAAAACCTATTTTATAGATAAGTGTGCAATAAAAAAAATATGACCAAGAGAGGAATTACATTTCCTAGAGGATATTTGGTTAGTGTGCTGCATTGCATTTTGGGAACATTCATATTTCTGTGCATGGATGTTTCCAAAATGCATGCAACACATACACACACACACACATTAAAAAATCCTGGGTGATTCTAAAACACACGTGCTGATAAGAGCCTGAATTTGCCCATGAGGAGTACCACATCACCAAAGAGATTTCCATGGACTTTTCAACCTTAGTGGCCATTGAAAAGTAGCCCAGAAAAACTATTTCTTTGCAACATTCCAGTTTTCCATTATTTGATTAGGGATACTGCTCTCCCTTCCTAGTTTTTCCCCAAAAGGATACTTTGCCTGTGAGAAGTCTGAGCAGGTTGGTTTTAATTTCCCAGTCTATTATTTTAAGTATTAGGGCTAGAGCTTCACTACTTTTTCTTAGTATGAGTTTTAGACAGGCTGTTTGCATAGTTGTTTATTTTTAACTGAGCCACATTTCATATGCCAAATGCTCTCTTAACAATAGATGATATTGGTGGTTATTGTGTTTCTAATTCTATCCCATCTCTAAAATGTATAACTGTTGGAAATGTTTTAGCCTTATGGATACATTAATTAATTCATCAATTAATTAATTAAAATTTTATTTTGAGATGGAGTCTTGCCCTGCCACCCAGGCAGAGTGAAGTGGCATGATCTTGGCTCACTGCAACCTCTACCTCCTGGGTTCAAGTGATTCTCCTGCTTCAGCCTCCCAAGTAGCTGGGATTATAGGT
>NW_016107555.1:1836739-1843931 GCF_001604975.1 Cebus imitator
GATGGTCTCGATCTCTTGACCTCGTGATCCACCCGCCTCGGCCTCCCAAAGTGCTGGGATTACAGGCTTGAGCCACCGCGCCCGGCCCAATTTTTGTATTTTTAGTAGAGATGGGGTTTCACCATGTTGGCCAGGGTGGTCTTGAACTCCTGACCTTAGGTGATGCACTCACCTTGGCCTCCCAAAGTACTGGGATTACAGGTGTGAGCCACAGTGCCCAGCCAAGTCTTATGGATACATTAATTTAGATACATAATCTAGATGTTTACAAGACAATTTTTAAAATGTCTTTTAGACACCCTAACCTGACTTTATTTTCAAATTATTTAAACATTTAAGCATTTTACCCTAAGTAAAGTCTGCATTTCCTGTTAGCTGGCCAGTAGGGTGTGCTCTAGTCCCTTGCCAAATTAATTAATTAATTTAAAATCTTAGTGTAAACTCTTCATGGAGAGATTTCAGAAATAGATTTCACTTCTTTGTTGCCACTGGTCACATTTGAGGCATGTTTATATAAATGCAGGTTATCCAAGCAGATGCAGGATATGAGGAAAGTAACACTGCTACGTTAAAAAAAGAAAACTTTGAGATGCTTACTCCTTGGCTTAGTTCTAAAATAATTTGGTATTATTTTACCAAGTTGATCCCTTGGTATCAGGTATTTTCTTTCATTCTGGATAAAGAAGAAAAGGAAAAGTGGTGTAGGAATGAAAGGCATACACGCTGGACTCAGGGTTTCGGTTTGAACACCAGTTGTCTTACTTTGGGCAAGTCACTTAACCTCTTGAGGCCTTGTAATATGGGGATGAGAGTGGTTCCTACTTGACAGATAAATGAGGTAGTACGTGGAAAAGAGCTTATAACATCGTCTGACACAATCAGGGCTCAATAAATGTTAGATATTATTATTATTATTATTTGAGACAGAGGCTTGCTGTGTCGTCCAGCTTGGAGTACAGTGGTGTGATCTTGGCTCACTGCAGCCTCCGCCTCCTGGGTTCAAGTGATTCTTGTGCCTCAGCCTCCCAAGTAGCTGGGACTACAGGTGTGCACTACCATGCCCAGCTAATTTTTGTATTTTTAACAGAGATGGGGTTTCACTGTGTTGGCCAGGCTGGTCTTGAACTCTTGGCCTCAAGTGATCTGCCTCCCTCAGCCTCCCAAAATATTGGGATGACAGGCATGAGCCGCCTGTTTTTATTATCGTTATTCTCATTATTGTGTGGTTACATATTCTTTGGGAGATTTTTGAACATTTGTCATTGCAAGATTGAAAAATTCTTGATTGCTTGCTAGTAGACATGATTTAATTAGTCCAGAAGATTGTTTCTTTAAATCTCAGGGGCATAAATGATTTATAAGACAAAATGTTTTACTTGACTCTGCAGTATTGCACTTAAAAAACTATAAATCCTTAAAGAAAGGGCTCTGTATTAGTAGATCGCACTGGCAGTCCTTAGGGGAGATACACGAAGGGCATGGCGGATCTTCTTAGCATTCCTGAAGGCAAGCTCACAAGTAACCCTAAGTCTGTGAATAGTTGCTTCTAAGCCAGTAGTCATAAACATTGGTAGACATGTTTCCTTTAAAAAACACATTTAGTCTGTACATAAATCTATTTAGCATAAAGTCCCTGCAGAACCTTTTGATAGGAACAGCTTTACAATTTTCTCTGGAATGTAAGGACAACAGATATACTCAATGACTTGATACAGCAATGTTGTAAAAGCTGAATGAATGCCAACACTTCTTGGGATTTCTAACTGCTCATTCACATGTATTCACTTATCCATCAATAAATATCTATTAAAGTTGGGCGGGGTGACTCACGCCTGTAATCCCAGCACTTTGGGAGGCCAAGGTGGGTGGATCACCTGAGGTCAGGAGTTCAAGACCAGCCTGACCAACGTGGTGAAACCCCATCTCTACTAAAAATACAAAATTAGCCAGGCATGGTGATGCACACCTGTAATCCCAGCTACTTGGGAGATTGAGGCAGGAGAATCACTTGAACCCGGGAGGCAGAGGTTGCAGTGAGCTGAGATCTCGCCACTGCACTCCAGCCTGGGCAACAAGAGCGAAACTCCATCTCAAATATGAGAGAGAGAGAGAGAGAGAGCGAGCTCCTACTATGTGCTAGGTATCCAGCAGTGCACAAGAGTTCCAATCGCTGTCCTTAGTGAGCTTTCAGTGCAGTGGGGGCATAGATAAAAGCACGGGAAGCTGTGATGTCATGGTGTGATAGGGCCTGTGGGTGCTCTGGGGGTACGTAGGATAGACACCAACAGCGAGAAGTGAATAGTGATTCAGTGTGTGCAGGGGGAGGACAAAAGGGGATGAATGTTCTTAGGAGGGCAAAGAGCAAATGTTCAGAATGTGACATGTCTGAGGAAGCCAGATTCGCTGTAAATGAAGGTAAGAAATGAGGCTGGAGAGGTTAAGTAGAGGCCAGATTTTACTTGACTGCAGAAGTGTTAAGAAGTTTGGACTTTGTGGTAAAAGTAGAGGAGTCATTAATAAGGTTCAAGTGGACAGTGAAATGCTGAATTTGCATTTTAGAAAGATCCTTTTGTTGCCAGAGGCATTGTATGACCAGCAAGTTTAGAACTTGGGTCTGGGAGTGATGGGCTATCTTAGTTCTGAGTTATCATTTCCGGCTATGGCGTCAATTCTCCTAACTCAGGGACACATACATTTGCACCAATCCTTGGCAGTAATTATGTTTATTTTATTTTACGTTTAAAATTGTGTATTTATTTATTTTTAGATGGAGTCTCACTCTTTTGCCCAGGTTGGAATGCAGTAGTGCGATCTCAGCTCACTGCAACCTCCGCCTCTTGGGTTCAAGCGATTCTCCTGCCTCAGCTTCCCGAGTAGCTGGAATTACAGGCACCCATAATCGTGCCCAGCTAATTTTTGTGTTTTTAGTAGAGACAGGGTTTCGCCATGTTGGTCAGGCTGGTCTTGAACTCCTGACCTCAAGTGATCTGCCTACTTCCATCTCCCAAAGTACTGGGATTACAGGTGTGAGCCACAGCACCTGGCCCCCTGGCAGTAATTATGAAGCAGACAGGAAACAAGGAAGGGAACATAGAGAGAAATATACACAGATTTTTGGAGAGGCATTGCCTTTCACAGAATGTTAGTACAAAAATTTGCTTATTTTAAAACAAGTAAATAAATGAAGCTGGAAAGAACAAAACAACACAGTTAAACTATCGAACAATTTAAGGAGAGTAAAACATTTGTGTACCAAGTTGTACAAATTTGGGTATAATCATAAAGAAACAAATTTACCAGGCCAGTAGAGGAACACAAACTGGGTATAATTATTAAAGTATCAGTGTCAAGGCTGGGCGCTGTGACTCATGCCTGTAATCCCAACATTTTGAGAGATCAGGACAGGAAGGTTCCTTGAGCCCAGGAGTTCCAGACCAGCCTGGGCAACATGTTGAAACCCCTTCTCTACAAAAACTACAAAAATGAACTGCGCATGGTAGCATGTGCCTGTAGCCCCAGCTACTCAGAAGGCTGAGGTGAGAGGATTGCTTGAGCCCAGGAGGTTGAGGCTGCAAAGAGCTGAGATCACGTCATTGGATTCCAGCCTGGGCTACAGAATAAGACTCTTGTCTCAAAAAATAAAATAAAAAATAAGGTATTAGTGTCAGTTGAGTTTACTACTCATATTTGCACTTTGCTTTTTTTTTTTTTTTGAAATGTAGTCTGGCTGTCGCCCAAGCTGGAGTGCAATGGCGTGATCTCAGCTCACTACAACCTCTGCCTCCCGGATTCAAGCGATTTTCCTGCCTCAGCCTCCCGAGTAGCTGAGAGTACAGGCACAAACCACCACGCCTGGCTAATCTTTTGTATTTTTAGTAGAGATGGAGTTTCACCATGTTAGCCAGGATGGTCTCCGTCTCCTGATCTCGTGATCTGCCCGCCTCAGCCTCCCAAAGTGCTGGGATTATAGGCATGAGCCACCGCGCCGGGCCTGTACTTTGCTTTTTTATTATTTTTTTAATATTGAGTAGGAAAATTTTTTTTAGCCATGTAACAGAACTTTAAAGCTGTGAATTATGTTTAATTTTTATTATTTTTATTTTTTGAGACAGAGTCTCACTCTGTGCCCAGGCTAGAGTGCAGAGGTGAGAACAATGCTCATTGCAACCTTGACCTCCTGGGCTCTAGCGATCCTCCTGCCTCAGCCTTCAGAGGAGTTGGGACCACAGGTGTGTGCCACCATGTCTGACTACGGTTTAAATTGTTTTTGTTTTTGTAGAGAGGGGGTCTTGCCATGTTTCCCAGACTTGTCTCAAACTCTTGGACTCAAGGGATCGTTCCGCCTTGGCCTCCCAAAGTGCTGGGATTGCAGGTGTGTGCCACCATGCTCAGCTGAATTAGGCTGTAAAATCAATGTATGCAGTTCATCTCCTGTACTTCTGTTAGTTCTCCAGTCCTATGACTGTCAACACTAAATTGTTTTCTTTAAGAAGCTTGTGGGTCCTCTTCGGCTGTGTTTGTTTTAATGAGGTTCTGCGGTGTTTGCCTTCCCGCGTCTGAAAGGGAGAAGGCACCGTTTCAACTGGAGAGACTACTGGGGAAGCTGGGTCCTCACAGAACAAAGTTGGAGTTACGAGCAAGCAGGTGGAGGGAGTGTTCAGCGGATGGCTGGTGAATGTAGGAATCTGTTACATTTGTCGCACATGGTAAGTCCTGAGTGCCCAAGAGAAAAACTTGTCCTACCTAAGACAGAAGTCTTTGCTAAGAGGGATCTCAAAGCACTCATTCATTCATTCGGCCTGTATTTATGGCTGCTCCCTGCATGCCAGGCACTGTCCTTCCACTCACTGTGCGTGCATTGGCGCACAAAATGGATATAATCCTTGCGTTTGTGAAATTTACAGTCGAATGGGGAAGAAAGATGATACGTAATTAGCGGATATGTAAGTATGATGGTTGATAGTGTCAACCTGATTGGATTGAAGGATACAGAGTATTGATCCTGGGTGTCTGTGAGGGTGTTGCCAAAGGAGATTAACATTTGAGTCAGTGGGCTGGGAAAGGCAGACCCACCCTTCATCTGGGTGGGCACCATTTAATCAGCTGCTAGCATGGCAAGAATATTAACAGGCCAAAAAATGTGAAAAGAGGCTGGGTGAGGTGGCTCACACCTGTAATCCCAGCACTTTGGGGGTCTGAGTCAGATGGATCACCTGAGGTCAGGAGTTGGAGACCAGCTTGGCCAACATGGGGAAACCCTGTCTCTACTAAAAATACAAAAATTATCCTGGCTTGGTGGTAGGCGCCTATAATCCCAGCTGCTTGGGAGTCTGAGACAGGAGAATTGCTTGAACCCAAGAGGCGGAGGTTGCAGTGAACTGAGATCGTGTCATTGCACTCCTGCCTCAGGGACAAGACCAAGACTTCAGCTTAAAAAAAAAAAAATGAAGTGAAAAGAGAGACAGGCCTAGCCTCCCAGCCTACATCTTTCTCCCATGCTGGATACTTCCTGCCCTCAAACATCAGACTCCACGTTCTTCAGTTTTGGAACTGGGACTGGCTCTTCTTGCTCCTCAGCCTGCAGACGGGCTATTTGGGACCCTGTGATGGTATAATTAGTACTTAATAGACTCCCCTTATATATAGATCTATTCCATGAGTCTGTCCCTATAAAGAACCGTGACTAATACAGTAAGTCATTCGAAAAGCAGTGTGCTATCAGGAAGTCCTGAGACAGAGGGCGATGGGGTGGTGACGGAGATGAGTTTTTTTGACTGAGTGGACAGGGAAGACCACCCTGGGGGAGATGACATATATGTTGAGACCTGAAGTGTGAGAAGGAGCTGTCCAGGTGAAAAGCCTGGGACAGTACACTCTGGGTACAGAAACAGCATGAATAAAGGCAAGAAAATAGGAGAGAGCTTGGTGTGTTGGAGAAGCTTGGAGGAGGCCAGTTTGGAGCAGGTAGGAAGCTCTTGCCTGTGGCTAAGGAGAACTGATGGCTTGAGGGAGAGTTGTGGTTCTCGGAATGGAGCAGACAAAACGATTCCACAAAGATGGATTCTAGGTTTATATTTTGGATTTAGGCCAGGCTCGGTGGCTCATACCTGTAATTCCAGCACTTTCAGAGGCCGAGGCAGGCAGATCACTTGAGGACAGGAGTTTGAGATCAGCCTGGACAACATGGTGAAACCCTGTCTCTACTAAAAATACAAAAATTAGCTGGGCATGGTGGCGCATGCCTGTAGTCCCAGCTCCCAGCTACTTGGGAGGCTGAGGTGGGAGGATCGAATGAGCCTAGGAGGTCAAGGCTGCAGAGATTAGAGATTATGCCACTGCATTTCAGCCTGGATGGCCAAGTGAGACCCTGTCTCAAAAAAATAAAATAAAATAAGCCTGGTGCGGTGACTCTCACCTGTAATCGCAGCACTTTGGGAGGCTGAGGTGGGCAGATCACAAGGTCAGGAGTTTGAGACCAGCCTGGCTAATATGGTGAAACTCAGTCTCTACTAAAAATACAAAAATTAGCCGGGTGTGGTGGCACACATCTGTAGTCCCAGCTACTCAGGAGGCTGAGACAGAAGAATCACTTGAACCCGGGAGGCAGAGGTTGCAGTGAGCCAAGATCATGCCACTCCACTTCAGCCTGGGCGACAGAGTGAGACTCCGTCTCATAAATAAATAAATAAATAAATAAATAAATTTTGGATCTAGAATGGACAGGACCTAATGGCAATTTGCACATGAGAAGCGAAGGAAAAGGAAAATAAATGGTGATTCCAGCTTTCTGGCTTACATAACTGGGTGAACGATGGTGCAGTAATTTACTGAGGATATGGAGGGAATTAGGCATTAGATATGGGAGATGGTGAGCAACAGTGGGGCTGATAACTTAGGTGAAGACCTAAGGACAAGAGAGATGTGAGGCACAGTAAATTTTCCTGTACGATTTCCAAAACGACTTATTTCAGCAGTCCAGTGTAAAATGTGGGTAGAGATGGGCAATCTGGTTGCACGATACTCAAGCAAGCTTGTGCAGAGATTCCTGCGGTTAGTGACCTGGATTCTAGGGACAAAGGGCAGCTCACATAGAGGCTGAGCTCCTTGGTCTTCAGTCACTGATGGTAACAGAAACGATGTCTGGCTGGCAGTCTCATTTTGGGAAATGCAGGTTCCTATCCGCGATCTGTCT
>NW_016107555.1:1844836-1848114 GCF_001604975.1 Cebus imitator
TTTTTTTTTTTTTCTAAAAGAGGCATGTGTGTGTAATTAAGACACATGGCCATTCCTGTGTTGTTGAGTTTCTCTTGTAAAATAGGTGTAATTAAGTTATTAACTCTAGGGAGCTGTGATTCATAAAAACTGTTTGGGAAAAAAATGTAACAAAAACTGAGTTTTCACTGACTTAGAATAAAATCTACTTCCTATGAGTGCATAGCATCCTGAGGCACCAGGAGGTACCCCAGGACATCGATGGTAACCATTATATTCATTCAACAAACATATACTGAGCATCTTACTACACATATTTCTAATGGTTTCTACTTTTTCAAAGTAAAATTCAGAAAAATTTCTAGTTATTTGAACTTTGCTCCTATTTGAAGCTTTCTTTAATACTTTATATGGAGTTGCCCTGTCTCATTAGAGTATATGACCCTAGTAAAGATAATTATTTCTTTCGCATCTCTTATAGTACATAGCACCATTGCTGACCGTCTTGGCCATAAACTGAAATCAGGGGGTGGAAGATTCAGGTGGATACAAACAGCCTAATTGACGTAAAAATGCAAAAGAAGCCTCATCAGACCAAGGCTATAGATTCTACCTCCTTAAATTTTTTTGAGAAGCAAATAGACTCTTTGGACCAATATTTTTACCAGCACTCTAAACTAAGGAAATAGGCCGGGTGTGGTGGCTCACACCCGTAATCCCAGCACTTTGAGAGGCTGAGGCGGGCAGATCACTTGAGGTCAGGAGTTTGGAACAAACCTGGCCAACATGGTGAAACCCCATCTCTACTAAAAATATAAAAATTAGCCAGGCATGATGGCTTGCACCTGTAATCCCAGCTACTCAGGAGGCTGAGGCACGAGAATCACTTGAACCCGGGAGGTGGAGTTTGCAATGGGCAGAGACCCTGTCGGGGCACTGCAGCCTGGGCAGCAGAGTGACACTCTGTCTCAAAAAAAGCAAAAAACAAACAAACAAAAACTAAGGAAGTAATCACAATACAGAAAGCTTTATACCCAAAAAGGTTCAATGTGGTGTTATTCACAAGAATAAGAAATTGGCCTAGTAGTGGAAAAACTGGCCAAATAAAAAATGAGGATTTTATAATTAGGAGTAATACGCTTATGAAGATTTTGTAATTGGGAATAATACCTAATAATAGCTAACACTTTGGTAGCATTTACTAAGAACTGGGTGTTGTTCTAAGGCTTGACGTATATTAACTTTCACAACAACCCTAAGGGGTACATCCTATTATGGTATCCAGTATCCAGTTTACAAGGTGAGGTTAGGTCATGGGGTCAAGGTTACACAGCCAGGAACTGGATTCCAACCTAGGTACTTAGTTTACTTTTAACCACCACACATAGTGACAAAAGTCAAACACGTAGTACCTGGGTGGCAAAATAATCTGTACAACAAATTTCTGTGACATGAGTTTACCTATAACACAAACCTCCACATGTGCCCTGAACCTAAAATAAAACTTAAAAAAAAAAAAGTAGAATACAAAATTGAGTATGGAATATCTATCCTCATGTTATCAGGACTTTTATTTTTGTTAGTGACAGGAAACCCAACTGAAATTGGATAAATGAAACAAGGGATTTAGTGGATCAGTACCAGAAAAGGCTAGGGATGTGGCTGCACATTGCTTTGTTCACAGGTTCAGATGATGTCATCCAGGGCAGGACTTTCTCTAGCTTTCAGCTTTATCCACTTTTGTGTTGACGTCATTTTGAGGTTCCTTGGTGGCATGATGGCTGCCAGCAAACTCTGGGATCATCTAATTAAAGATTTTAAAAAGAACTTATTTAATAGTTTGAACAAAAACCCTGGGCCGGATTCTCACAAATCAAAACTGAAGGCCAGGGGAAGGCAGTGTTCCAACTGGCCAAGCCTGAGCATGGGACCTCAACTGGAACCATGAGGGAGAATCAGATCCATCTGAGGCTCAAGAGTAGAGGTGGACCAAAAGAAGAGGAGGTGTTAACTTCCCAGAGTAAAACTGAAGAGTGGACTAGGAAAAAAAGGGAAATGGCTGTTGTCGGCATACATCAAGTGTCCACAACGGCCATTTTCTTATCTACAGCATTTGACACTGTTCACTTACAGATTTCTTAAAGTTTTCTGTTCTTTGACCTCAATAACACTACACGTCACACCTTGGGATGCCCCTCCTCAGTCCTGCTCAGTCATGTATTCTTCTCTTCCTTGTATGCTTAGATCTTGGCATCTTTGAGGCTGTCTTTACTTATTCCTTAGTTTAGCTGTCTCATTCTATTACTGAGCTTTTATTTTTACGACCTCCATGTAAATTCACCAAAATCTAATTGTAGTCCCGTTTTCTCTCCTGACCTGTAGTCCCATTTTTTTTTCCCTCCTTGCCATTAGTCCCATATTTTAAATGTCTTCCCGGTGCATCTCCCCTGGATATTTGGTGCAGATTCTCTTCCTCGGCAAGCAGTCTTTGCGATGGAGGTGTACACGGAGGACATGCATTAGAATGTGGAAGGGAGGGTGAGGAAGAAGAATGGGGCAGAGGGAGAAGTTGAGTTGCGATCCAGGCACAACATAGGCCTTAGCTAACCGCATGGAACAGGATTGACCCTTCTGAGTTGTCCTCACTTGGGCGAGAGAGCTGAACCTTTATTCCTCTAACTCTTACTGGTCAGTCATTGATATGGCTTGCCTTTGGAAGGAAGAGTAAGCTTGGACAAGGCAGTTTTCTTCAGCTGAAGCACTCACCAAACAGCGTTGACAGTTAGGGCCATTTTCTGGCAGCATTCCCAGGAGCTTGAGGAAAAAGTCTTTTATTACTCAATGGGGATCTGGTTAGCTCATCACAGAAACTTCCTTTTGTTCTCTCTGTTGTTACTTTATCCTTCCTCACTCCATTTTCCTAGCAGTTTTGTTGATGTTTTTCACTTTGATATTTTGAGGCTATATTATTGGGAGCATACAAGTTTAGAACTGTTAAATCTGTCTGATAAATCCAACATTTTGTTAATTTGTAGTAAGTCTCTATCTCTAGTAATAACTTTTGCTTTAAAGTCTGTTTTATTTGAGATTTCTTTTCTTTTCTTTCTTTCTTTCTCTTTTTTTTTGGAAACAGAGCCTCACTCTGTAGCTCAGGCTGGATTACAGTGGTATGATCTCAGCTCACTGCAACTTCCACCTCCTGGGTTTAAGTGATTCTTGTGCCTCAGCCATCTAAGTAGCTGGGATTACAGGTGCATGCCACCATGCCCAGCTAATTTTTGTATTTTTAGTAGAAACAG